>NC_143480.1:9304464-9904464 GCF_027475165.1 Benincasa hispida | reverse complement strand
TGTAATATCATCTTTCGATTTTCATAAACATTTCAAAATTATCATTTAAATAGAAATCATTTTGAATTTCATTCTTATACTATTATATCATTTCATATCCAATTTTTTTTATCCAAAATTCTAAAGAAATTCTATTTCAGGGATATTCAAAAAATGTTTATGAAAGTTTGGGGTAATATTGTAATTTTTGGAAGTATATGGATAACAAATGACAAATTTCAAGGATTTTTCTTGTAATTTAACCAATATTTTATATTCATTTATTTCATAAACTTGGTGTAAAAAAAATATGCATTAATTTTTTTTGGGAGTTTCGAATTTCAATCTTTCAACTTTTAAAAGTGCTTAAAACTGATCTTATTTATTTTAATTGTGTATTTAATATGTGGGACTTATTAGAATATAATTAATTATTTTTATTGTGCATCTAATATTGTTTATTATGGGACTTATTAGAATATAAACTTCAAAGGGTAAGATTTTATTAGTGATTTCAATTTTATATTCAATACATTTTAAGAATTTTGTAAAAGGTAAAATAGTTAGATATGTTAATTAGACAAAAAAGTTAAAAATTCCAATTAAAGTTTAAAAGAAAAAAAAAAAAACACATGTAGGAACTAAATTTGTAATTTAACTTAAGCCTTTTGAGTATTCATCGTTTGTCTTTTCATTCATCATTTTAAAACAAAACATCTAAATCAGTACGATCCATCATTTAACTTTATAAAACACTTGTACATGTAAACATCTTTTTTAATCCGTACAATCCATCTTCTTTAAGATCGATATATAATAGTGAGAGATCAAAATGAATAACTTTCCCGTTAAGTTTAAATTAAAAAGTTAGAGTTGTACGAAATTTAGATTAATTACCTTGAAACATTCAATCAAAATGCATCCAATCTTTTTAAGTTGAAGACGAGAAAATAAAGATTCAAACCATTTATATGTATCAACTGTGCAAGTTGACCATTAAATGAATTAAATTGATAATATGGCCACCAAAAGTTGAAGAACATTGACAGAAACAAAATTGGAATATTGGAAAACAAAAAAGATAAAAAGAAAAAAATGAAAATTTCTTTTGAATTGGGAAAAAGGAGAAGAAAGATGGAGTAAAGAAGCATTCAATCTGTTTGTCTAATTGTTCCTTTCTGTCTGTGTGGGGAAAACGTTTGGTGGACCTTATTAATGACATTTTTTCATGTGCTTTGTCTATATGATCTACATGTTTCTTGGACTTTTCCTCTGCCAGTCAACTCTTGGGTGTGGTTTAGAATCTTATGCATACACACTCTAATACACTCATTTTCAATTGACTTTATCAAATTACTTTTCCTTTTCTTAAATACTTTCAACAATAAAGTCTACACTACATCTTATTATGTAATATTTCATTTTAAAACTATATTTAGCCATGTAATAAAAGTTATATTAAACTTAAAGAGTTACACCTACTTTAGTATAACAAGTGTAATATCTAAATAGGTCATAGTGAGTGAGAACAAACTTGTATTAAATTTTGTGTCCGATTAAATTTGTTTATACATAAAATAAAGATACAAGTCTCCTTGTGTTCCAAACATTATTAATACTAACATAACACTTGAGAAAATGGCATTTTGGAAAACATAAATGAAGATTATCTTGTTCAATGATTAACAATGTATTGGGAGGGTAGATTTTTGGGTATTGTTTCATCATTTTGGATCAATTTTAACTCAAAGTATGGGAGTTGCCGATGAAAGGATCTGTGGATGATATGATTGATTCTAAGAACTGTTGAGTTGTGATAATGAAAGCTATTTTTTTTTTTTTTTTTTTTTTTTTTTAAATGTAAAGTGGGGGCTCCAAAATGTGTGGAGACAGGAGAGTAATATCACACTTCAAAAGGAAGTTGAGAAATTGAAGCCCATAGGCTGTATCAGTATATTATTTCCTAGCCCTACCAATTCAAGTGGTCACTTCAATAATTTTTTTTTTTCTGAATCAATAGATAAAAATGATATACTTTTACCCGTGAGTCTTAAGTTTAATTTTCATTTGATTCGTAGGTCTTAAAATATTACAATTTTATTCTCTTATGTTTTAAGTTTAGTTTATGTTTGGTCCTTAGATTTTAATTTGCATACGTTTACCTCAAGTTTTCACTAAAATTCACGTTTCATCTTTGATGTTAACTTCCAAATAAATCAATTTAAAATATTATGATGTGATTTTTTTTTTTAAAAAATGTTAGTAATTTTAAATTAATGAAAATTTATTTAATTCTTTTAAATTAATTAATATACATTAATCTCCAAGACCGAAAGTGAGTATTTAGGGAGACAAAACTCAAACTCAAGGTTAAAAATGTAATATTTTGAAACATAGAGACCAAATGAAAATTGTAATCAATACTTAGGGCTAAAAGTGTAGCGTTTTGAAACCTTAAGAACTAAATTGTCCAAAATAACCCTTTCTAGTTTTCACATTACAATAATAGCACGCTTTCTGAAAACTTATCAAAAGTGTTTATCTCAGACCTTCTCGGGTAAGATCGACCACGAGATTTAATTTGAAACGTTAGAAATTCTAATGATGTAATCCTATGAAATAATAAAAAATGCCCCTGATTGAAATAAGCCTTCATCTTCACGAAAACCATTCTAGGTCCTCACTTCGTCTGAGTTCACGCTCAACTTGCCTTCATTCTCTCTTTTTCTCTCAGGAAAATTAATCCTTAAGCCTCGTTTTGTTGAGGTATTCCACTATTTCTTTCGTATAGTTAGATACTTTAGTTTTAGTTTACCATTTGTTAGGGTTTTTAGAATTTGTATGAGATATCTGAGAAATCTAGGTTATATAGTTGCATTTTTTTTCCATATTTCATTATATATATATATATATATATATATATATATATATATATATCTTGGCCTAATTCTATATTTCTTGGAGACTTCATCCTATCACGCCTGAAACATAGTTGAATCTCGATTGAGATTGGATAAAGTTGCACCGAGATTCATTGAATGTGTCAGCAGATTTGGCTGACTGCTGAGTTTTTAGTTGCATTTTGTATAAAATTTTGGGGTATATGTGGCCCGAGAATTCCCTGAGATTTTATATAAAATGAAAATTAAACCTAATCTCGTGGCACGTTGGTATAAATGTCTCAAGTTCTCCATGAATAAGGCACAATCTCGTCCAAGTTTACCCTGAGTTTTCCTTAAGATTTAAGGCAGTTTCCATAGAAATGCTTCTATTTTATTATTTTTTTTTTTTTTCTTTCTGTAATTGATTGTCCAATATGCTTCTGTTTTATGGGTTGTTTGGCAAAGGACATTGGTAACTAAAATCCGCACTTTTAACTATTTCCTAAAAAATCTGACTTATTGTTCTCATTTAGCGAAAATTGTCTCAAATATTAAGAAGAAGTTAACACCTAGGTAGTCGTACATGTTTAGGCAATCCATTTTTGGTCATTTTTGAACGTTAAGTTAGTTTTTAATGGGCTTATGTGACATTATATTTTCTTAAAGGAGGTAGAGGAGGATAGAGAAGACATTATTAGCTTTAAGTTATTGGGGAAGAAGGTCTCTTTTGACCGTGATGAGTTTGATATAGTGACGAGGTTGAGATATAGATCTAGGCATGTAGTTGAGTTTGAACAGAATAGAGCTCTTAGGCTTAGGCAGTTCTTTTGACCGTGACGAGTTTGATATAGTGATAGGATCGAGATATAGACCCAAGCGTGTAGTTGAGTTTGAACAGAATAAAGCTCTTAGGCTTAGGCTGTTATATTTGGTCGATAACTCTAACATGAATAAGACTGAATTAGACAAAGATTTTCTGAACCTTGAATTCCAGAGTGATGAAGTTGTGGTAAAGATGGTCATATTCTATTTCATTGGGTTGGTGATGATGGGAAAGGAAAGGAAAGGAAGCAACACATGGACTAGACCATATTGGGACTCATAGATGACTTGGAGGATTTGTGTAGCTACCACTTGGGGAAATGATTTTTGTGAAAACATTGAGTAGCTTAAAGGGTGCACTTAATGGAAAAATGTCGATGTATAAGAAAAAACCTGCGGATAGTAAGTCACTCGAGTCATACAACTTATATGGATTTCCGTTTGCTTTTCAGGTTTGTTAAACTTTGTTTTCTCATAATTGTTGTTAGTACTTCGACTCTATCGTGCACTGATAGTTGCTTGTTTACTTTTTAAATTCTTAGTTTTGAGCGTACGAGATAGTTTTTTCACTCAGCAGACAGGTTGCGAGTAGGGTTTCCACTGATGCAATACTATTTTGTAAAATTATGGAGTAAACTTTGCCCAAGATTTAATAATATTACTATTCACCCGAGAATGAAAAGAATGCTCTATTGGCTCGAGATTTAATAGTATTACTATTCACCTGAGAAACAAAAGAATGCTCTACTTGCCCGAGATTTCTTGAGATTTAATAATTTTACTACTCTGTTTCAGATCTCGGAGTAAGCTTTACTCGAAATTACTCGAGAGGAAAAAAATATTACCATTCTTTTTAATTCTCTAGGTTAAAGATAGCTAAAGACTACCTGAAACTAAAAGAATGAAACTATTATGTTTTTAATCTCGGGGTAAAAATTACACGAGATTGCCCGAGATTTAATAATGGTACCATTATGTTTTATATCTTGAGGTAAAGTTTCCCTAGATTACCCAAGATTTAAAGAAAATACTATTACAGTTAAAGGGAAACGAAACTAAATACAAATAAAGGGACAGTAATAAACTGAATGCACATCACATCACTTCATCGATTATATACAAAGCATCTTTATGGTTTAAAAGAAAAATAAAAGACATAGTAGTATAGCAAATGATTCTAATTGTTCTCTACAATCTGAGCTTGACATGTCTTTTGATTGTGCCTAACATTGCAATATCGAGTACACTTGTGAATCTGTTTTTGTATTTCACTATTTGATTAGATTCGTATAGTTGGACGACGATCAACAGTTCCAACCACCTTGGGAGGTAACACTACTCTTGTTCGGGTTGATACCCTAAATCTCGTAGGGTCCTATAGTTTGTAAATATATTGAACAAACTCATTGTTTATTTAATAAAATATATGATATTTATTCAAACTCATTGTCCATTTAATAAAATATATGAATTTTATTTGCATTAACCACAAACCAATAAACTAACATCCAAGATTATCTAGTAACTTAAACATGTATGTAGAGACATACGGGTGGATCATGTTTAACTAATAACCTAAATGGTCTGTAGTAGATGGATAAGGCTGGGTACCTTCTCCTGGTGACACTACGAGTATGACCCACATTGTAGGTGTTAAAATTGTTGTAAAGTGCTAAAAATGATATGATCCTGATCATTCATGTATAGACATGTGAGTCGGGATATTTTATACAAAGGAGTTTGTATAAAACCGGACCACGAAATGTTTAGTCTCATTATATAACACCATTTATAATAGAGACTTACATTTCACCAGAATGACCATAGGTAACATGACTTGAATCCTGAGTGAGTTATGAACTCTTTCCTATGAGGGCAGTCTTTTGATTTGTATGGGTGAGAGTGGCTAGATTGCCGACTCAACAAGCCTACCATTTTGGAGATTCGTCTGATTGGGGAGCTGGGAATACAGCTATACAAGAAGAAATTCACTCTTTCCCCGAGGTAGACTCTTTCCCCGAGGTAGGGGTAAGTAGATATATTGCTCCCTTAAGGGCTAATTCCGGGGCTTGAACAATGTGGCGCCACACCCTATCCTAGTTCGAGAGGGGTTTAGTCATAATTGAATTATGATCTATTGTTCATTAGAGGGATCAGTGGTACTTAAGAAGTTAGATGTAACTACAGGAGCAAAACGATAATTTTGGCCTAGTTGTACTTACGATCAATTTGTGAAAGGTCATTATATGGTTGATTGGTTATATCCAATGGACACAGAAATATATCTGTAGTGCGAAGAGTGCAGCTGTTGGCCTTTAGTGGAGTATCCGAAAGTTAACGAATGGTGAATAATTTAATCAAAGAGTTTGATTAATTATTCATGTACTGTTGGAGCTTCAAGCTACAGGTCCATAAGGTCCCATTGGTAGCTCAATAGGATTAAATGAGAATCAATTTTTGGATTAATTTGAATTGTTCAAATTAATAGAGGGATTTAATTATATATGATATAATTAAGTTTTTTTTTAATTATATGTGATATAATTATTATAATGTATTTGATACAATATAGATTTAGTGAGATGAAATAAATATTTGAATATGATCCAAATAGTATTAATATGAATTAGATTCATAATTGTTAAATTTAATATAAATATGATTTATATTAAATACCATATAAGAGAGAAAAGAAACTATAGGTTATATTATATGTGATACAATATTAAAACTATAGGTTATATGCTATATAACACACACACACACACACACACATATATATATTAAATGTCATTTTTTTTATTTTAAATAAAAATGAGGGAGGGAGTTACTCCCTCCCCCTCTTTTCTCTCCACCCACGTAAGTGAGTGATGGTTGTATTTTTGGCTTTAGGAAGAGAGGAGAGAGTCTCAATCTTCACGAGACATAATGTGAGAAATACAGAAAAGTTCTGTGAGTTCTGAGTTGTTGAAAAACGTTCTCAACTCTTCCTCCTCTCTACTCAAATCGTATTCCCTCATTCCAAAATAGTCAGAGCCCACCATTCCTGGGTTCTCTACCTGAGAATACCGAGGAAACCGTTGTGGTAGTGTTTGTGTACTTGATTGAGGAATTCTTGAAGAAAGCCTTCAAGGTGTTCGTATACTGCTCGAGGGATTCTTGAAGATCTATCTTCAAGGGTAAGGTTTCTAAAACCTAATTTTATAGCATGTTGTAATTTATGTAAATGCATTTTCTATTCTTTCTTTACTGTAAAAACTTATATTCAATGAAAAATGGGAATTGGGATGATCTTGCTTCCGCTTATGGTTCTCTTCAATTTAAGATCCTTCAATTGGTATCAGAGGCAGGTTTCTGGATCACTGATCCCAAATTCCCTTTTTTTTATTGAATCATTTTACAGTGTTGGTGGGTTTTAATTATTATGCATTCTATTTAAACTTCATGCGATGAATGGTTTTAATATGAATGTGGTTTTGTTGATGGATGTTTCGGGATAGGATACTAAGTTTTAAGGCTTTATTTCGCATACAAATTTGGTTTGTAAAGGCCCTTGTTTTGGGCATAATTTTTGCTATAAAGTCTGTATTCTTCATTGTTTTCAGTCGCTCGTGCTATTCTCAGGGAGCTTCAAAGACAAAATTCAGAGCATTGCTTCGATGAAGAAGAAAGCATATCTACAAGATCATGTAGTTTTATGCCACATAATCATGTAGCTTTTATTAAACAATCGTGTAGCATTTGCTAAACGATAGTGTAGCTAATGTTATAAAATTGTGTAGCTTTTGCCACAAGATCGTAGAAAAAGTTTGCTACACGATCACTGCAGAGAGTTCGATTAAGGGTGGTTCGGTTCGAGCGGTTCAAGGCTTGGTTCACCTGTTTCGAACCGGATGACTCTTATGCTGTAATAGTTAGCCTTTTAAGTTTCCTTTTAGGTGTCCTATCTCGGTCCATTAACTGTTTATATTAAATATACATATGATGTATGTTTTATATTATATATCATATTGTATGTCATATAGTTTTAGGTTATGCATTTATATTCATGCATCATTTTATATTATAAGTCTTATAATATATGTATATACATGATTTAAATTATATAGCATGTTCATGCATCATATGGTATAAGTGTTATAATAAATGTATGCATGCATTTATAGCATTATATATGGTTGAATGTATGAATGGAAAGTATGCTATAGTATGATTCATTACCTAGTTATATAATAGTTATATATATTAGTAATGAATGAAAATTTCATGAAGCATGACATTACCTTAGAGTAATTTATAAATGTTATGATTAACTGAAGCATGTCAAACATGAAATGGTTGTTTTAATTGTTTCATTTCTTTGTAATCGTTATAACTAAATGAAATTAGAATTAAAATAAATAATTAAGAGTTGCATACAAACCTTAGACTATAATAATTTTTAGAATTGTTTTAAAATATGATTGAAATAGACCTAAGATCACATTTCTAATAAGATTAAAAATCTTAGTTTAATCTTTTAATCATTTTAATATAATTAAATTGATTCTTAATAAACGATTAAATATGTAACAAATGTATCTATAAGGGACCTTTTGGCTAAGGGGGGTTCTGACTAGGCTGGGGTACTTAAGTTGATGGAAACGTTGCACCCCTACCTGGGAACCTACTTAGAAAGGTGAATTAGATAGATTTGTTAAATGCATGCAAGTTGGATCAAAGTCTATTAAAGAGTTTAATGAGACTTCAATCAAAATTGTTCAATCATCAAAGACAAGCGTTGTTTTTTAGCAAATTAAACAAACACTTAGATAAAATCAGTAGCCAAAATTTTCCTAAGTTAATTAACCCTAGGTAAAACACTCAGTGGGAGGAAAATAGGGTATATGATACTTTATTTTATCCTCTACACGTTTCTCCCTGTAAATTCACATCGTGAGATCTACACTCGTCCTTGAGGCACCATGGGTGTCCTCCTATGAGTGGCATTTGGGTAGGTCAATAACAAGGTGAATGGAGAGATTGTTTATAGTAAGTGGGAGCGGGACGTGTGACAACATATCCCTCGGTCTCTCTTATTAGGTTAAATTAAGTTTCATGCATCGCCTTGTGGCATCGTGGGTGTCCCCATAAAAAATGGCATTATTGCATGACGCTTTATTCAATCTCCAAAAATGGATAGGGTTGCTTTAGTTTCATGTCCCAATCGATTTTTTCCTAAGGTTGGCTCATTAGGGCGGAACTCTAGAACCTGAAATGAGGGGTTACACTTATAAGAATTGTTAAGGATATTAATAAATTATGGACCGAACAATGGTGATTGTTAGTTACAGTGACAAGGTGTTGTTTCTGTCTAATGGTTGCGAATGTCTCATTTCAGTGAAGGGATACTTGATAACCCTACGGTGACTTTTGTCCTGCCTCATTGAAACATCATTACAAAATAGATGTAACTTAGGGTACACTAGACTATTTTGCTAAAAATCTGATTGGTTGTCATAAGTGGTTTAATGCAAAGTAAACTAATTGTAAATAGTTTGTTCATTTTCAGCAATTATTTTATTATTGATATCGCTACATTAAATTTGCTTGTCGCGGATAAATTAACGGGTGAAAATTACGCTAGTTGGAAAAACACAATCAACACAATATTGATCATCGATGATCTTCATTTTGTCCTCATGGAGGATTGTCCTCCCATTTTAGCTCTCAATGCTCCTCGAAACATTCGGGAAGCATACGAGCGTTAGACAAGGGCATTCATTGGTCTCCATACATACATCAACATCATTAATTTTAGGAATGTACGTACCTGGATTTGATGGCGGGTCTGACTCATTCACTAGAGCCGACTGTTCTGGCTAGACAGGTGACACTGCTTTCTTCCGGAGATTCTTCCTATATTAAGTTTTTCAAAGAACTTGGTTGGTAGGAAGGACTAGACTGTCATGCTCAGAACTAGGTTTAGACAAGGTTTGAATGAGAGCTGACTCTAAGGGAATAGCATAAGTTGACCAGTTAGTCTCTTCATTCATGTTCTCCCCCTAAAGATGACTAATAGGGAGAAACGGCTGATCCTCGAGGAAGGTGACATCCATTGAGACATAGTACTTACGAGATGACGGGTGATAACACTTATATCCACGTTGATGGAGTGGATATCCATCAAAGACACACTTCTGAGCACGGGGAGTAAATTTTGTGCAGTTTGGACCATGCGAGTGAACAAAGGCAACACAACCAAAAACCCGAAGAGGAACATCGAAGATTAACCAAGTGGTTGGGAAGGACTCTTTAAACAGTTCTAACGGAGTATGAAGATTAAGAATAGAAAGGGCATCCGATTAATGAGAAGAGCAGCAGTGAGAACTACATCCCCCCACAGGTATGACGGAAGAGTGGCAGATAACATCAGAAACCGGGCTACTTCAACCAGATGACGATTTTTTCGCTCAACAACTCCATTTTGTTGCAGAGTGTAAGCACACGAGCTCTAGTGGACAATACCCTTAGAAACAAGAAAATCCCTAAATGAGGCATTGAAGAATTCTCGCCCATTATCACTTCGTTAAATTCCAATCTTTGTTTTGAACCGAGTTTTGAAAGTTGTATAAAATTGTTGGAAAATAGATGACACCTCAGATTTATCAGTGAGGAGGAAGACCCAGGTAAGGCGGGCGTGATCGTCTATAAATATGACAAACCACCGTTTTGTAGTGGAAGTGGTAACCGGTGAGGGGCCCATACATCACTATGAACAAGGGAAAAAGGACTCGAGGGTTTGTAAGGCTGGGACTGGAAAGAAACATGACTTTGCTTGGCACGAATACACACATCACAATTTAAAAAAGTATTAACATTACAAAATAAATGTGGAAACAAATACTTCATATATTGAAAATTTGGATGTCCTAAATGGAAATGCCACAGTATAAAGTCATTGTCAGAAATAGAAAAATTTAACGACATAAATCTAGTTTGATGATCATCTTTAGAGGAAGCTTCTTCAGAAAGGAAGTATAATCCCCTATCGTGCCGGGTAGTGATTTTAGGTGAGAAAATTGCCTTACACTTCAAATCCCTTGTAATTTTACTGACAGACAACAGATTATAAGTGATTTTAGGCACATGTAAAGTATCACGCAAAATTAAACCGTCAAATAGGGAGATATGGCCTTTCCCCGCAACAGGGGAAAAAGACTCGTCTACAATGCGAATACGCTCATTTCCAGCACTTGGGTTATATGACATAAACAATTCTGAAGAACTCGTAAGATGAGCTGTGGCCCCTGAGTCAACAATCCACGGTTTTTTACCATTTATACTAATAAAGCCAAATGAAGGGAAATTACCTGACTGTTGAATAGCACTCACCCCAACCGTACTCAAATTGTTCTTACTATCAACGGAAGACTGTTACTGAGTCTGTTCATCTGCTGAGTCACTTACCAGGGCACGACCAGTATTAGATTTGTCATGAGACTGTCGTCGCCTGCTGTTTGGAGGTTTCCCGTGCAATTTCCAACACTGGTCCTTTGTGTGCCAGAGCTTCTTACAATGTTCACACACAGGTGGGGGGTTTTTATTGCCATCAGCATTGGATGACTTTGCGACGAAGGCGGCTACATCAGTTGTAGGAATGGGATTATTCATGTCGCATGACCAATCCTTTTCCAGCCGTATTTCAGAGCAGATTTCTTTGAGTGAAGGAGTCGGGCGCTGACACAATATCCGACTATGGACACCATCAAATTTAGGATTTAATCCAGCCAAGAACATGTAAACACAGTCTGTCTTTTCAATTTAAAAGTATTGGGCCCCATCTTGTGCACAATTCCAGACAATCTCTCGACATAGGTTCGTCTCTTGCCACAACATTAATAGTTTGTTAAAATAAGAAGTAACATCCATGGATTCTTGTTTTCATTCATGGACCTATTTGTGGAGCGTATATAGTCGAGAGGCATTCTGTCTTTTTTAGTATAAATATTACGCTGCCTCCTAGATATCCTTGGTGATTGCCGCAAATAATAGTGGTCTTCCTATTTAAGGTTCCATACTATTTACCAAAACAGAGCATAACAGTGAGTCTTCTCCTTTCCAGATTTGTTCTTATGGATCGCCTGGTGCTGACTTTGGAATTTTCCCTGTCAAGTACCCGAATTTGTGACTCCCTTCCAAGGCCATCAGATTGTCTAGGACCAGGAGAAATAATTATGGCCATTTAATTTTTTCCCTACAAGAAATCCTGCAGAAGTGCCCATCGAATCAGAAAACTAAGAAACATTTGGCAAAACAGAGAACGAGTTTACCGGATTCTCTGAATAAACTAGTTGAATCAGATGGGAATTTGCACCAAACATCGTATCCAAATCTGAAATATGTTGTTGTTGATAAGCCAACCATTGTCTCACATCGTCTGGGTAATGGGTTGAACTACAAGCGGATGGAAATGGGGCTGCCACTGTCGGCTGGAAGGACGTCGCCAGGTGGAAGGCCGTCACGGCTGGAAGGAGGTCGCCGGAATATGTGAAGACCCCAACCGGCTGGACTGCTCGAGATGGTCGTCGGCTCGTCGTTGGTCAAACAAACCTAGAGCAGAAGACGAACGGACCGGATCTGCGAAGGTTGTCGTGACCGGATCTACACTGGTCGAGTTCGGCACCACTCCTTGCAGATCGAACGGGCCTGTCGTGGAAGTGTAGGCCGGTGTGAAAACAACCAGCGCAGGAAGTCTGCGAAGGTCCAGAAGGCTGCGATGGCGTGGACACAGCCGGATCTGTCTGTCCTTCAAGGGTTTGTCTGGGTTCAGCGCGGATGAGCCCGATCGCGACCGGATCTGTCTTTCCTTCAAGGGTTTACCTGGGTTGAGCATGGAGAAGCCCGATCGACACTTCTGTCTGGTGCGGCAGCTTCCACTGACGGCAACTCTTCGTCGATTGCTACTGGATGGTCGAAAGTAACTCCGATAGGACTTCTTGAAAACACTCCTTCACAGCCATTCGAATAGTAGTTTTCATGTCAAAACTCGAAGATCCATCAGCAGAAGATGATTATGGTTGGTTCTCTTCCATAACGGCTAGGGTTTCGTTCCCAAGCTCTGATACCATGTTAAAAATAAAAGTAGGAAAGAGAATAACGACACAGTTACGTGAAAACCCTAGTATAGGGAGAAAAACCACGATATAGAGACTTTTTCTTATTATTTTAATCTGATACACTAAATACATAGGGACACACTGTATAAATAGACATTAGGAAACCCTAGGGGTCTACAAAATTACATAAACGCCCCTAGGTTAATAACCCTATTTTCAACATTTTTGTATCGATCAGATACAAACACCATCCCATTAATCACACCAATAGTTGCTTGCAACCTTCAATGAACCATGTCCACGAATCATCATTTTCTTTATCCCCTAACACGAAAGCAAGCGGTTATATTTTCTTATTAGCATCAATAGACACAGCATCAACCACAATGACTGTCCTGATGCAGTTCAGAAAACCTCTAATTGCAATGCCAAGTGCCATATACACATACTTAAAATTCCCATTAGGATCACGTACTTAAAATTCCCAATAGGATCAATCTCTAATTCATATTGAGTACCATGATTGGAAATTTTCAACACTTCTCCATAATATGGTAACAAATGAAATGATTCTCTAAAGGACCCTCTCGTTAAGGACATCGCAACTTCCTAGCCCATCATGCCTTCTCGTAACTAATGTCCGCCCTGTACTCCTTATGAAAGTCTTAAATGATTTCCTTCGATTTATAACCACCGCTAACATCTTGGTATTTTAATTAATCAGTTTAGCTGTAATCCAACTCTTAGCTTGTTTATGATATGTTTTCTTAAGATCTTCTGGCATGTGTGAGCACTAACATATTTAGTAATTTTGAACATATCAAAGCCTTTCATTTTAATGGCTCTGTCCTTCCATTTACAGGTCGACTCTACGCATCTTAAAATATATAACTTCTTAGTAGATCTATCGACATGATATTGGAAGTTCTTCCTCATGGAAAAGATAGACAGTTTCTTAGCCAAAACTTTTTTGCTTAAAAATAAATTACCAAGCCGAACATCTTCTAAAGTAGACTCGGATGAGACGACGATGGTGCTCGCCATTAATTTTTCAATATGCTTCCTCTTTTTACGGCTGACACACAGTTCACCACTTGCTACTGAATCCATACATTACTCGTCGTTAGTTGTCGGGTTACTATCACCCAACGGTCCTCTGTCAGTCCTTGATTCTACATTCAACATCGAACCTAACTCTCTGGCCATCGAGTTCTGGTCATTCATCAAGTCAACATGAGCCACATAATCAGCATTAACAATCGCCTCAGATATAACCATGTCCTCCACATTAATGTTGAAATCAGAACTCATTGACATGTTCATGTCATATACAGACTTATCATTAACAGCAGCCTCAGATATATCCACATATTCTCTATTGAATAACCCACCTATATCGTCTCCAAATTCTAATGGACATACATTATTATTCAATGGACTTAATGATCGCACTTCATTTGAACCCATATTGTATTCGAGAATAAACTCAAGGTGAATGCGAATGAGGGAACATTTTGAGCCATTCAAATATGAAATGATAGTACCATACTCCTAGATTTATGGACTACTTCTAGTAACTTCGATACCAAAAGAGTCATTTGAGACACATGCGTCACTGGTTAAGAAAAAATGAAGATCTTCTTGATTATTGATCACAAAGGGAGGTATATTCAGTCTAACATTGTAAAAACACATTATAACCAAATCAAACTCAACGAAATTTATCTCACTAATTCTATATATTTCCCGTAAAAATTCCTCATACTTTATTTTGATGTTGACAATCAATCATTTCAACTGTCCCCCTACATTTTTTTTCTCATTCTCCTTCTATTCACCCTCGAGCAAACAAATATACAAGACATCCTGAAAAAATTCATACAAGTGTACAAATAAAATTAATAAAATCATTCAAAATCTCGGAAAAATTATATAATCTCAGTGCAAAAATACCAACATCTTTTTGCAAAAAGATGGGATATGAAGGTTTAAGAACTTCCAAACAATTGGGAATTTTTGGGAAGTTTTTTTAGAGCCTTGTTGAGCAAGCCAATCGATAGGTTTCTCAAATAATAATATAATATTATTATTATTGAGGACATATTTATAAAATTACTTTTCGAGTAAATGATTACATACAAGTAGATGATTTGTTTATATCAAAATTCTAACCCAATCTCAGGGTCGATCTCACTCAAGTAGACCAAGATAAACTCTTTTAACGAGTTTTCATAAAGAGTGCTATTATTATAATGTGAAATCTAAAAAGTATTATTTTGGATAATTTTTCAAATGGAAACTAGATTCAAACTCTAGACAGAGAAAATGTAATGGTCAGGATCTGTTGTTGTTTAGGATTCTCCTTGATCAATATCTCTGCAGTTGGGTTTATGTAACTATTCATCTTTCGGGTGAATATACAGCATCACTGAAAGAGTTCCAAATTTTAGAAACATTACAAAGGATCATATATTCTAGAATATTATAAAAACAAATTTTTTTTTTCTTTTTCTTTTAGGGGTTTAAAGTTTCACACGAATACTTATAAAATTTTAGGAGTTTTTGAGAAAAGATTGTCCTAAGACTATGATAACCACCTTTACAATAAATACTATTTTAAAACCCCAATTAACTACAGCCAACACTATTTTAAAACTCTACAATATTTACTATTTTACATTTAAATACATACTATTATAATCTAAACTAAAATAATCTATCCCTCAAATATGAACTATTATAATCCAAATATAATAATCTTGAATCATAATAAGCAACCCTTTGCTTCAAACATTCTTAGAGATTAAAACTAAATAAATCTGCACCTTCAAATTCCCAAAATATAGCATGTATACCAATTCTACAGGTACAAGTAGAGTCTACACTGACTTTGCAACCAAAAATCAACCTACACAATTAAAATTTTAAAGTTTTAATTAGAAATAAGTTAAATTCCAAGTTTATTCCCTTAACTTTGGGATTTGCTGTCAATTTAGTTCTTTTTTTACAAATTTAATTTCTAATTTTTTTAAAAAAAAAATTTACAGGTTTTTTTTTTTTTAAAAAAATTATGTTTAAGGTTTAATTCAACAAAATTCAAATTTATATCTAAAAAGGATCCATTCTAAAAATTTTCAGAGATCTATTAATAACAAAACTAAAAGTTCTAGAGATTTATTTGACACAAATTAAAAGTTTAGAAATCTATTAGACAAATTGAAAGTTTAGGATTTTATTAAACACTTTTGAAAATTCAATAATCAAATAGACACAACCTCAAAGTTTATAAACCATGGATTATGTCGGGTTTAACTTGTATGACATTTTCAGATAGCTCAGACTCTCCCACACCAAACCCAAGTTAAAAACTTAACACACTGTTCTTCAACATCGTAACATTGTTATAAAACCCATCTACAGAATGAAGCAACAGACAAAGAAATATACTTGCTTTTCAAGGCTATGTCAACTTATATATGTTGTAAGGAGATAAAATAAGAAACGAAGGAATGAAGCCCCACTGTCGTTTTTACAACACTAAGTTACAAGAATAGATTGCACTAATATACGTCAAAGCAAAAAATGAGACAAGAAAAATCTCACCCTTTCCCTCTTCATTTCCACAACTCTTCCATGGGGATGCCACGCTCCTGCGCGACGTCTCTAAACTGTTTCATCTTCTGCACGGCGACCACCGTTGCCCTAGCATTGTTGAGGGCATTGTTACTTCCAAGTTGCTTCCCTAACGCATTCTCGACACCTGCCATTTCGAGGACAATTCTCACTGCTCCACCAGCAATCACACCAGTACCAGGAGAAGCAGGTCTTAGCATTACTTTTGCTGCTCCATAATCTCCCTCCGACCTGCAATTTTCCACACTCTCCTTAGCCAGTATTTACAATAACACACAGCGACCCATGATATGAATATGACTAAAATATTGTTCACTGGCATTCATAATTTGAAGCTTCCTTGTTTAGCTTCTCGTTTCCTGGAACCTGCTATACTTTTAAGTCTTTACATTTGCGTCTAGAAAGGGAAAGCATTCTATATATCTGTAGTTGTCCAGATGCTAATTAGGTACTAATTCTTTCAGCCATAGAAAGAACACTGGAAGATCAATCGTAACAACAAGTTCTCTACAGTCTAATTTTAGCATACTTTAGACATAACTGTGAAATATACCAAGCCATCTACAATAGACGATTAAAAATATCAAGAAGATTCAGCCACCGAAGCAGCAAACACCTCCAATGACCAACTTGCAATGAGGATTCAAAGTTCAGACTGTCTACAGACTACAGGATTCGTATTAACTAACTTAAAACAAAGCCAATTTAGTGTTGAAGCAAGGATTAGAGTACTCAGCAGACAGTGAAGTAAAACATTCCTATAAATCAAAATACTCATCCAATTCTACTCTTCCTTAAATCCCATTGCAGATGTGGGAATGAACCATCCAGTATCCACCTTTGAAATGGTAATGTTTGCCTTATCAACACATTGGGTTTAAGTCCCATTTTCCTAATTGAATCTATTCCCATTATCAGCAAACCAAAGGCTTAACACAATAGAGCTAGAACAGTAGATCACCCAAAATTCGAAAATAAGCCTAAAAATTCTAGTTCATAAATCGAAAATAAAATCACGAACCTGTGGGGAAATGTTAGGTACTTAGTCATGGGAACGGTGACAATGTTCCGGCGAGCATTAACCGCCGATTTCTGAACAGCGGCAATGACTTCCTTAGCTTTACCAACACCAACACCCACTTGGCCCTGTTTATCGCCCACAACAACAATTGCCCTAAAATGCAACTGTTTCCCACCTTTAACCACTTTAGTAACCCTCCGAACCTGAACAACCCGCTCATCGAACCCGTCTCGCGGCTTGTCCTTCTTGGCCTTGGAGCCGAATCCGCCCACTTTCTTGACCTTGGAATCCATTACATAAATGTCGTTTCCGAGAACACTGACTCCACTGTAAGCCGGGCCATAGATTTCCTCGTAAGCGGCGGCAATTTCGTCCTCGCTTTCGGGAGGGCCTTCGTCGAAGGAGGGAGGGGGAACGAAGCCTTCGGGGACTTCGGGGGGGTCGTAAACGACGTCTTCTTGGGGAGTGACGTTGTCGAAGAAGGTGGTGTCGATGTCGGAGGATTTGGGTGGAGTTGCAGAGAGAATGAAGGAGGAGGAAGAGGAAGAGATTGGGGGAACGGATACGGCGGAGTGGAGGACAGTGAAAGGCTTGAATAGTGGAATTGGGAGGCGGTGGGAAGGAGAAGAGCGGAGGGAAAGAGAGGAAATGGGGACGAGAGTTGAAGAAGCCATTGATGGAAGGATTGAGAAGGTTTGTTTGTGGGTTCAGACTTAAGAGATGGAGGCTTATCCCCAATCGACTCTACACGGGGTAAGGCGACGACGAATTATGAGGGAAGAAATTCCGTTGCAACGACGTCGTTTCAATTTGGTCTGACTGCTGGTGCCGGATAAACGGATAATTCCATTTTGAAAAACAAATTTGATTATTTTGGATGATCTTTGGGAAGAATTACTTATTTTGAGATAGTCTTTGCCAGGTTTACCGATACATAATGAAAATTTGTGTAATCGTAATATAATTTTTATTAACATATTATATCACAATTGTATTACTTTTGATCGCGTTTGTTCAAAATTAGGTATTTTGTCAAATTTATCGTTATCTTTATGCTTACCTTTGCTCCTGAGAGTTGTAACATAATAATAATAATAAACGTATCAAAATTCATAGTTTTTTATATGAAATAGTAACAACATTAGTAACCATGACCATAACCATAACCGTAATAGTAATTGTGACGAAATATGCAATTAGATTGATTACCCTTTTTGCTCGTTAATCGGTTTGCGTTATTTATTTATAGATTTGGACGTAGCCCCATGTGTCAATGCGATGCAAAACATAAGTAAACACCATTAAATGTAATCAAAATGGGACTCACTTTTCAAATTACCATCGAACCAAGATAAACGTGACCTAATTATAAATACAATGCATGGTGGTAACAAATAAAAGGTGAGGGAGATTTAAAAAAAAAAAAAAAAAAAGTTGAAATAGCATTTTAGTTCCAATACTTTTAGTTGTCTAGTTTTAGTTAGGGCAGTTTTAATAAATCTTAACTTTAGTTTCTATATTTTACATAAGTCAAGATATTAATTATATGTTGATTAGGGGTTGTTTTGAGGCGCGAGATAGCTTATGATTCTATAATTCATATGTATGTGTGTTCAAATATTTGTGTTTTAGAGGTTTGTGATGTTGAATTGAGTTTATATATCAGATATATTTAGTACTTTATTTTTTTTACATAAATAATGTTCTTTTTATGATGGATTATTTTTGTTTGCAGGCTTTTTTGTTCAATAATTTTGTATTTTTTTAAAAATAAACTATGGATTGCACTTTATCTTATTTTTTTTTTGAAGTACACATGTATTGCTTAGAGTTTTGGAAAATGAGGTTATGATTTATTTATGGATCATGCATTTCATGTTTTTTTTTTTTTTTTAATTTAAGCAATCATTTAAAAAAAAATTTGCATGCAATATTTATAATTAAGTTGGACAGAACTATATTGGATTTATTGGGACAAAACAAATTTAGATTTGTATTGTAAGTGAAAGATAGCACTATATAAAACAAATTTAAGAAAAAAAAGCAATTGCATCGAAGAAGGTATCTCAATTATCACATCCATCATTTCGAACTAAAAGAAAACAGTTTTAATTACCAATATGACAACAAAATTAAGAAGGAAAAATGCTCATAAATTATAACAAAAGAATTGAAAAATAAAAATGTAGTTTTGAAAATAAAAGAAAAAAGGAGTTGAGAAAATAAAGTAATGTAGAACTACAAATAGGAATACAAACATATGAAAAAGAAAGATAATACAGATTTATAATAAGTAATATTAATTTAAAGTAAAAGAGAAAAGTGCAGGTGACGGTTGGGGTTCGGGAATTGGTCACGTTCTGTCATTGTTACTTAAATTATCAAAAAGAGGGAACTTGAATCCACTAACTTCAGGCAGAGTGTCCAGCCCTCCAAAGCAATCTTCATACCCATTATTACTATTACTACTACTATTATTATTATTATTAATCCCCTGCAAATCTTCCATTACTTCCTTATAATTAATATTTGTGGCATTATTATTAAAATTCCCTTTAATTGTGGCACCTCCCGTCATTGTAGAAGTGGTGAAGTAGGAATAATCGGTGCAGCAGGGCGGCGCGTTGGGTTCGTGATCGTCGGCTTTGTGTTTGAGCTCTTCGATCAACAAAGCTAAAGAAGCATCTTCTTCTTCGTCTTTAATCTCCATGTTTGACAGACCAAACTGCTGCTTTTGCTGTTGCTGTTGCTGCTGCTGCTTGTGGTTATAATTTTCTTCCATTCTTGAATGATTCTCTCCTCTTTCAACCGCCACGTACTGTCCTCATGTACAACCATATAATATACACACATAATCATAATATATTTAACATAACAATCGTTGCTCAATTTATAACTCAACAACCGTCTCAATTTTCCATAACCTATACATTCTAACTGTAAAATTGTTAAGGGCATATTTGTATCAATCATGAAATTCGGAGAAGTTAAACTTTTAAAATGATATAAATATGGTTAAAATCAACCTCAAAGTTTGTGAATAGATTTAGAAGAATTTAGCCTAATTTAAATTAGGCTAAAGTATTAATTTGATCAATCTACTTTGAATTTAATTAAATTTTAGTTACTAAGTTTAGTTACTATTTTATAAACAATGTTAATTAAAATAGTTATTGAAAAAGCCTATATTAGCATTTTCATATTGTGCTTTTTCTTCCATGAAAATTACTACCGTTATTTGATTGGCTTGGATTAAAATTAACTTCAAATGGTTAAATTTAAGTTAAATGGTAAATTTGATCATTATAGAATAAAGTTAAATTTAGTCCTTACAATTTTAAAAGTTAGAATTTAGTCTCTATTGTTTAATAATACATCAAGATAAAACTATAAAGATTAAATCCTAATTATAAGCCATAAGAACTAAGGTTTAACTTTCTTCGAATTAGAGGACCAAATTTATAATTTAACTTTAACTTCGAGATTTATTAAAATTATATCGACTAACTTGAAATCTGAAAGTACAAAAACTAAAATAAAACAAAACTATATAAACTAAAATAATATTTTAACTTAAAAATCTTATGAATAAAAATTGTATTAAAGAAAACAAAAAATTTAAACCATTTCGTAACCATTTCGTTTTTCTAAAATTTATGAAAATTAAGTCCATTTCCTCTACATTTCTTACAATGATTTGCATCTTTCTTAAGTGCAATAGTTGAAATCTTAACAAAATTCTAAAAACATAAACTAATTTTTAAAAGAAGAAATTTGAAGGTAGAAATAGTCTCTATAGATTTAATTAAAAAAAAAAAAATAAAAAACAAAAACCTAAAGTCCCGCTTGATAACCATTTTGTTTTTTGTTTCTATTTTTGAAAATTAATCCTATGACAATACTTCCACCTTCACATTTCTTCTTATATTATTTAGTTTTCACCAATGGTTTAGAAATTTAAGCCAAATTTTGAGAGCTAAAAAAAGTAACTTTCAAAAAGATATTTTTGGAATTTGGCTAAAAATTCAACTATTGTACTTAAGAAATGTGTAAAATATTGTAAGAAATGTAGATGAAAAAGACTTAATTTTCAAAAACAAAAACAAAAAAATTAAATCGTTACAAACTGGGCATAAGAAGAAAGATGCAAATCAATATAAGAAATGAAGAGAAAATGTGCTTAATTTTTAAAAACAAAAAACAAAAATCAAAATGATTACCAAACGAGATTTAAATAGATATCCAATAGAGCTTTAGAAAATGAATTGTAGATTATGAAGAATAATTAAATTAAAACAAACGCTAAATTAAAAAATATCACAAAACTTTTTGCTATGCGTCAAAAAGACCCTTAAACCTTCAAGAGTTTCAAAAATACCCTTAAAATTTCTAAAAGAGTTCAAAAATACTCTTACCATTAGTTTTGTTTCAAAAGTACCCAAAACTTTCAAAAATTTTCAAAAATATCCTTAACTTAAAAAAAGTTAAAAGATACTTTCATAAATAATATGTGAACAGAAATCGTTAATACATCATGCAAAAATAACTTTAAAATTAAGAAAAAAATTAATAAATACTCATATCGTTAATATGATGCTCCATATATTTGAAGTTTTCTTAAGTTCGAAAAGAACCAATTTTATATTTTTTATAGATATCTTTCTTTCATATAGATACTCTCATTTTTCTCTTAATTATCAAATTCTTAAATTATACAAATTTCTCAACAACCAAAATTTTAAGTTCTGTAAGATCTTACAAATTTTCAAAATCAAAATATCTCAAAACATACCAAAACAATAAATAGTGAAATAAAAAAATGTAATTGTATATTAACACAATTAAATTTGTATTGAAGAAGGGATGAGAGATCAAGACGATATTAACCATCTGTATTCATATAATAATAAGGGTATTTTTTTTTAAAAACTTTAAAGTGTATTTTTAACCATTTGAAACTTCATGATATTTTTTTATACAAAAGAACTACAAGTTTTCCATCCAAAATTAAGTACTTTTGAACTAATATTGAAAATTTAAAAGTATTTTTGAAATTTTTGAAAATTTAAAAACATTTTTTACACAAACTACAAAATTTAAATGTATTTTGTATAATTCAATCCAAAATGATTGATGTAACTGACGGCTTGGATGGCCCCACGAAGTGGGAAATCTTATCTGTCAAGAACAAAGTAATTATAGGAACAAGAAATAAAACATCAAATCTTACGTGTCGAAATTCACTGTTATTTTTTGTCCATATTATTATTATTATTATTATTATTAACTTTTCTTTTCTTTTTCGGTCTCATCTCTCTATACCCATATTCCCAAGCGTTACTAAACCACCATATTAGGAAACCCACACATCATTATTATCTTACTAATTTTCATAACATTTCTAATTCAAAAGTCAAATTTTAGGGCAAAATAATAAAATAATAACATAATAATACTCACGAGGTTCTTGCAGTCATCCTCGTATAGGGTCATTGAATCTCCCATCAACAGACCATTTTGTCTAACAAATTCCCCTAAAATTAAAAAAAAAAAAAAAAGGAATTTGGAAATCATTATTTCGAGAAATTATTTGGAAAAAAAAAAGTAAATTAATTAGGTTGGTTTGTGAGATTGAGACCTGTGTTCTCCAGAACATACATTCTACTTCTGTTGTTTGCCCAGTACCTATAATAATTAAACTCAACAAGAATTTGAAGGGGTTAATTAATTCATTAACTCATTAATTAGGAAAAAAGGTGTTTAAATTTCCAATGAATCCATTAATTAAAAGAGAAATTAGAAGAGTGATTTTCTTTTTGGGGCTTACTTGTATTTCATTGTCCATTTTCTGTTTGAGTTCACATCTCTCACCACAATTTGGATACCTTCCTTATCATTGAGAAATGGAAGATTCTCTTCTGCCTCCCTCTGTGTTATATTTACAATTTCTCAGGAAATTAAACAGAGGTTATACCAAATAAATTTAACAAAGGAAGGATATTAGAAAATCAAATTCTAAAGAACTATTTCCATTTTTTCTTTTTAAATTTTGAGTTCAAATAGAGGTTGGGATTCGAATCTCAAATCACGATGATATATATGTATAATGCTTTAATTAGTTCAATATTCCAAAATGATGTGTAAATAAGGTTAGAAGGACAACATCAAGAAAAGAAATTAAAAAGAAAAATTATTGTGTTTTATTAAATGCGTTTTTTTTTTTTTGTTTGCACCAACAAAACAATAATAGGGTTTATTTTCTAGTGTTTTATTTTTCCTATTTTGTTGTGTGTATGTGTATAGAAAAAGAGTGGGGGGTTGTGGGGAACTGGGATTTTGTAATTTTGATTGTAGTTATCCATTCTTCTTCATTTTCCTAATTGCATGGTTTTTTTTTTGGGGCACAGTTTTATGTTATTTTCACTGTTCTATTGGAAGAGGAAAAAAATAAAATGGGAGTGAGAGATCTAAAAGGAGGGTTAGAAAATACAAACCTTGGGGAGGACAATCCTGCCCAAAGATCCAACATCACTGTTCTTCAGCTCCTTCTTCAACAACATTCTCAAAATCTAAGAAAAATAAGAACACAAAATATAATAATGAAAGAAAGGAAGGGAAATAATCAATAAAAATGAAAACTTTGATAAAAGTAACCTTGTTATCTGGAGTAGAAACGGTGAAAAGATTGCGGTTATTGTGAGACGAAAGAGTGTTTGGGAAGTGGGTTATTGTTACACCCTTAGAATATTCATCATTAATACAACCAGAGGAAGAAGAAGAAGAAGAGGTTCGAGTTAAAGTAAGGGTTCTTTGGCGAGCAAGTCTTCTATTAGTGCGAGCGACTTTAGTACTCCAAGCATCCAAAGCCCTTCTTTCTTCAACATCTTTAGGGATCAATAGAGAATTAGTTGGCTCATTGAAACCATAAGTGAGAAAGGTGGAAGAAGGTGGAAAATGGGAGGGAAGTTGTTCATGTAGAGAAGGAGAAGGATTTGAGTAAAAATAGGATTGTGGGGCCAAGCAAGTTTGGGAAAGAATAGGTGGGAGATAACATAAATTTTGAGGAGGAGGAGGAGGAGGAGGAGAGTGGAGAATGGCGGCGGCGGCGGAGGGGAACGGGGGGAGTTCATGGTGGTGGTCGTCGTCCATATGAAGGGAAATTATCAAAGAAGAAAGAAGAAGAAGAAGAAGAAGAAGAAGAGAGTTATTTTGTGAATTGGGTTATAGGTAGGGAGAGTGAATGTTGCATTAAGGGTTAAAGGGAGAGGTTAAAAAGGGAAGGGAGTTGGAAGGGGAAATGAGCGGTCCGAGGCGGCGGGAAGAGTGACAAGTGGCCGGAAGAGGCTGGATTTTGGGAACCACATTATATTGATGTGAGCCAAGGGTCAAGATTCAACAAACCACTGAGCTTTGTTTAAGTTAGGGTGAACTTTGGAATGGTTGAAACATTTCTCCTACCACTTTCATTTATAATTTGATATCTCATCTAAAGACATATTCATTTATTTTTTGAACTCCACGTAATTCTTAAATTTTATTCTTGTGCACTCTACAAAAAAGGGATAAATATATTTTTGGTCTATAAATGTTGAGTTTAGTTTTTATTTGGTTATTCGATTTCAAAATATTACACATTTAATCTTTAAATTATGCACTTGGTTTCAATTTAGTCTCTAGGTTTTAAAATATTACAATTTTACCTCGAGATTTGAATTTTATTTTAATTTACCCCTTAGGTTTAAGGATTTACACTTTTGACATCGATTTCTCATTAAACGGTCACTTTTTCAAATTGTAACGTTAATGACTAGAAGTGAAGTATTTAATGAAAAATCGAGATAAAAAGTGTAAACTTTGAAGCCTAGGGCTTCGATTAAAAAAAAAAAACTAAATCTTAAAGGCGTAAGATAATAACATTTTGAAATTGAGGGACTAAATTGAAACCAAATTGAAAATGAAATGACGAAAAATATAACAATTTGAAAGATAAAAAAGAAACGAGAGTAATCTGAAATTTAAGATTAAGAAAGAATAGAAATTTTGTTGAGGGGAGTTTAAATGCAGGTAACATTAGCACGGAAGACCATGCAACCCCTGGCTTAGCCATACACATTCATGTATTTGTCTAAGTATGTCTCATTTCAGTATCTTTCTCCCTATCTTTCACTTTCATGTCTATCCAAAAATCAAACACACCATTGGATGATACTAAGGGGATCTTTCTCTTTTGATGTTTCTTTCCCTTCCACTTTCCTTTCCAATGGAACTACATACCATATTTAACACACACAACACATAGGGGAAACCACAATTTTAAACATTCATACAAGTTTTAGTACATTCAACTTTAATGTTTGTCTTTTTTTTTTTTTACTTTCTTAATTTGGAAAAGTAGTATTGGTTAAGTTTCTAAAGTCTCATTTGCTAACGTCATGTTCTATTTCGTTTTTTATTTTGTTTTTTAAAATTAAGTTTATAGACCATATTTCTACCTTCAAGTTTCTTCATTTTTTATCTATCTTTTATCAATGGTTTAAAAAATCAAGCAAAAATTTGAAAATTAAAAAAAGTAGCTTTTAAAAATTTATTTTTGTTTTTGGAATTTGGCCAACAATTCAACCATTGTACTTATAAAAGATGCAAATTATTGTAATAAATTGGGAGGAAATATACTTAATTAAAAAAAGAACGAAATGGTTACTAAACATCATTTTCTTTTTATTTTTAGTTTTTGAAAACTAAGTATATAAACACCAATTTTACCTCTAAATTTATTGCATTGTTATTTGCCCTTTTTTTTACCAATGTCTTAAAATATAAGCAAAGATTTGAAAATTAAAAAAAATAATAATAAAAACCTTTTTTTTTTTAATTTGGCAAATAACTCAACTCTTTTACATAAGAAAAAACTGCAAAAGCATTGGAGAAAATTTGAAAAAAATAAGCTTAATTTTCAAAAATCAAAAATCAAATTATTGTTGTCAAATAAGACTTTAATTTTTGATTTTATGTCGGCTAACAACTAAGTTCTTCAATTTTTTTTTGTATTTTTGTAAATTAACTGATTTATTAGATATAAAATTAAATCATATGTCAAAACAAAATTTGAACCTTCAATTTTGTGTCTAGTAGATATGTGAATTCTCAAGAATTTAAAAGTTTTTTTTTTTACTATATTTGTATTTTTAACCTATAAAAATAATTGGTAGTTTAGATTTTTTTTTTCTCTTTGAAATCTTTTTATAAAAAATATTGAGACATGATAGTTTTATATTGATATATTTCGAAGATTAAAAATTATATTACGTGATTATTATATCAAATAGTCATGAAGCCATCAACAATTGGCACGTTCTTTTTATAGATTATTAAATCATCAAGTGATCCAAGAACTTATAATGTCATGCTATAATTGGCGAGGCTTAGATTTAAACAACTAGATTTTCTAACTAAAAGCTATTAAACGGATAAAGATAAAATCATTACAAAAGTTAGATTATATAATTTTGATATATAACCTATACTTTTTAGGGAAAGAAAACAAAAAACAAATTGTCGTCTCGTGCTCATAACGTCATGCTATAATTGGCGACGGCTTAGATTTTCGATGTCGAAAAAAGAATCTCATTGGTGCCAAGAGTGAAGGAATATTAAATTAAGTCATTGTTTATGATATTATGTAATTTTATATGGTAACTTATAAGATGAAAAAGAAATATAATATGCATAAGATAAGTCACTTTAACGTATTAGTAATATTAAAAAAATAAAGGGGGAAAAGTGTAAAAGGCCAATAGGAGGAGAGAAATTAAGAAACGGCTTTGCATACTTTAACTGAAATTCTTTAATTTTGTCATTTTCCAATGATGTATGACTTTCTTCTTATACGTTTATTGAAACCTAAAAAACAGCAATGAAATAAAATATAATATATATTTTATGTGATTTAATTTCTTGTATATTGAATAATACTCCTTGTGTAATGTTTATAAAAGAGTTAATAAAAGGAATCTGCCTAAATATTTGAGGCTGGTCTATTCCTGCGTGTAATGTACGTATTTAGTAGGAAGTTACAGGTTTTTATTTTATTTGTTTTTATTTTAAAAAATAAAGTTTCAGTTTATTATATTTTTATATTTTTAGGCAATTATAAATATAGTTTAACTATTAAAACTTGGACAAAATATACTTTTGATCTTTGAGATTCGAGATTGATGTTTATTTGGTCCCACAAGTTTCAAAACAAATGCTTTAGTCCTTTAGGTTTGAAAAAGAGTTCTAAATGGTTATTAACTTGATCTTGACCGTTAGTTACGTTGACTAACGAAAAAAATATGTGACATATCGATTGACATCTTTTACTAATTTTTTTTAATCTTAATTTGAGTTGATGTAGCTTCTCTACTCCTTCTGTTTGGCTTCTCCTCCACCCTTCCCACTGATCTTCTCTTCAAATAAGAATGAGAAAAAAAAAGTGTGGTTATAGACATTAAGGGGCTGTTTGTGTTGGGAATGACCTAAATTCGCAGTTCGTAAATGTTGTCAATATATTCTATTTATCAATAAAAATGTTGTTGAGTTTTTTATTTAATAAATTACTGTTGATATTGCATCCTTTTATGAAAATCTAATAAACGAATCCATGGCTATAACATGAATATTTTAACTTTATGTGGTGACATAAAAATGGATCAAGTTTTAGTATGTAGCCAAAATAGTCTATAAGCATACTGATGAGAATGGGTACCTCATCCTGGTATGTCACACCCCCTCCCAGATTACCCTCTTAATCTGAAAGAAGTTGTGACGGTAGTAGTTACTAGCCCTACTGCCAGCACTTACCACCTTAGCCCTCTAACCTGAATACCAACCTGTTAAACATTATTAATGTACACACACAGTACGCCTCCATAAGGTTCTATATAAGTTTATATAATCACATGCAAACAGTCATGACATAACATCTAAGGTAAAATATTTACATTTGGGCCCAAACTTCACTAACAAAGCCCTAATCCCTCTCAAAACATGTGTACATAGATAGACCTGTTGGGGTTTGCACCCTAAAGTCTCGTGTCCAATAGTTTGTAAACAACTTTGTACGAACACTTGTGATGTATAATATAAATGATATTTACTTCACTACTTGACTTTGCACATTTTGATGTTTTTCATTTTACCACAAATCAATAAACTTAATATTCCTGGTTATCTGTATGTAACTTAAGCATGTATGTGGTGACATACAAATGGATCATGTCTTGAGTGATAACCAAAATGGTCTGTAGTATATGGATATAGGAGGGAAATCTTATCCTGATAACACTATGGATGTGACCCGCTTTGTGGAATGGTCACAGGTGTTGTGACTTCTCACAGATGGTCTGATCCTGATCATTCGTGTAGGGGACATGCGAGCGGGGGCGTCCTATATAAAGAGTTTGTATAAGACCTAACCTCGAAGTGTTAATGTCTTATCATATAACACTGTTCATGACTAAGACTTCACTTCACTAGGATGACCATAGATAACATGACCTCAATCTTAAGTGAGTTGGGAACTCCTGCCATTGAGGGTGGTCCTTGATTTGCATGGGTGCGAGTGGCCAGAACGCCGACTTAAACCTACCATTTTGGGGATTCGTTTGATTTGGGAGCTGGGAATTCAGCTTCACAAGATGGAATTCACTCCTTCCTCGAGGCAGGGGTAAGTAGATAGATAGCTCCCTTAAGGGCTGATTCCAAGGTTTGGACGATGTGGTGCCATACACCTTCTCATGGCCCGAGAGGTGTTCACACATAGTAGGACTATGTTGTATTGTTCATTAGAGGGATCAATGGTACTTAAGGAGGAAGATGTAATTACAGGGGCAAAGTGGTAAATTGGCCTGCTGTAATTATGAGCATCTATGAAGGGTCATCGTACTGATGATTGGTTATATCCAATAGACATAAAAATATATCTATGGCAAGAAAAGTTTAACTATCGGTCTTTAGTAGAATGCCTTGCAGTTAACGGATGGTGAATATCGTGACTAAAGAGTTTAGTCAGCTATTCATGTACCGTTGGAGCTTCGAACCATAGGTCCATAAGGTCCCCTTGGTAGCTTGGATACAAGTTGAGAATTAGTTTTTGGGTCAATTTGAAATGTTCAAATTGACAAGAGGGAGTTCGATTATATATGATATAATTGAACGAGTTAATTAAATATACTATAATTAACTTATGTATGAGATACATTAATTTGGAGGAAATTTGATATAAATATGATTTATATCTAATAGAGAAAAAATATTATAATTAATATATGATATTAATTTATAAGTTATGAATGTGATAAGATCACATTCATTGGACGGATATAAAGGAAATGGGAAGGCACCTCTTCTATTCAAAATAACAGATGAGTGCATTATAAATAGTAGACGGTGTGTTTATCTCGGTGTGCATGGATATTTTGAAAAAGATAGTGTCATCGTTTAGAAAATCAGTGCCTATACGATAGTGACTACACGATCGCTTACATATACGATATTGCTAAGCGATCGCATACCTATTACATCGTCGCACACTATTATCTAAAAGATTGTTTACCTTTTTTATAAGCGATCGTTTAGCTCCCGATATTTACTAAACGATCGTATAGACGATCGCTTAGTTTTTCCTATGCGATTGTTTAGACGATCGCTCATCCTTTTCCTACACGATCGTTTACCTTTTCCTACACGATCGTTTAGACGATCGCTTACTTTTACTACATGATCGTATACGTCACCTAAACGATCAAGCATATTGTCTATGAGATAGACGACCACATCTCCCACTTGCTTGATCGTTGTGTACGGTTGATCTTCCTCCTTCCCTCTACCAAATTCGAATAGAGCCCACACTTTGGATTCTCACTCCAAGAATACTGAGGGCTCTAAGTGGTGTTGTATTCTCCGTTTCCTTCTGTCCGAGTGGTGACTGTTTGAGGTAGACAGTTGGACTTCAAACTCGTTGTGAAGTAGAAATCTTTGTCTGGTATGATTTCTTGATCTCTTTAGCATTATGAAAGTATGTTTGAATGTATATGCAGTAATTCTGTCACAATGAATTGGAAAGATCCACTTCTGCTCATAGGTATTCTTGAATAAGAGTTCCTTTAAGACCATAAAACTAAATTATTCTTAACAAGCCGAGCCTTTCAGTGGCAAGCAGCAGCAAGATCAACCTTGAGGGATCTGACCGCTACCTGGAAAAGGAAAACATAGAAATCTGTGAGCTAGTAGCCCAATGAGTGACTATAAGAACATATTACACCATGTATTACATCATTATAAACATGTAAATATATCGATGAGTATCTCAAGCAACTTCCTCTAAACATAAACATTGATAAACAATCATATACATCATTAAACATCATTACTCCTTAGTTGAGCACGAGATACATTGCTCTAGCTCCCAACGTCTATCATCGGCTAAGAGACCCATACTTCGGCCTCTATTTGCTGGTATATGGCCTAGGAGACCATATTTCGGCCTCTCATTCATAACTACCTACGTGCATATGGAGTTTTCTAAGTACCGTTAACAACTTAGGTACTATTACCCAGATACCTTCTCCGTGTCCTTCAGTATCAGGTTATTTTCTAGCATCAAATTAAGTTTTATTACATACCATTTACACAAAGACTCATTCTATCATAGCCTTCCTCCAAAAACGCATGCTTCATCATAAGAACTTACCTTTTGTAGTGAATTCACAGCATACCTTGGCATGCGTTAAATCATGTACAAGCTGGAGAAAATACGTTATGTTATTCATTAAACATTTGTTGCTTGAGAAAGTATAAATTCATCATCAGCATCACTGTAACTTACATGATCTTGTATACATAAACATTGAAAGTATTAATTTCATTTTAGCCACTCATAGCTCGTCGGGGCTCTTAACGGATTATATGCCTCTCCTAGCTCCTCTTGGCCTGAAAGGACATAATTCCCGGTTAAATTCCTTAGAATTCTCATCAAAATGATTCGGATAGTTTGCTTACTAATGAAACTTTCATCAACAAAATCAGCATTACTAGTGAGATGATCATCATGAGCGAGATCATCCTCATGAGTGAGATTTACCACTTCTAGCGAGATTTGCCACTTTCCAACGAGATTCGCCACTTTCTAGCGAGATTCGCCACAAAAGCAGCGAGATTTTCATCCTTAACGAGATCCACTTCTTCCTTATCTCGCTCTCGCTCTCACTCATTTCCTTATCTCACTCACTATGATGAGCTGCTTGCTTAATCTTCCCAAGCAGCTGCCTGTTTACGCACCAATTTCCTGTTTCAACTTCAAAAATTCATAACTCAAAATCTAGGACTCTTTTCAAGAAACTTCCTTCTACAAACTTGTTTAGAATTGAGTTATTTTTTACCTTAGAATCTCACCCCTAAATTCCTTGTAATTTTGCTTAGAGCGTCCAATCTTCACCTCGAGCCCTAATTAATCCGAAAATCTTCCCCTTCTGCAAATATTTCACTTTTTGTTCTTCTCCTTGTGAGATTTTTCTCCGAAAAAACAACCTCAAAAACTAGATTCTCCCAGCTTTCAAATGGCACCGATCTCACTTAATTTGTTTGAGTCATTTGCCAAAACCGAGCTTTTTGAAATTCCTCTTCCTTTTATACTTCCTACCGCCTCCTATGTTCAATGCACTTAGTGCTTCTGGCCAATTCCAATTAGTGAGTCTCTTCAATTAATTTGTTTTTCCTTCCCTTCCTTCGTAACCCATGTAAGTAACCATGGATCTCCACTTATCAAATAATTAATATAACATTCTTATGGGGAAACATAGAGTTCGGGGTTTACATGGTGACACTATTGGATGCAACCCATTTTGTATACTGATACAAATGATGTAATCCAAAAGTCATTCATGTAGAGACATGTGAGTGAGGGCATCCTGTGCAATAAGTTTGCATAAGACCGAACTTCGAAATAGTCAATTTTCTTTATAACAACCGTTTACTATTAAAACTGGCTATCTCAAACTCAATGACTTAGGGTAACTCGATCTTAATCCTGAACTAACTATAAACTCATGTTTATTCGAGATTATCCTTTGATCTGCATAGGTAAGAGTAGTCCAACAACACTGCTCAATAAGCTTCCCATTTTGGGGATAAGATCGAATAGGTAGCTGGGGACGTAGCTTTGCAATATTGAATTCAGTCCTACCCATTTTAGGGTTAGCAGATGGGTTGTTCTCTTAAGCGCTGATATCTTGTCTTGAACAACGAGGCCCCGCCCTCTCATGGAAGAAAGAGTTATGATTTATAAGTTGGACTATAAATCAATTGTTTAATGGAGGATCAGTGGGAGCTTAAGAAGCAAGATGTATTTATAGGGGTAAAACGGTAATTTGACCCAGCTGTAAATATGAACAACCTGTGAAGGATTGACTTACCGATTATGGTTAAAATGGACAGAAATATATCTACAGTGAGGAGAGTGCAACTATCGAGCTATAGTGGAATGTCTTAGTAGTTAACGAATAGTGATTAATTTGGTTTAAAGAGTTTAAACCAATTAATTACAAGTCGTTGGAGCTCATGATCTATAGATTCATAAGGTCTCTCTACTGGCTCGTAATTTGAATTAATAAATTGAGTAATCTTGATAAGATTTGAAACTAGGGTTTAGAATTTGAAATGTTCAAATTCAATTAAGGTTTTTATTTATTGTATTCGATACAATTAAAATGTTTAATTTTATCAAAACTAAAAGAAATTGGAGAAATAATTAATGTTTAAAATATGATTTAAATATTAATTGTATAATATTAATTTCATTATGATGGAATTATTTTTTTATTAATTTAATATTAGATATTACATTAACAAAATTAATTAAAAGGTTTAATTAGTTAGTTATATTTAAAAATCAATTAATTGAATTAATTTTGATAAAACTAATAAATGAAATTAAATAAGTTTAGTTTAGAAAATGATTTTAGAAATCATTTTTTGAAAAAAAACCCTTTTTGAAAATCAAAATCCAAAGTGGACTATGGTACAAACCACCTTATTCACTCAATTCCATTTTCTCAATGAAGTAGGAGTTGGCCTTCATGCAAGATATGCATTTGCATGACGAAAACTCTATAAATTGATGTGTTGAGCTGAATAATGGATTCATGCTTACAAGACTTCCTTGAAGAACTCTGCAAAACCCAACTACCCTTCAAACCCTCTTTATATCTTATATACATCCAGCTCAATTTAGTGTTTCCATCATACAATCCTTGCAAGAAAATAGTAGAGAAGATCTTCGTGGTGGTCTACTTGAAGATTGAAGCTCTTTCACATGGAACTCAGCTGGACTTGAAGAGGATTCTTCAAATGTATTGTGTTAAGCAAACCTTCTTCCGTAAAAGTTACTTTGAAGCAAAACTCAAATTAAGTATAATTAGAGTACTTATTTTGTTTTTCTCTACTGCACATTAATATACTCTAAAAGTTTGGGCCCAACAGTAGAGTAAGGTGGAATGAGCTATAATAGCCCACTCCATGTTTAGCGCACCATCTATTTTTAGTTGAGGCTTCAAGATTATGTTAAAAATAAACCCTATTGAACAATGTTCCCAACCCCACGAATTGTACGTCCTTCATTATTTGTAACCTCTCCCTTTCTTCTCTCTCGTCTCTTCCGTCTCCTTTCATCTTTGATCGAAAGAAATGCTCAGATCCAAGATGTTCTTCATTCTCTCTTGACTTCTCTGTCCATTCTACTCTTATTATAACTTTTTTGTGTTGGCTTGTATGTTCTAAAACTCACAATTTGTAATGTTAAACATTTTCTATTATCAATAAAGATGTTATTGATGTTTATTCAATAAAACTGTTGTTGAATATGTAAATTGCACTTGTAAAGACTAAATCCAATAAACTAAAGATCCATGACTATTATATGAATACTTGAACTTTATGTGATGACATAAAGATGGATCAAGTTCAAATAAATAGCCAAAACGATCTATAGTATATGAATAAGGTTGGGTGCCTTATTCTGGTAATACTATCAGATTCGACTCACTCTGTAGTTAGACAGTTTGTTGTAAAGTGCTACAAACGAAGTGATTTTGATTCATTCATGTAGTGACATGAGGAGTGGGGGTATCCTATGCAACGAGTTTGCATAAGATTAGACCAAGAAATAAGTCACTCTTACTTTATAACGTTGTTTACTATTTAAGACTATCTATTTCAAATCGTTGACTTAGGTAACACGATCTTATCTGAGCTAACTATGAACTCTTGTTTATTCGGGATTATCCTTAGATTTGCATAGGTAAGGGTATGCTCAACAATGTTGGTTCAATAAGTCCCATTTAAGGGGTAAGATCAGATATATATCTAGAAACATAGGGTGCAAGACAGAATTCACGCTTAAGGTTATTCTTTTAAGTATTGAATCCAGGTTTTGAACAAGGGGACCCACCCTCTCATTGACCTGAGAAGGACTCGTTTAGTGATTGGATCGCAAACCAATTGTTCATTAGAGGATCAATGGAACTAAAGGAGCAAGATATAATTTTGGGGATAAAACAAAATTTGGCCTTGTCGATATTACGAACAATCTATGAAAGGTCCAAAATTTGACCTTGTCGATATTACGAACAATCTATGAAAGGTTGACTTACTAATTATGGTTAAATCAAGTGGATAGGAATATATCTACAGTGAGAAGAGTGCAATTACACAACTATAGCGGTGTGTCTCGATAGTCAACAAATATTGATTAACTCGGTTTAAAGAGTTTAGCTTATTAATCTCAAATCATCGGAGCTCATGATCTATAGGTCCATAAGGTCCCTCTACTAGCTTGTAAATCTTAGATTAGTATATTGGGTGTTTTTTAAATGTTCAAAATTGAAATTAAGATTTCAATTTGAAGTGTTCAAATTTTAAATTAGGATTTGAACTCGAATAGTTCAATTTCAGATTAGGGTTTGGATAATTATATTCAATATAATTAACGTTTAATTTATCAAAATTAAACCTAATCGAAAAGTTTAAAATATTTAAATTTTGATTTAAATATTAATTACATGAATAGGATTCATGTATGATATAGGTGTTTAATGAATTTAATATTTGATATTAAATTATTAATTAATTAATTAAATTTGTTTAATTAATTAAAAATTAAATTAATTTTAAAATTTCAAATTTAGTTTTAAAAAGTGAAATTTGTATTTGATTAATATTGAATTAAATCAATATAAATTGAAAATTAAATCTTGAGATTTAATTTGACTTAGTGGAGAAATCTACATTTTTTAGTATTTAGTGGATTTCTCCACCTTTGAACACCTAAGCTCTTCTTGTGAGTGCTATTTGAAGTGTCAAAGTAGCTAAAGAGGTAGTGCTTGCATGTATCAAGTGCTTAAATACTTCAATTTATCATAAATTGGAGGGTGAATTTTTTTATTTTGCTGAAGTTCTGAAAACTCTCCAAATACCCTTACCTCCTTCACCTAATTGATCTCAATTGTGAGTTCCACCACTCAAATCTAAGTTGGAGAATAGTAAAAAACACACTCATGGTGGTTCATTGTTGATTTGAAGCTCAAATTCGTGGAGAGCGGCTTGGATTTTGTGGAATTTTTCAAGGGTATTAGTTCTTGAAACCCTTCTCTTTGAAATTCTTTTCATGAATGCTTTTAGAACTCAAAATTAAATGTAATTAAAGTGCTTATTAATTATGATTGCTTCCGCTGTATGCTTATGTTGGGATTAGTGTCCTAATTCTTCTGGAGTCTCGTTGTTTCATAAAGATACACATTGTTTGATGAATAAAATAATTGTTATTTAATTCTAGCATTTACTCATATCCAATAAACAAAGTTCCATGGTTATCTTATGTGAACTTAAGCATGTATATGTGATACACAAGTGGATCATACCTTAAGTGATAACCTAAATAAGTCTATAGTATAAGGATTAAGGTGGAATACCTGATCCTGGTGACACTACGGATAGACCCCCCATTTGTGGAGGTTTGCAAATGTTGTAAACTACTACACATGGTAGATCCCGACCATTCATGTGGAGACGTGCGAGCGGGGGTGTCCTATACAAAGAGTTTGTATAAGACCCGGACCACGAGATGACTAGACTCTGTATATAACGTCGTTGATATTAGAGACTTACATCTCACCTAAACGACCATAGATGACACGACCTCAATCCTGAGTGTTTTGAAAACTTCTGTCTTTGAGGGCGGTTCTTTAATTAGTATGGGTAAGAGTGGCCAGATTGCAAACTCAACATGCCTACCTTTTTGGGGACTTGTCTGATCTTGGAGATGGGAACTCAATCCACAAGATGGAATTCACTCCTTTCTTGAAGCAGGGATAAGTAGAGAGATTGCTCTCTTAATGGCTGATTTCGGGGCTTGAACATAGTGGCCACAACTTCTCTTTGGAAGAGAGGACTCAATCGTAGCAAGACTATGACTTATGTTCATCAAAGGGATCAGTGGTACTTAAGGAGTTAGATGTAACTATAGGGGCATAACAGTTATTGGCCGAGCTGTACTTACGAGCGATCTGTGAAGAGTTGTTGCACCGTTGATTGGTTAAGATGGACACATAATATATCTGTGGTAAGGAGAGTTAAGTTGTCGGTCTTTAGTGGAGTGCTTGAAAGTAAACGGATGGTGGATCCCATGACTAAAGAGTTTAGTCAGTTATTCACGTACCGTTGGAGCTTCGAGCTACTTGTCCATAAGGTCCCCTTGGTAGCTCAATGGATTCAGTTGAGGATCAGTTCTTGGTATTGATTTAAAATATTCAAATTAACAAGAGGTATTTTGAGTATATATGATATGATCGGTATGATGTATGAGATACATCTAGTGGAGGATTAATGTAAATGAGATTTATATTAAGTGCCATGGAATAGAAAAAGAACTATGGTTTATATGTTTCATGATATGAAATATTAAAACTATAGGTCATAAATATAGTATGATAAGTTGGTTATCATTTATATTTATAATAATATTGATTATTGGATAATTAAATCTTTTTCTCTAATAACGAATTGAGTGGGAGGTTATGGTGGTTTATGGTAACCGTGAGATAAAAGGAAAATTATTTTCCTAATTTTAGTAAGTTTTTGTGAAAATTGTTTTGGAGATTTTTCCCAATCAGAATCTCACAGAAAGGAAGTTGTCAAGTAAATACGATTTACTAAGCGACAACTTGAGTGAGCTATATGATCGTGTGGTGTTTTGTAAGCAACAGACATGGAACTGAACGATGAGCTAAATGATCGCTTATCTTTAGCTAGACGATCGCTAAGCTTTTGCTAAACGATTGGGCATCGACCTATACAATAGGTTCAGTCTTCTCCCACTTGCTCAATCGTTTACATGATTATTAAATCCTCCTTCGTCTACCTCAAACCAATTCCAAACAAAGCCCTCCCTCTCGATTCTGACACTAAGAATACCAAGGTAGGCTTATTGGTGGTGTCATACCCAACTCGACGTCGTCGAGGTTCTGTGGAGGTCATTCGTGCTGTTGGGGTGTTTGTGATCAAGGCGATTGCTGAGGATGAATGCGTGGTGTTTGTGCTATGTAGTGGTCGTGTTGTTCGAGTGTTCGAGGTTGTTATGTTCGAGCGTTCATGATCAAGAAGCTTAGCCTAGAGAGTCTACAAACGTGCATAGAGTTTCTCCTAGATTTCTTGTTATAACATGCTATAATTTCTATATTGATTGCATAACTGTATGTCTTGTTTACGACTATAATTTGTAATGTTCATACATGATTGTAATTTGGAATAATCTATTCCGCTGCTCATGGAAATCCTCGTGATCGATTTCCTTCAATTGGTATCAGAGCCAGGTTGTTCTGGTATTCCAAATTACAAGTCTGTTTTGAACTTCATTTTACAGTCACAGTGGGTTTATGCATTTGTATTTAATCGTTAAGTGCATATGTGGATGGAGTTTATGAGTGTTTCGGGTTTAATTGCCTTTAGTTAAAGCTTTCTGTAATTACAAAGTGTTAATTGCAAGGGCCCCTGTGTTTTTAGGCGTAATTAACTTTGCAATCGAGTTTGTAATTCAAAGAGTTTGAGTTAGTCGAGTCGTTTGTGATGAAGTTTTGAAGCATGGAGATGCGGTTCTCAATGAAGAAGAAGACCAAGCGTTGATCGTATGGGTTAGCCTAAGGTAAATGATTGTTGGGATTTAACTAAGCGATCGTTTAGATTTTTCTAAACGATCGTGTAGTATTTACTAAACAATCATTTACCTAATGCTAAGCGATGGGGTAAATCGTTAACTCTATCGTGTAGTGTTGGTTGACCAATCGCGTAGACACTAGAGGTAGACGATTGTAGTAAGAGCATATGATGCTCATTGTTTAGTAAAAGGCGCGCGCTAGATGATCGTGTAGCTAGCAGGCTTCATCGCTTAGTTACTACTTATACGATCATGCATATACGATACGGAGGCACTAAGTGATCGCTTAGGCGATGGTTCTTTGAGGCATCGGAGTCGTTTATACGATTACGGAAGGCGGGCATTGTGTGGGGCGCGCTAAGCGATCGTATACCTCAGGCTTCATCGCTTAGTAAAAGGTATATGATTGTGTAGTATTTGCTAAACGATCATTTAGCTTTGGGAGGGTTCGTAAGTGATAGAGCAAAGCGTTTGTTTTATCGTGTAGACGATCGCAGGGAGTTTAGTACACGATGGTTGGAGACGCGATGCTTTGCCTCAGCGGTTCAATAGCCGGTTCGCCTATTTGGACCGGAGACTCCTTATTTTTTGTAATAGTTAGCTTTAATTTTGTGTTTTAAGACAATTTTACCTGGTTCATCAACATTTATTTATTATACAAGTGATGTATGGTGCTTATATGCCAATGCTTTTGACATATAGCTTAAAACCCACCTTAGGTTATGAAATTATTCATGCATCATGTATTATAAATGTTATAATCAAGTAGGAAGAAATTACTTGAAAGTATGTGCATGCATCATGAAATATAAGAGTTATATTTTACATACAGTGAGCATTATCATGCATCATCATTTTAGTATAAGTGTTATAGTCTAAGGGTGAATGGAAGCATGTTTTGCTTGTTTCATTGTTGTTTTGTATAAGTGTTATATAAAATAAGTAGCAATGAATGGACAATGCATTGAGCATGACAATTAAGCTGTTTATAATCGTTATGTATGCCTTGCATGTGTTAGCTTAGCATTGTGGTTTTGGTTGTTTTCGTTTATAAGTGTTACCAAGAAAATTAGACCTAAAATCGATAAGAAAGAGTTGCATGCGGACTTAGGGTGAATTCAAGTTTTTTAAAAGGGTTTTAAAATTGGATTGAGATAGACCTAAGTTCAAATGGTACTAAAGAGTTTAGTAACCTAGATTAATCTTTTAAAATCGATTTAATAGGATTAAATTTATTGGCATAAAAGATTAAATTTGTTTTAAATCTATCTATAAGGAACCTTTTGTATAAGGCGAGTTCTAACTAGGCTGGGGTTCTTAAGTTAACGAAAACCTAACACCCCTTGGAAGTCCAAGAAACAGACCTAGTATAGAGCATTGAAATGTTATAGAAAGGGTTATGAGGTACTTGAAGAAAACCCAAAACCTAGAATTACATTATCATAAGTTTCCCGTTGTCCTGGAAGTTAGAACCGTGTTCGAAGGTTTGCCTCTTTGTAGGCTACCCCAAGGAAACGAGAGGAGGATTCTTCTATGATCCGAGTGAGAACAAAGTGTTTGTTTCCACTAATGCTATCTTCTTGGAAAAATATCACATAAGGGATCATAAGCCATGAAGTAAGCTCGTTTTACGTAAGTTGTCAAGTGAGACTGAGACTGCTGAGGGTTTAACAAAAGTTGTTGAATAGGCCGACAGATCAACAAGAGTTGTTGAGGTCGGGATGTCTAGTTAACTAGCTCAAGAGTTGAGACTGCCTCGACGTAGTGGGAGGGTTATGACCCACCAGATTGCTACATGGGTTTGACTGAAGCCCAAAACGGCATTACGAATGGTGGGGTCGAGGATCCATTGTCTTTTAAGAAAGCAATTTAGGATGTTGACAAAGATGAATGAGTTAAGGCCATGAACCGGGAAATGGAGTCAAGGTACTTCAATAACGTCTGGGAGCTTGTTGATCCACTTGATGGGGTAAGACCTATTGAGTGTAAGTGGATCTTTAAGTGAAAGAGAGGGTAGATGGAAAGGTGCATACCTTTAAGGCTAGACTGTGGCAAAGGTTTATACCCAAGTTAAGGGAGTTGACTATGAAGAAACTTTCTCACCTGTTGTCATGTTGAAGTCTATCAGGATTCTCCTGTCCATAGCCACATTTTATGATTATGAAATATGGCAAATGGACGTCAAGACTGCCTTTCTTAATGACAATTTTGAGAAGACCATTTATATGACTCAACTAGAAGGGTTCATCGTTTCAGATTAAGAGCAAAGAGTTTGCAAGCTTAATAGGTCCATTTATGGGATGAAACAAGCATCTAGATCTTGGAACATCAGATTTCAAACTGTTGTCAAGTCGTTTGGCTTTGACCAGAATGTTGATGAGCCTTGTGTTTACAAGAAGATCATCAACAACTCAGTAGCTTTCCTGGTACTGTTTGTGGATGATATACTACTCATTGGGAATGATGTAGGGTATCTGACTGACATTAAGAGTTGGCTAGCTGCCCAGTTCCAATTGAAAGATTTGGGTGAGGCACATTATGTTACCGGGATCCAGATCATTTAGGATCACAAGAACAAACGGTTAGCCCTTTCTCAGGCATCGTACATTGATCAAATGTTGATCCGGTACAGGATGCGGGATTTCCAGAGGGGTTTATGACCCTTTAGGCATGGAATCGTTCTGTCTAAGGATCAATGTCCTAAGACAACTCAAGAAGTTGAGGAGATAAGATGGATTCCCTATGCTTCTGCTGTAAGACCTTTGATGTATGCAATATTGTGTACCAGACCAGACATTTGCTATGCATTAGGGATTGTTAGTCGGTATCAGTCCAATCCAGGATTTGATCACTAGACAACGGTAAAGACGATCTTCAAGTATATTTGGAGAACGAGGGACTACATGCTTGTCTATGGAGATAAGGATATGATTCTTACAGGATACAACGTCACCTAGAAAGTCTGGGTCTGCAAGACATGCGACAACTTGTCTAGGGAAAGTGGGAGATGATATTAGGCTATGCCCTAGTTTATTATATATTGTACATTTTTATATTGTATTGTACATTAGTCTCCCGAGTTATTAGGAAAGCTGGGAGATTGTTGGGATTGGTGTCCTAATTCTCCCGAAGTCTCGTTGTTTTATAAAGATACACATTGTTCAATGAATAAATGAATGTTATTTAATTCTAGCATTTAGTCATATCCAATAAACAAAGCTTCTTGGTTATCTTATGTGAACTTAAGCATGTATATGTGATATACAAGTCGATCATGCCTTAAGTGATAACCTAAATAGGTATGTAGTATAAGGATTAAGGTGGGATACTTGATCCTGATGAACTACGGATATGGCCCGCTTTATAGAAGTTTGCAAGTGTTGTAAACTACTACAGATGGTAGATCCTAACTATTCATATGGAGACGTACGAGCGGGGGTGTCCTATACAAAGAGTTTGTATAAGATCCAGACCGCGAGATGACTAGACTCTGTATATAACGTCGTTGATACTAGAGACTTACATCTCACCTAAACGACCATAGGTGACACGACCTCAATCCTGAGTGTTTTGGAAACTCCTGCCTTTGAGGGCGGTCCTTTAATTAGTATGAATGAGAGTGGTTAGATTTCCAACTCAACATGCCTACCTTTTTGGGGACTTGTCTGACGTAAGAGCTGGGAACTCAATCTACAATATGGAATTCACTCCTTTCCCGAAGCAGGGATAAGTAGAGAGATTACTCCCTTAAGGCCTGTTTCTAGGGCTTGAACATAGTGAATGCAACTTCTCTTTGGAAGAGAAGACTCAATGAAAGTAGGACTATGACTTATGTTCATTAGAGGCATCAGTGGTACTTAAGGAGACATATGTAACTATAGGGGCATAACGGTTATTGGCCTAGCTGTACTTACGAGCGATCTGTGAAGGGTTATCGCACTGTTCATTGGCTAAGATGGACATATAATATATCTGTGGTAAGGAGAGTTTAGTTGTCGGTCTTTAGTGGAGTGCCTGGAAGTTAACGGATGGTGGATCCCGTGACTAAAGAGTTTAGTCAGTTATTCATGTACCGTTGGAGCTTCGAGCTACATGTCCATGAGGTCCCCTTGGTAGCTCAATGGATTCAATTGAGGATCAGTTCTTGGTGTTGGTTTGAAATGTTCAAATTGATACGAGGTATTTTGATTATATATGATTTGATCGGTATGATGTATGAGATATATCTAGTAGAGGATTAATGTAAATGAGATTTACATTAAGTACCATGGAATAGAAAAAGAGCTATGGTTTATATGTTTCATGAGATGAAATATTAAAACTATAGGTTATAAATATAATATGGTAAGTTACTTATCATTTATCTTTATAATAATATTAATTATTGGATAATTAACTCTTTTTCTCTAATAAGCAATTGAGTGGGAGGTTATTGGTGGTTTCATGGTAACCGTGAGATAAAAAGGAAAAAGATTTTCCTATTTTTAAGTAAAAAGTTTTTTTGAGATTTCCAATCTTGGAAAAATTCTCACAGGAGTTGTCAAGTGAATTAGATTTACTAAGCAACAACTTGGAGTAAGGTAAACGATCGTGGAGTGTTAGTAGGCGACAAACATTCAGCTAAACGATGAGCTAAACGATCGCATAGCTTTTGCTAGACGATCGCTTAGCTTTTCCTAAACGATTGGGCATCAACCTATATGATAGGTTCCTCCATCACCCACTTGCTCAATCGTTTACACGATTGTGTTTCCTTCGATCTTCTGCCTCAAACCAAGTCCACATAGAGCCAACCCTCTGGATTCTCACATCGAGAATACCAAGGTAGCCTTCTTGGTGGTGTTATACACAACTCGACACTGTCGAGGTTCTATAGAGGCCGTTCGTGCTGTTCGGGGTATTCATGACCCTAGCGATCGCTGAGTTCGAGCGCGCGGTGATCGTGCAGTGTAGCGGTCGTGTTGACAAGCGTTTGAGTGTTGTTGTGTTGTTGTGATCGAGCATTCATGATCAAAGAGCTTTATGATAAGTCTACAAAAGTGTGTAGCTTTTGTCCTTGATCTTATGTTTTACATGCAGTAATTTCTATATTTAATGCATAACCATGTGTTTATTGTTTGTGATTGTAATTGTAAAGTTCATATACGATTGTAATTTTGAATGATCTTTCCGCTGCTCATGGAAATCCTCGTGTTCGATTTCCTTTAATTGGTATAAGAGCCAGGTTGTTCTGATATTCCAAGTTTCAATTCGGTTTGGAACTTCTTTTATAGTCTTGTTGGGTTTTCTGCATTTGTGTTTTTGGATGGAGTTGATGAATGTTCTGGGTTTAATTGCCTTTGTTTAAAGCTTTCTTCAATTACAAATGTTAATTTGTAAGGGCCCCTATGTTTTCGGGCGTAATTAACTTGCAACCGAGTCTGTAATTCAAAAATTTTGAGTTTGTTGAGTCGTTCGTGATGAAGTTTCGAAGCATGGAGATACGGTTCTCAACGAGGAAGAAGACCAACAGTTGATCGTATCGTGTATCCTAAGGTAAATGATCGTTGGGATTTATCTAAGCGATCGTGTAGATTTTCTATACGATCGTGTAGTATTTATTAAATGATCGTTTAGCTAATGCTAGACGATGGGATAAATCGTTTACTCTATCGCGTAGCATTGGTTGCCTGATCGCGTAGACACTAAAGGTACACAATCGTGTAGTATTTGCTAAACGATCGTTCAGCTCTGGGAGCATTGGTAAACGATTGGGCAAAGTGTTTGTTCTTTTGTGTAGACGATCGCGAGGAGTTTAGTATACGATGGTTGGAGACGCATTGCTTCGCCCAGACGGTTCAAGACTCGGTTCGCCTGTTTGAACCGGAGACTCTTTGGTTTTGTAATAGTTAGCTTTAATTTTGTGTGCAATTTTACTTGGTTCATCAACATTTGTTTATTATACATGTGATGTATGGTGCTTATATGCCAAAGTGTTTGACATATAGTTTAAAAAATCACCTTAGGTTGTGCAATTATTCATGCATCATGTATTATAAATTTTATAATTTAGCATGAAGAAATTACATGAAAGCATGCGTATGCATCAGAAAATATAAGAGTTATATTTTGCATGTAGTGAGTATTATCATGCATCATCTTTTTGTTTTAAGTGTTATAGTCTAAGGGTGAATGGAAGCATGTTGTACTTGTTTCATTGCTGTTTTGTATAAGTGTTATATAAAAGAAGTAGCAATGAAGGAACAATGCATTGAGCATGATACTTAGGCTGTTTATAAGCATTATGAATGTCTTGCATGTGTTAGCTTAGCATTGTGATTTTGGTTGTTTCTGTTTATAAGTGTTATTAAGGAAATTAGACCTAAAATTGATAAGAAAGAGTTGCATGCGGACTTATGGTGAACTCAAGTTTTTTAAAAGGGTTTTAAAATTGGATTGAGATAGACCTAAGTTGAAATGGTACTAAAGAGTTTAGTAACCTAGATTAATCTTTTGAAATCGATTTAATAGAATTAAATTGATTGGCATAAAAGATTAAATTTGTTTTAAATTTATCTATAAGGGTGAAGGAAATCGGATATGGGATTTCCATGAGTAGTGGAATAAGATTATTCCAAATTACAATCATAAATGAACAATGCAAATTACAGTCGACTTTAAACAAGTAGTTATACAATTCAAACAGAGAAATTACAGCATGAATAAACTCAAATGAACAAGAGAGGAACTCTACGAACATTTGCACCTCGTCTACGATCGATCGAACAATAGTAACCACAAACGCTTGATCTACACGACTGCAACTCAGCATGAACTCTTCGCACTCGACCTCAACGATCTCCTCGAACTCTTCCGCAACACGAACGACCTCCACAACACCACAAACGGCCTCCAGAAAACCTCGACGGTGTCGAGTTGAGTCTGACACCACCAACAAGGCGACCTTGGTATTCTCGGTGTGAGAATCCAAAGGGTGGGCTTTGTTCAGACTTGGTATGAATCAAACAAAAGAGGAAACACCGATCGCGTACACGACTGGGCAAGTGGGAGATGGCGGAAACCTATCGTATAAGTCGATGTCCAATCGTGTAGCTAAAGTTATGCGATCATTTAGCCCATCATTTAGCTCGGTCTGTCGCCTACAGACTCTACACGATCGTTTACCTTGGGCCAGCGATCGTCTAGCAAAACTATGCAATCGTTTAGTAAATACTGCACGATTATTTAGCTCTACTTTGCACGATCGTTTAGTTCGCCCAGCCGTCGTTTAGTAAATCTGTATTTACTTGACGACTATGTGAGTTTCTTTTATGCGGAGATAAAACTCAAAATCTTTTTCAATCATTTTGTAAAATCATCTTGAAAATAGGAAAACCATGTTCCTTTTAAACTCACGATTACCATGATTCAATAACCACCCACTACTTTGGTTATTTAAAAGAAAAAGAATTAATTATCCAATAATTAATATTGTTATAAACAAAATGATAACCAATTTATCATACTATATTTATAACCTATAGTTTTAATATTTCATCTCATGAAACATATAAACCATAGTTCTTTTTCTATTCCATGGTACATAATATAAATCTCATTTATATGAATCCTCCACTACATGTATCTTATACATCATACCAATTATATCATATATAATCAAAATACCTCGTATCAATTTGAACATTTTAAACCAACACCAAGAACTGATCCTCAATTGAATCCATTGAGCTACCAAGGGGACCTCATGGACATGTAGCTCGAAGCTCCAACGGTACGTGAATAACTGACTAAACTCTTTAGTCACGGGATCCACCATCCGTTAACTTCCAGGCACTCCACTAAAGACCGACAACTAAACTCTCCTTACCACAGATATATTATATGTCCATCTTAGCCAATGAACAGTGCGATAACCCTTCACAGATCGCTCGTAAGTACAGCTAGGCCAATAACCGTTATGCCCCTATAGTTACATATGTCTCCTTAAGTACCACTGATGCCTCTAATGAACATAAGTCATAGTCCTACTTTCATTGAGTCTTCTCTTCCAAAGAGAAGTTGCATTCACTATGTTCAAGCCCTAGAAACAGGCCTTAAGGGAGTAATCTCTCTACTTATCCCTGCTTCGGGAAAGGAGTGAATTCCATATTGTAGATTGAGTTCCCAGCTCTTACGTCAGACAAGTCCCCAAAAAGGGGAGGAGGTGACAAAGAAATCTATGTTTTTCCTTTATCTAAAGCTCTTTGCTACTAACCTGACTTTAAACTTGTCAACTGTTCCATCATGTCTAAGTTTCTTCCTTAAGATCCATTTGCACCCTCTTTTCTTGCAACTTGGGAGTAGGTCTACTAAGTGCAAGTAACTATTTGACTCAAGAGGGTCATCTCATCATTTATGGCTTCTGCTATAAGTTGGATCTACAAACAACAGGGCAAATTGTAGGTCTTTAGAATCTTCTTCTACATATAAGTCTAGAAGTCATTCTTAAAATCCTTGGTGGTTTTAGTTCTTTTGCTTCTTCTAGGTTATGGGTTGATTTCCTCGGTAGGGGTAGGATTCGTAACTAAAGGAACCAGTAAAGGTTCGGAACAGAAGTGGGAATCAAACCCACGTCCCAATTTTTATAGAACAAGATTTTAAAATATGTAAACATTATGCATTTAAATTAATTACAACTTTCTTATTAAGAAATTGAGAAAAGAGAGATAATGAGGACTCATCCTCGAAGATCCTATCTACATGTATTTCCTCTTTTCTGGAATCGATCAAACAATGAACGATCCAAAATGGCCACGAACTCGACACCCTAATTTGGACACCACCAATTAGAGCGTTTTGTATATTCTAGGATGAGAATCATAGGAGTTTGCGGGCTTTGTAAAACTCAAATGGAGAATAAGATAATGGTAACCATCGCACTCTCTCACTTTAATGTAGTAGAGAGAAAAAGGGTAACTCCCTTCCAAAATAATTTTTCAAAATTCAAATTAATTAATAAAAATAATTTCAATAAAACATTAATACATATTTATATGATAACCACTTTATCATATAATATATATTAAACTATATGTTATATCAAATATAACATATAATCTATAGTTTAATAATTTATCAAATATAATATAACTTACAGTTTTAATTTTCTCGTTAATGCACGATATTTAATATAAATCCCATTTATAATAAATTTAATTACATGAATCCAATTCACATAATTAATATTTGAATCATATGCAAATATTTATTTCCTCCCAAATAAACTTTATTTTGTAATGTATCAAATATATTATAGCAATTATATCATATATAATTAAATTAAATTAATTATATCACATATAATTAATTCTCTCAATTAATTTGAACAATTCAAATTAATCCAAAATTGATTCTCATTTAATCCATGTTGAGCTATAGGGAGGACCTCATGGACCTATAGTTTGAAGCTCCAATGGTACTTGAATAATCAATTAAACTCCTTTAATATATTATTCAACATTCATTCACTATCGAACACTCCATTAAAGACCGGTAGCTGCACTCTTCGCATTACGTATATATTTCTATGTCTATTGGATGTAAAAAATCAACAGTGTGATGACCTTTCACAAATTTCTCGTAAGTACAGTTAAGCCAAAATTACCGTTTTGCCCATGTAATTACTTTTAACTCCTTAAGTACCACTGATCCATCTAATGAATAATAAGTCATAGTCTAACTATGTCTAGACCCTACTCGAGCTAGAAAAGGGTGTGGCGCCACATTGCTCAAGCCCCAGAATCAGCTCTTAAGAGAGCAATTTATCTATTTACCTTGACGTCAAGAAATGAGTGAATTCCTTCTTGTGTAGCTATGTTCCCAACTCCCCAATCATACGAATCCCCAAAATGGTAAGCTTGTTGAGTCGGCGATTTGGCTAATCTCACCTATAAAAATCAAAGGACCAGCTTCATAGGAAAGATTTCATAACTCACTCAGATATTCAAGTCATGTCACTTATGGTCATCCTAGTGAAATGTAAGTCTCTATTATGAACAGTGTTATATAATGAGACTAGTCATTTCGTGATCTGGTCTTATATAAACTCCTTTGCATAGAATATCCTCGCTCACATGTCTCCACATGAATTATCAGGATTAGATCATTTGTAGTACTTTACAACAATTGTAAAATCTACAAAGCTGGTCGTACTCATAGTGTCACCAAGATAAGGTATCCAGTCTTATCCATCTACTACAGACCATTTAGGTTATCACTTAAACATGATCCACATGTTTGTTTCTGCATACATGTTAGCTACAAAAGATAACCATGGATAATAGTTTATTGGTTTGTGGGTTTAATGCTACTAAATGTCAAATAAAACATCTCATATTTTAATAAATAAATAAAATTTTTGTACAATACAATTACAAACTACAAGACCCTACGAGATTTATGGCATAAATCCTAATACTAACTATGGTTAGACTACTTGATCTTGAGCCCCCTCAAAGAAGTTGGTATTTTTTGACTCAATGATCACTTAGTTTATTAGGTCATAGAACCTATAGGCTTTACTGTTTATGACATAACCTATAAAGACACACTCATAGGCTCTACTAGCTAGCTTTCTTCTTTTAGGGTCTAGAATCCTTACAGAGACAATTTTAAAATATGAAGGGTTTGGTTTCTTATTCTTAAGGATTTCATAAGGTGAATTTGTGTTTTTAACTTTGGTATTCTATTTAGTACATAACACACGGTAAGGATGATTTCACCCCACCAATAACAGCGACTCCTGAACTATGTAAAATAGCAACTATTAGCTTAGCTGAAGTTCTATTTTTCCTTTTGACTTTTCCATTCATTTCAAGAGAGTAAGGTGCAGTCTTTTTGTCTATTATTCCATATGAGTTAAAGAACTCATTAAAGTTGTTTGAGTCATACTTAGTTCCCTTATCACTCAAAAGTCTTTTAACCCTTATATTAAATCTAATTTTCTACTTCAGTTACAAACACTTTGAAAGCATCAAACGCAATACTTTTCTTTTTTAGCAAGTATAGAAAAGTGAAATCAGAGTAACCATCAATAAAAGTAATAAAATATCTTTTACTATTCCTAGTTAAGATGGCATCAAATTCACATAAGTCATAATGAACTAAATCTAAACGCTCAGATACCCTAAGTACAAATTTATGTGGAGTTTTAGTTATTTTAGCCTAACTACAATACTCGCATTTATCAAATTTATTCATGGATAACTTAGGTATCATTTTTGGCCTAATAATATTACTAATTAATTTTTTTATTAACATGACAAAGTCTAGTATGCCAAACATTCAAAGAATACAACATATACATAGAAGATTTCATTTTATTAATGTCTAAATTTAATCTGAACATTCCCTCAGTTGCATACTATTTCTCTACGAATATATAATTCTTAGTAAGGGTATATAAATATGCCCCTGTGGTTTGAGTAAATTCGGCCTTGTTGAGGAGATAGCCCGAGACCAAATTCTTTCTTATCTCTGGAATGTGCAAGACATCCTTCAATGTGAGGGTTTTCCCGAAGGTAAACTTCAGCTCCACCTTGCCAGTTCCAACAACTTTCATTGAGTGGTGATCCCTTGATAGAATGTTCTTATCCTTAGTTTCAATATAAGTTTTAAAGAGACTAAGGTCATGACAGACATGGCATGTAGCATCACTGTCTATCCACCACCCCTCAGAACCACTGGTCACATTTACTTCTGAGATGATGACAACTAATAGTTCTTCTATTAGGTTCGCTTGACCAGCAGAACGACGCTTGTTTCTACAGTTCCTAACCACGTGTCTAGGTTTATTACAGTTAAAGCAAATGAACTATACAGTTTCTCCCAAGAGGGGTTTATGCTTCTTTTGTTGGTTCTGGAACCACGATTTTGACCTTTCTTTTTTGTCCCCTTGGACTTTTGGTTAGGCTTTATCATAGCAGAGGCGGATCTCTTAGGTATGATGTTCACCTCCTCCCTCTGGTCATGCTTCTGGGCTTCCTCTTCAATCCTTAGCTGGGTGATAAGACTTTCCAAAGAAAACTCTTTGGTCTTATGTCTCAAGATGTTCTTAAAATCCTTTCACAATGGGGGTAGTTTGTCAAAATAACAGCAACTTGGAATTATTCATCTAGGGGCATACTTTTAGTTACTATTTCATAGGCTATCTTCTACAGTTTATTGGATTGAGACTCCGCAGATTTGTCATCCATCATCTTGAGCTTGAGGTAATGGCTGACGACATATTTTTTCGATCCGGCCTCCTCAGTATTGTACTTCTTTTACAGGGCGTCTCAAACTTCCTTTGTTATCTTCATAGTGCTATAGTAATCATATAGATCATCAGTCAAACAATTTAAAATGAAATTTTTATACGATAAGTCATTTTCTTCTTAATCAGCAACTACTTTTGTTAGAAGGTCTAAAATGAAGAAGGTCTCACTTTTTAAAAAACATCGGTAATTGACTTTCTGCTAACATCATGTATGAGTGAAGTTACATATATATCATTGCTTTCTTTCTTTGTTCCTCTGTTTTGCTTTTCTCTTCTTCATCCTCTTCTTCGTGGGTTTGCACAACGGTTTTCTTCTTCTTCTTCTCGAGTGAGCGACCATACCATATCCAATGAGCATCAACTTGCACATGCTAGCAACGAACACCTAAATGTCGGAGAGTGAGACTAGGAGAGAACGAGAGAGCAAGACAACAAAGGGAGAGGAGAGAAACTTGTGCGAGAGGAGAGTGATTTGTGAGAGAAAGAAGGGAAACAAGAGAGAGGAGCGAGATTGGTCCTTCCGCTTGTGCACGAGGGTTTCATTTTGGTAATTTCACCTTATGTTGGCATCAACAAAGGGTAAAAAAAACCCTCAATTTTACCAAGTGAGACAAATCTCATTTTCCTCTCTCTTGTTTAGTCGGATCTTCGTTCGAAACGGTTAGCTTATCTATGGTACAAGCGTCGACCATTTTCTTGAAGGTAAGGAAAAATAACATCTTCTGTTTCCATTGTTTAAAGTTCGCTCCTTTGAATTGAAATGGACGGTTGAGGTCGGATGTCATAATGTCGTATTACTTGTGAAGGCCATTGCAGTAGCGGCAGATAGTTGTCTTAAAATTGTTGGAATAAGCTACCCTCGGACAGTGAAACTTGATAGTAGCGAACAGTCATGAACAATAGTTGTCAGAAATGTGGAACCTGCAAAACAGAAACTCGTTACAAACTGGGTGGCGGATCTTCCTCTCTTTAAGACGTTTCATGGCTCTGCCTATGTGTGAAAGCAGTTCAACTGAAATGTGATATTGTCCCCAAGATAAAATGGCTAGAATAGATAATACTGTCTCGATCGAAGTAACACCATGACCGATCAGAAACTCACACCCTTTAGATTGACTTACTCAGAAAATTTGAACGGAAAAACGAAAAAACAAAATGAGCGAGAGAGAAATGGTGATAGAAAATCGTGTAGTTTTTCACTGCCAAAAAGGCTTGTGCCTTTTATAGGCCTCGAGGGCCAACAAAAGATGACGTAGAGAATGCTCGGTTAGAGAACGTGATCGATCGGAGTAGCACCGTGATCGATTGGAAACTCACACCCTTCAAATTGACTTTATCGAAAAACTTGAATGGAAAAAGGAAATAAAATAAAATAAAACAAAAAAGGAGCGAGATAGAAATGGTGATAGGAAATCGTGTAATTTTTCACTACCAAAAAGGCTGGCACCTTTTATAGGCCTTGAAGTCAACAAAAGATGACGTAGAGAATGCTCGGTCAGAGAACGTGCAACTCCGCAAAATTCATGGAGCCACTGATCGAGTTGGTTCAGTTTCGGTTGAAAAGAAAAAAAAATATTAAAGTAAAATAAAATTTAAAAAAATAATTTTTTTATCACACATACTCGTCCCATCCGGATGGATGACAGCGGTACGTGTGTGGGATGTCCACCGTACCCACATTCGTCTATCTCTTCACTCTCTCTGAAATATGGGTATCCTTTGAAGCTCAAACTCAAAGTCCAAGATATGAGTATATGAAGGAGAGTTCTCTTTCCAACCTAAGTAATGTGAGATTTTCAGAAGCAATTCTTCCTTTTTTTTTTAAGACCCAAATTTTCACCAACACCTAGCATTCCAACACAACACAACCTCGTTACAGCTGCGTAATTTTCATCCCCCTTGAGTTCCCCCTTCTAAAAAAAAATAATTAAAAAAGAAAAAAGAAAACAAAAACATCAACTTTGAATAGAAGTTAGCAGCGTTTTTTTTTAATTTTTTGTTTAGGAATTTCTTAGATTTTGAAGAACAATAAGTTTGGGAATTTATCTTATACACTTTAAGGTGAAAAGAAATAAGCAAGAGTTAGGTGAAATTGGTTTAAACTGCTGGAAAATGTTGGAAACTTTAAAAGTTCTGCATTCTGTCAAATTTATACTGCTATTTTTCACACTTGGGCTGTTGATTTTTCAGGATTTTTGCTTGGTAAATTCCATTTTTATTTTGTATTTTACAAATACCCTTCATATTCGATGCCTTAGGATAGTTATTCTTCATTTGGATTGGACTTCAAGTGTCAGGTTAAAAAAGAGTTAGAATAATTAGAATAAGCTACGTGATTAGAATAGAGATTGTCTTAATATGAGTTTGTGAACGACTGATTTCATGATTCTTGAATGTTTTACTTTATTATCATGATTTTCTAAGCTGTTGATTCTTAAACATGATTTACAAACTCTAAGTTTGAGGAATGATATTTCTAGTTTTGAATTTCATTTGTTGGGTTTAAAATTGGTCTAGGATAAATATATAATTATGTTTAAGTTTAAGTTGGGTTTTAAGTTCTATATCGAATTTGAAATTGAAATGTGTAAATATGAGTTGGTTGATTTCAATTTGTTAATATTCTTTAGTTGAGTTTTAAGTTTTATATTCATTCTGAGATTAGTATATGGTATATGAAGCATTAAAATTATTAAAATTTGTATTTTGTAGGTATCTCGAGATTTATTTTGAAGATGCATCTTTCGACAAGCTCAGTTAGATTGTAGAATTGTATTTTATAGGTATTTTGTGGTTTATATTTTGAGGTTAAGAATTTGTGGGTATTATGTAATGTTGAAGAGGAATCTTATTAACAGTTGTTTATTTGATAAATTTATAAGATTCAAACATGTATGATATATTTGTAAATCGGCAAAAGGTACCTTCTCCCAATGCTAAAATGGGTCACCATCGGGAAAGGTAATCTTTTCTGATGGTCAAATCGTTGATTGAGCGTCGATAGATGGTTACTTATCCTGACGCTAAAAGGAACCGACGACGAGGTTTTTTTGGGTCAGGGAAGGTTTTTTCAACTAGGCTTTCCTAATGATAATACCGACGATCAAAACTCCGTTAGAAAGACTTTTTTCGATGATTTTGTCTATCATAAAAAGTCGAAGTTTGTGTAATGGTAACATTTCAACACAGTATATTTCACAGAAGATTTATAATTGAACACACACTTTTGGGAGATAAAAATGAAGAAAACCTATAAATAAGTCGTTATTTTGATTGATATTTTACCCAGTTTTATGTATGAGTTGAATTGGGTGAGCAATGTAATGGATAAAACTTTATATATTAATAAAAGGTTAGAAATTTTAATATTTACTTATTATAATATCAAAAACACAAAAATAATACTGATGCCCTCTAACCACAACTAATTTTGGAAATATTAAGGATGTACTTGAAATACATGTTCAAATATTTAATTTAAGAAAAAAATTACATTTTGGAAAAAATTAAAATGTCTTAAAACTGTTCAAAATAAAAATGAGTTTTTTTTAATTATTTTCTCACATCAATCTAAACGAGCTCTAAAATTAAATGTCTAAGATCACTTCTAATTTAAAAGTGTGATATTTTGCTTTGGTTGATTGTTTTGGTTAAGGGTTGTTTTGCGATTATTGGTTGATAAGTGATTTTATATGAATCCAAAATCACTTAAATTGATTTTTAGTTAAATCATTTGGAAGGTGATTCTAAACTGATTTTCGGCGAGTAATTGTGAGAGATTTTCGTTTCATAATGACTTATTTTAAGCTTTTTCCTAAACCTCCTATTTAGGGTTGGCAAAAAAACCCGACGGGGCGGGTCTCGTCGGAGCAGGGATTCTCCGGTTTGATCGGGGATGAGGTCAAACTGAGGAATTTATTCGGGGGCTCGTCCGGGGACAAGGAGGGGATGGGGACAGTATCCCCGCCTCGACCCCGAATATATATATATATATATTTTATCCCCTCCCCAGTCCCCTCTCGCTCTCTGTAATCTGCAACAAAACATCCCTCTCCTCTCGCTCTGCATCGCTCTCGCTCATCCCTCCTCTTCGTTGAAGTCTGCCACGAATGGGGTCCCGCGGGGACCCCATTTCCTCGACGGGGAATCTCCGCCCCCGTCCCCGCCATTGAAGGCGGGGATGGGGGACAATTTTTCCTACGGGGCCGGGGACAGGGGACGCCCTCACGCGTCGTCCCGGCCCCGGCCCCATTGCCAACCCTACTTCTATTTCATTCAGATAGATATTACTTAGAGAACCAAACAGTTAAATGATGTTATAAAAATCAACTAATCACACAATAAGAAATTGAAAATTTAAAACCCGTTGGATAACTATTCGCTTTTTGTTTTTTATTATAAAAATTAAGTCTATTTTTCTCTCATTTCTTACAATCATTTCCATTTTTATCAAGTACAATGGTTGAATTCATAATTAAATTTCAAAAACAAAAAGAAGTTTTTAAAAACTACTTTTTTTAGTTTTCAAATTTTGACTTAATTTTTTAAACTATTGGTAAAAAGTAGATAATTATAAAAGAAATTTTGATATGGAAATAATATTTATAGGCTTAAATTTAAAAAACTAAAATAGAAAACCAAATAGTTACCAAATGAGATCTTTAAATTTTGAAAATGATTAATTGGTATAATATAATATTGAATTTTTTTTTTTTTATTAATTTAATAAACTAATAGAAACAGGGGAGAGGTTAAACTATAAGGGTGTGTTTGGTATGTGATAAAAGTAAAGAGTTGAATTGAGTTGAGTTGGTAATTATTATCTGGAGAGTTAAATTATCTGGGGAGTTAAATTGTTTGTGTTTATTTGTAGAGTAGAGTTGAGTTGGAAGATCTGATGCAGTTTTTTTGTGAATGAGATTAAGTTCTATTTTTTTCTATTTGTTTTTTATTTCATTATTTTATTTTTTAGTTTTATGTTTTGCTATTGTTGATTAATTTTCAAATATACACGTATTTTCTCAAATCATTTATGACATAAACTGGACAATCTCAAATTTTTTTCTCAATTTGTAGAACATAATATACTATTTTTCATATATTCTTTTCAAAAACCGTAACAATTTTAATTATCTTCAATCGATAAAACATACCAATAAAATATATTTCATATTGCTGCTCAATTAATTGGTATATTGTATATTGTATGTATATATATTAAAGGTAATTATCCCAATTACTAATTGATATATTGTATGTATATATATTGAATCTTGTTAACTTAACTTTATTATTTCACATATCATACAGTTTATTTTTATATAATATGGATAGTATATTTGGCGATCCAAACGGCAAAGATGAGGGAAGAGAGAAAGAAATGAAAATAGAATCCAAAGGTTTGACGATAATAATAAAAAATAAAAAAAAATAAACCAGATATAGATCCAAACGGCAAAGATGGGTGAAGAGAGAAAGAAATGAAAATATATTGATTTTTAAGATTAGTTTTGAGTGGGTAAAAAATGAGTTTTAATAACTCATAGGTTTGATGATGGAAAAAAAAAATAAAAAAAAAGAATTTTGAGTGGATAAAAAATGGTTTTAATAACTCATAGGTTTTACAAACATGGGTAATAAATACTCACCAAACCCAATAACCCATTTATCAAACACCTCTTAAGTATGTTATTCCATCTAAATCTTAATTTGAAATGGAGCAGAAGCCAAAGTATAATTCATCTAGTTTGAGCAAATCTCAAAAAAACAAAAAACAAAAAAACAAAAAAACAAAAAACAAAACAAAAACAAAAAAGAGTCAAAATGTGAATTCTCACGTTTATATGTTTGAGAAAAAAATAAAAGAAAAGAAATAAACGATGTGGGTTAAGAATCAAATGTTAACATTTAAAAAATGATGTATCGTAGTTTTACTAATTGAAACATACTCAAGAAAGTATTTTCCAATATGTTTGAACATGGTTTATATATGTATAGGAAGTTAAGAGAATAATAATTGTAACAAGAATATCACACCCAATATTTTTTTTTCCTTACAACAAATATGTAGGTATACAAATAAATTTCAAATGATTAAAAAGTCACCATGTAACTAATTCTTCTTATATTTTAGTAATATTCTATTAATTTACATAATCATGGATTCATCTAAATCATGTCATTGGAAGTACATTCTTGCAAAAATTGATGTGTTAATTTGCTTAATTTGTGGGTTTTTTAACGGACACAGATACGATACGACGATAAATTAATTTCTAAAAAACTAAGATACAGATACGTTGAAGATATGTATTATATATATATAACGTCTAATTAATTGCTATAGTACATATTTTAAGTTAGATTAGAATAGATTCAAGAAGAGAGTGAAAATGTGAAAAAAAGAATCCAATAACGTTGAGTGATTGTTGAGTGACTAGAGTAGACGGTAGGAAAGAAGTAGAAGATGAAGATTGAATAATGAAGTTAAGGATGAAGGAGGTGTGAATCAGATTTAAATAGTGAGAGAGAAGGGAAGAATGAAGATTTAATTACGTTTCGGGTTGTTTTTTAAAATTTTGTATGTTTTTATCATTTTTAATTTATTTTATTTTGGATTTCTCAATTTAAGTGGACTTTTATGTTTGGAAATGATTTTAAAATGGTTGAAATCACTTTTGTCATTTTCAAAATCACCGTGAAGCATGTTTAATTTTTCAAAACTAATTTTGATAATATGAAAATTGTATTTAAAAGTGTAAAATTGAAAATTAAATTAATTTTGAGTAATTAAAATTGTGTTTTCGAGTGATTTTAAATATGAAAAAAAATGATTTTTTTTCATATTTAAAATCACTCATAAACATGCACTAAAATAAAATGGGTGTAGATTGAGCTTTTTAAATGGTTGGATTTAAATTTGAAACAAAAAATTGACTCATGTATTCCCTTCACGTATCTGGAAGCAGATATGCATATCTAAAAATTAAAAAAATCAAATAATTCAAATCACGTATCAAGGATGTATCTATCCGTATCTGATATCGATTCTCTGTATAATTAGAAGTATCTATGCTTCATAGTAGGTAACATATAGTACACTTTTTAGCATATTAACAATTATATTTTTATTATTATTTTCAAGATACTACTTTATATTTATTATACTATACATAATAATAGATAATTATAAAATTTATTCATGACATCATTTTGAAAAGAAAAGAAAAAAACTTTGTATTTACTCTTTTGAAAAATTTAATACATATCTTTGTATAACTTTTTCTTAGTTAAGAAATTGTCATTCTCATTACTATACTCTTGTGGAATTGGTGTGATATGAACTGGATCTTACATAAGGGGCCCATCAAACGAGATCAGCACGAATGTATAAGGCCCATTGAATGGCCCAAAATGACGTGGCAAACCTTTACCCATTTTTGCAAAATATTATTATTACAAAGTGGCGAATTTCTAATTTTGCTTCTTGTCTTAGTCAAAGGGCGCAGGTTCGTATCTAGCCTACATAGTTTTTTTTTTCATCCATAGTGTGTTTATGTATTTGTTTCCATTTCACAATATTCCTATTGTTATGTGAAAATTGAATATGAAAAATATAATATAATAATATTTTTATATAATAATAATAATAAATAAACAAAACTAAAATTATAAAATAAAATAATAAAAATCATTAAATTAGATAATATGAAAATTGATGGAAATAAAATTTTCACCAATGTAGTTGTGTTCTTAAGATTCACCAAATGTTATTATTTATAGGTAAAGACGTAGACTTACATTGACACCGAACATGAATAACTAAATGGCACATGAATAATATGAATGAATATTCATAATACATATATATTTCTATTTTTTTTCGACGCCTATCTATATTAAAAATTTTGCCACATATATAAAAAATACAACACCGCATATATTTAAAAATTATTTTAAATTTAAATTCTTTATTGTAAATTATTTTACAACAGTTGATTAAATGAAGAAACAGTTCCATTTAAAAAATACTTTCAATGACATTGTATATATATATAATTAGTTCAATAATCCTATAAAAAAATTATTGTAAATTTGTAATTAATATTACTTAATCTATATATCATATATCCGTGCATTTAAAACTACATATGTATGAATGTTACATTACAAGTTTAGTCCATAAATCTTAAAAGTGTATTTAATAAATCTTTAAACTTTCAATTTGGTTCTAACGAGTCACTTAAATCTAAAAAATATTTAAAATGTTTAAGAATCAAATAATCTATTAGATAGAAAAAATATTTTCATCTCAAATTCAACCTTAAAAAAATGTTAATGTATTTCTTAGGCACAAAGTTAAATCTAATTTCTAGTAAAAAAATAGTTTTTAACCGTTTGAATGTGTAAAAGACTTATTAGATGTAATACTGATATTCTATAATCTATTAGATAAAAAAAAAAAAAAAAAATTAGGAACCGACTAGAAATTTTTTTAAAGTTCAAGCACTATATATATAGACACAAATTTAAAAATTCGTGTATTCTATTTCTTTTAGTATATAAATTTGGATCCCATTGAATCATAACTTACTTTTCTCAAGAAAAAAAAAAAAACTTGCTTTGAAAATTGTCACAAAACACATCATGCTAGCCTTTCTAAAAATATAATAAATGTCTAAATTTGTGTTAAATAGGTCTCTGAATCAACCAATTTATTCCATGATACCAAAATTTAGGGATATTTTCAAAAATAGAAAAAAATAAGGAAAATTATTTTAACAAAATTTAATATTTTTTTTTTTACTTCTATCAGTTTCTATTACCGATAGACACTGGTAGACTTCTATCATACTAGATCAATGATAGTCTTCTATAAATTTTTATCACTAATAAACGTCGATAAAAGTAGGGGTGGCAAAATTTTCCGTGGGTTCCCGACCCGGTCAGGACGGGAATCCCCAATTTGACTAGATATGGGGTCAAACCAGAGATTTAAATCGGATTCCTGATTGGGGACAGAGGAGGGGATCCCTGCCCCTGCCCTCACCCCATTTCAGTTTTTTTTAAAAAAATTATTTTTCTAATATAATAAAATTTTAATTTTTATTAATTTATAATAGAGAATTATTAAAATATTTTTTAAATTGTTAATTTAAACAAATATATGTAACAATAATACTAATTTCTTACTTAAAATGTACAATTTCATTGTAAATACTAAATTTAGTTAATTTTAAATAATAAAATAAAAAAAATGAGATTTCCCCAACCCAATCTCCCAAAACGGGGAATGGGGTGGGGATAGGGATTAAAAATGTAGACGGAATGAAGAGTGCATCCTAGTCTCGTTGCCATCCCTAGATAAAAGTCGATCAATCGATATTTTTTTTTTTTTGTTTATGTAAATAATTTGACATTTTTTATATATGTAAAAATTTCTCTAAAAAATTTATGTGTAATAAGAGATTTAAAAATTCATTAGACACTTGACAAAATATAAATTTGGAGAAATTTTATTGTATGCCACGTTAATTTGCTTTTAGAAATAAGCCGAGATTTACTGACATTAATATGAGGTCCATAAATATTTATTAAGGCAAATTTCTAAATTGAAGAAATAGTATACCGGTATGTAGTCTTCCCATTCACCATTCGATTAACTGAAATATTAATTTATTTTATATGTCCACATTATTTTTATTATTTTATTATTTTATTATTTTTTTTTTTCAGAGAGCAATACTTAACTATACTAAGTCCTTGCTCGTCTTCCTTTACACACATAAAAAAATAATTGAAAAAATAAATTGAACCTTGACAGCTTTTAATTGGGTGCTGTGGGACTACTAGGTGCACCCGCTTGCACCATAGTGTTTTTCTATTTCAAATCTCAAATTCCAAGGTAACGCAGTAGTTGCTTGGAGACGGGAATAATGGGCCAGGCGTTTCGCCTTAAAATGGGCCCATATTTAAGGAAAAATGGGCCAATAAGGCCTTAAGGGATTTGGTGAAAGAGTATGGGTCCCACAATGATGAGAAGTGTGAACTGTGAAGGGCGATGGAGAGCGTGGAGTTGGAACTCAACGTCAAAAATTTGGGGACTCCAATGGAGCAGTTGAAACCGCTAATGGACACGCTCGTCATCTCACCTACTGTGACTGCCTGTCACCTTCTTTCTATTTATCGTCACCTTTGCTTCTCCCACGTGTCACTTTCCTGTTTCTCACACTCACAACCCATGCCTTATGTTTCTCTCCTCTACCTCCTTACTCTCGTGACGTTTCAACGTGGTTGTAGCTTTTAAAATAATTTTTGATAATTATATTTTTAGAAAAATTTGTAAAAATAACTTAAATAGTATTTCGTAAATTCAGTTTAAACTTGAAAAATAGGTTATAGTGTTTGATAAATAAATACAAAAACATATATTTTTAGATATAACTAAATAGAATTATAATCATTTTTTTTCATTTTTGGTAATTTAAAATTTAAAATTTAAAATAATTGTTTTGTATAAAAAAATTTGTTTGTTATAAATTACCTTTTAATTATTAAGGAAAATAGCTTTATTTTAAAAAAATGAATATGATATATTTTTTTAAATGATGCATTTAACTCGTGAAAAATAGAAAATAGATCTGATTAGGTGAAAAATAGTTAACTATATAAAATGAATCTTCTTTTTAAAGTATAAAATTGAAAACTAAATATTAACTAAAAATTCTTCTTGATTTTTTTATGGAAATTTAAAAGCTAGAAGAATATTACTTTTAAAATAAACGTAAAATTAATGTAAAAATGGTTAAGATTTTTTCCAAATGGTTTTTTCATACAACTAACTCAATACCAAACAACCTAATATTTCTTAATATTTCTATCAACCACGAGGTAAATTAATATTTTAATGAATATACTATAAATAATAAACATGTTACTTGTTGATTTATTTAAAAATCTAAAAATATTTATTTATTAATTTTTTGTTTTTATAATTATTTTAAAAATATTAATCAACATCCACATTTTATCGAAAATTAAAATCTTGATATCGTCAATATTTTAAACCTTGGGAATGACATCTCTTTTTTTTCTTTCCTTAGTAAAAAAACAATATTTCCTTTAATCTTATTATCAATTTACATCTGCCTTATATTTATTACCTATGTTGCATAGAATATTATTCAATATTGTTCATTATTCCATTCATATAAATATATGATACATCAATTAAATTGACTGAGTATCCATGACGGAACACTTCCTTTTGCGAAAATAATACAGATGGAAGTTGTATTATATTATTGTATCCTACATTATATATATTTTAAGTGTTTAAAGATGGTTCTTAAATTTCTAATAGATACTTCAACTTACAAAAAAAAAAAAAAAAAGTTAAATAGATTATGCTCTTGAATTATTAATTTCATGTTTAATAGTTATTTGCCATTCGCATAAAGATTTATGACATAAAATTTAAAACTTTTAGAAATTAATTGTCATTAGCCACAAAAATAAAGCTTTGATGATTTATTAAGCACTTTGTTAAAATTTAAAAATTTAGGTCTCATTTAATAATCATTTGATCTTCTTGTTTTTATTTTTTTTTTTATATTAAACCTATTTCATTTATATTTCTTATAATAATTTGCATTTTTCTTAGGTACAATAGTTGAATTCTTAACCAAATTTAAAAAATAAAAACAACTTTTTGAAATCTACTTTTTTTTACTTCTTAAAATTTGACTTGATTTTTTAAACCATTGATGAAAAGTAAACAATAAATAAATAAAAAAAATTAGGGTAGAAGTAGCGTCCATGAACTTAATTTTAAAAAAAAAAATGGTTACAAGACGAAACCTCAATAACTATAATATTAAATGTTAATTAGTATGAGATTAGAACTTAAGACCAAACTTTAAAATCTAATTGTCATTAGACACACAAATTAAGCTTTAACGTAGTGGGAGGCGGCGAAGATGGAGTGGAAGGAGAAGCCGGCGATAGAATTGTTTAGGTGCTTATGATATTTATCTTGATATCTTTAGTTAGTACAGTTGTTCAACCACCAATGTATTGTCTTTTTGATGTACTCTCCCATTTATTGGAGTTTGTTCTGGCGAAATAAAGTAATTTGTTATAAAAAAAAAGCACAACTTTCACGATATTTTTGAGTTCAATTTTAGAGATTTGAATTTCATATATTTTGGTCAATAATACATATTTTATCCCAATTATATCACACCCTTTTCAACTCTACATCTTTTATGTTCGTGTTAACTTTTTCCCTATAACTATTAATAACTTTCATCATTCAAACCAACGTGTGCCACACCAATGAAGGTGTGATCGATAGTTGTGTTTCTTCCTCTTTGTTTTTTTTTTTTTAATATAAATATAAATATTAATTATTTATTTAAAATTCCTCAATAATGAAATAATTCAGTAAGACTATTATAAATTTTAATTATTTATTTAAAATTCCTCAATAATGAAATAATTCAGTAAGACTAACAAATGAAAAAGTTTAAAAATAAAAATAAAAATACTAATATAAAATATGTGTTAATGACTATATATAGGAACTAATCTTTCATCCCATATTACTTAAAATAAAAAAAAAGGTAAATCAGGTACCGTTTGATAACCATTTCAACTTATTTTGTTAATTATTTGGTTTTTAGATTTTTTTTTTAAAATTAAGTCAGTGAACACTACTTCCACCTCCAAATTTCTTTATTTGTCATTTACTTTTTACCATGGTTTAAAAAATTATGCCAAATTTTAAAAACTAAGATAAGTAGCTTTTAAAAAGTTGTGTTTGTTTTTGAAATTTGGCTAAAAATTCAAACATTGTACTGACGAAAGATGCAAATTATTATAGAAAATGAAGAATAAATAAATTTAATTTTTAAAATAAAAAATAAAAAATCAAATAATTGTCTAATGGAATCTTAATTACTTATTTATTAATCTAACTTTGGACTTTAATGTGTAACTGTAAACCAATAAAATTGTGGGGTTTCAAAAGCTTATACAAGGATGGACAATTTTAAAAAGTGGGATTAGAGATTGACTTGAAGTTGGGACAAAATGATTATGGAAGTGGAGACTTTTAACTGGAAATTGGGTCCATTTAAGATAATTTAAAAATTAAAATTTAATTTAATAACAAAGGTAACAAACAATTTATAATTAAAAAGTTATGTCAAAACCAACATCATTCAAACTAACATGTAATATATCTTAGTGATTAAAAGATTTATTGTCCGATTCTTCCCTCTATATCCTATTACAGAGAAAAAAGGGTAATACGTGGGTGTATGCATTTTGGGTGATGATGTGCATTATGGACATCATCATTTTTTTAAAATATTTGAGAAAAGAAAAAAATTTACTATATGATAAATTATTATTGCACAATTTAGTAGGATGTACAAAAATAAATGATGTCGGAAATATCCTAGGTATTTTAAAAAAAATTAGAAGGCCAAGGGTCACCCTCCCAGGATAATAAGATATATGTCCAAATCCAATTTGTCGAAATGATGTCACCCAAATAATAATAATAAATAAATAAATTACTGAAGAAACAGAAAGAAGATTTAGTACAACTCACAAAAAAAAAAAAAAAAAAAAAAAACCTTTCTCAGAAACCACAACGTCTCAAAAGACAAAGAGAATTATCTAATCCCCACCACATCCGATCCGTCAACCACCGCCCACGCCGCCGTGCCGTTGATCGCCGCCACAAATATCTCACATATATATCCTTTTATTTATCAAATTTAAATCTTTTGCGTTATTCTTTAAAGCTATGTGATGATATTTTCGCTCCAATTTTTTTTCTTCAGCTCATCAAAAGCCATAAAACTGAACTTTTTGTTTTTTTTTTCAGACCATCATTTTTTTTTCTCTCCAATAATACATGCCGTACTTCTGTGTCTCTGAAACTCAATATCATTTTGCAAAATTTCAGCATCTTTTTTCCCTTCACAAATTAAATTCAAATTCCCATCTTTTATTTACCTCCCCCCCACAAAAAAAACCCTAGCTAGCTGCTGATTCATGAAATTAAAACTCCATTTATTTCTCTAAAATTCCGAAAAAAAAACCCTGAATTTGGTAAAGAGATATGCAGTATCAAGATCGGAGATTGAAGAGTGTACAAGTGCAAGATCAAGTTCAACCACAACCTCAAAAATGCCCTCGTTGTGATTCTCTCAATACCAAATTTTGTTATTACAATAATTACAGTTTGTCTCAGCCTCGTTATCTCTGCAAGACCTGTAGAAGGTATTGGACTCACGGTGGCACTCTCCGAAACGTCCCCGTCGGCGGCGGTTGTCGTAAGGGTAAACGACCAAAGCAATCTTCACAATCATCCAATACTATTGTAAAGTCACTACAACCGTCACCGTCACTGCCACCGCCGCTCCCGTTGAGTTTAACATCAACAACAACTTCACAACACGTAATCTTTTCGGGTACTCCTGTTATCACTCCGCCGTCGTTTTTTAATCCGGGTGAGTAACAGGAGTAGAGCGAGAAATTTTCATATAGAGAAAAGATGAAAACTATTAACCTTGATTTTGATTATAGTTGAATTTTTTTTCCCTTTCTTCTTTGATTAATTTTTGAATAAAGATTCAATTTTTATGACGGGTTTTTTGATGGAGCAGGTGGGGATTTGTTGTCATCGTCAAGCTGGATTAATTCATTTGGATCATCAGAAGGGCAGTGTCAAATTCAACCACAAGAAATAATCTATGAAATGATGGGTCAGTCGTCGGGGAAGGCCGCCGTGAGTTCATCTTCTCCGCCGGCGGGTTGGCCAGAAAGCTACATCAACAATTCTATTTCTAACCCTATGGCCGCCGCTGGAGACGCCATTGTCTGGCCAGCTGGAAACAACAATACCGCCGCCACCGCCACCACCACCGCCAATAATGCCACAACTAACCAGTGGCCTGATTATATGCCGGGATTTTGTCCTCCTCCATGACATGATTTAAAGGCAGCAGATACCACAGATCATAAATCGGAGGAATTTGATTCTTTCTTTCCTTTTTTTTTTTCTTTTTTTTTTCAAAAAAAAAAAAAGAAAAAAACCCTGAAAAGATCTTACCTTTGATATTATATATATGAATATGCTTTGAGTCATTATATATGTTGATGAAATTCCATAGAGCTAGCTGATGATGGAAATTATATGGAATTTGAAGGGTATAATTAATTTGATGAATGTTGTAAGGAACAAGAGCTAGGGTAGCTAACTTGGTTACAAACAACATAGCTTTTATTGTAATGTCAATGTGTGTATTAATATAGGCAAAGAAAAAAGAATGTCTTTAGTTGGGTTAGGTCTGTTTTTCTTGAACACTTTTGATTAAAGAGAGTGTTATGATTATGGTATGTATGGTTTTTTAGTACTTTTGTTTGAGATTGGAGACCCCCTTTTTACTTTTCTTTTTGGTACATATCTCTAGCTAGCTAATTAAATTTACTGCCCAAAGTGGTTTGAGACTGAGATGAAGAAATCCTTAAAAGAAGAGAATAAAATGCTTCTTCTCTTGATGATGATAATCGAGGCAGACAGATGAATGTGGCTCTCTGTTAAAGTTGGCTGCACAAGTTTTTGTGTGATTTGGTTTTGTTTGTTTAATCCCAGAAAATTAACTATTTGATTGAATTTTTAACTTCAATTTCCAATAATAATAATAATAAAAGTGAAAATAGAGTTTATTAACATTTGGTTAATTGTGATATTTGAAAGATTGTTTTGTATTTTGTGGTTGGATTTTTAAGTAAAATGCATCCTTTTAAATTTATAGCATGTTATTGTGTGGACTGATAGGTATGGAGTAATTTTTTGCTTGGGAAGAATAGGGAATTTTGTGATATTCATTCAGTCTGTTAGGGTCAGCCCTTCTATTTTCATAGCTGCAATAAACTCTTCCCTTTTAATTTCTTTGAGATCACAAAACAATTAATCTTAAGCTCTATTGTTAATCAAGTTTTGGGCTGACCTCAAAGGACCAATTCTCTCCGATCCAACGTATGGTTGCTCTTTTATACTTCAATCAACACAACGACAATGATTAGTGCAGTCTAATCTCATGCGGTCTTCCTTTAATATATATAGTAAAAAAAAAAAATCATTAAAAAAATATTTGTCATATTGTAGAATTTTGTTAGGCAACTGTCATAGATAAGTGTAGTCTAGATAACACCCAAATTCTTATGAAATAGTATTATCTCCTACATGCATATGTGACAATTACATAAGAAGATCATTGAACAACAAAACCAAGATATATCTTACCTTCACTCATATATATTGATACACAATTGTATTGTTAAGATATTGATATATAATATTATATTTATGTTCATCCATCAATTTAAACTTCTGGGTCATTGGAATAAAATTCTACCTACTTAATATGACATAAATCTCGATAATTTAACTGGCCAAAAATGAGTTCGTTACAATATGAAAAAAAAAATTTACTTATTAAAATGTAACTATAACTAACATAACCTCTAGTAGCTGGAAGGCTATTCTATAGCCGCTTCTTTGTTGTATTTTCATCTTTTGAGCTGCTTTCTAGCTCTTCTGAGTACATTATTTTTTTTTTTTTAATGATTAATACAATTCGTTTTTGGTATCGGGGTGTGATGAGGATGTTAAAGAGGTGTCAATCTAGTTAAGATGTCTCGGTGTACTATTTGATCCTCTTCCTCTAATATCTTATTAAAGGAAAAAGAAAAAACTATAACTAACCCCACCTCATAAAAATCAATATTTTAAAAATTCACATTATTATTTTAAGTGTTCAGGGGCAATAGGAACTCAATAGAAGAAAACTCAATATTATAAAACGAAATTGAAATTTTAAAGGTTACCTTAAAAGGTTATAACCAACTCCTTTTATTTCGAAAGTATCTCAAAAAGATATTTATAAAATTTACCAAAATTTCAAAACTAGATGAATATATTTTAAAAAAACAAAAATAGTAAACAAATTTTAAAATTACAAAATCACTATGAAAACCGAAAGTCAAATATTTGATCTCTCAATGGAAATATAGAGAGAATGTTATTTAACTCTTTTGTAAATTGTATGTAACAAATAAAATTTAACTATTTTTTACTGAACCTTCATTAAGATAAGATTCGATATATGGTCGAGACTAGAAGAAAGCATACAAGTTTATGCAAGTTAAGAGAAAAATAGAAACATTATAGCTATAAAATAAGCTTAGATTGACTATATCATCGAGTATTATGTTGTTGCACTCAACTCATATAGACCACAAAATTGCTCCGTTCACGAGATTGTTTCTAAACACTTGATTAACTCTTTTCTTCAAATCAAAGAGATAAGCACATGATTGGTTCGTATAGTTCAACCATGATAGAAGTAGAAGTAGAGAATGAAACGAACTATAAATGATAATGAGTATTTTATGTATGAAATTATGATGGTTAGTCGATTTTGATAGGATGAAAATAGTTGAAATTAAAATGGGAGGGTATGGCAATTGAAGTAGTTAAATTAAAGGCATGCACGAGTGGAGTGGAGGACCCATATAATTCCCATTCAAATATAATATAAGGAAGGAAGCACATCACATTGGGCCAAGACTGGGAGGGTACCCTGCCACTGCCAACCATCATTTGGTCACCTCTGCCCCTTTGCCCACATCACATAATAATTAACCCTTTCCATTCTATTGTTGACTCAACCATTTATTAATAATATTTATATGGTACTCTTTTTTTTCTCTGTTTCTTCCTCTGGTGTGTACACCCCACACAATTTGCTATGATTGCATGGAATTGTTTATCGCCATGAATGCCCCATAGCTTCCTCAGCTTTTAAAACCATTGTTGCACTAAATGGCCACGTTCACCCTTCTTCTCTGCCATCCATCATCACCACCCACTTCCTTTTTTCAAACACTTTTCTTTTCAAAATCACCCTACTCCTCAATTGCATATACAATCATTATTTATATGGTGCTTCCACCTAAACATAATTTTATTGATTACAGTTACAATACGTTGTTAACTATGGTAACATGAAGTAAAGTAGAATTCCATTGCCAACCTGATGAGTATAATTTTATTGACATATCAATATCCAAGTTAGAAATTCAATATCCGAAAAAGAATTCGATATTGGGTTCAACATTCTTGGATTAGATCTCAACTATTATCATTTTTTAGACCAAATACATGTTTTACGATATTTCATCTCAAATTAAATTGACAATGAGAGAAGTAACTCATCTTATAAATTGTGAGGTCTTTTGATTGATATATATAACCTCTATTGGAGATTACATAAATTTACAAATTTTTCCTTCTAATTATAAAAAAAGGTCATTTTATATATAATTATATGTATTTTAGCTTATTTTGGTAATAAGAAATAGATATCTCTATCTTCTACTATGATATGATATTAACCATTTAGAGAATTTGCATGGATATTTTTTGTTTTTATTTTTTAAAATTTAGTTAGAATGCAGGCCTTACATTCTTATTTATATTACATAGATCATTTCCATTTATAGCCAATGAGATGACTTATGTTCACATTCTCATATCAAAACAGAAAAGAAAAACTATATTTTTTCTTCCTTTGATAAGAAAATAGAAGCCATAGCACAGTCAAATAATTTGAATTTCTTTCATTTTTTAAAAAAACGTTGTTCTGAAACTGAAAATATATAACAGATGACAGAGAGAAGAAAGTAAATAGAAAACCAAAACAAAACAAAAGATGTAAAAGACAATACAATAATAAAACTATACATATGTAGAAAAAAATGCATCCAGTAAAATTCAAAAATTAGTACAACAGCAAGGTGACTGCTACCAAAAATAAATAAATAAATAAAACCTCCCTCATTTAATTATTATTTTAAATATTGCACAGTAGACTTTTCAAATCAATCTAACAATTTGGATCGAGTTTCAAAAATGGAATATTATATCCTGATTTTGTGTTGTACAATTTTTCATGGGAAAGAACATGTTGAATAGGTTCGAGGTTGCTTCGAAGGCAACCAAATATAAACGACCTTAGTAGATAATTTAATGTAATGGTCCAAATCATAAATAATATATATGTATAGTTTATAGGAAGGGACAAAGAAATTAAGGAAAAATAACTATTGTCGGTGAAGCATGAGTCAGCATAATAATAATAATTTTTTTTTTTTTTTAAAAAAAAAACCACAACCACTGCTTCAATGTCTTTTTTCATTGGACTACTTGTCGTGTTGTGTTTCTTAGTGTTAATAGAATGTTTTTGTCATAATGTAAATTGGTGTCATTTAAGAACATTCCGACTAAGATTACATTAACATCATCTTCCTCATACGTACTGCTTTCATACTCCTATTTTAATCATTCCTAACAAAGTTTATGTTATTTTATTTTTGCATCTTGGTCTAATTTGGGATAGTCTTCCTTTTATTCTTATTTTATCTATTTGTCTTAGAATTTAATTAATATATTGAAATTAATTGTGATTTGTAATATCTTTTCAGTACTATGAAAAATTTTACATACTATCTCTATTTATTATTTGTCACCAAAGTAACTTTAGTTTTAGGATTTTTTCCCTTCCTAAGTAACATCATGGGGCTATTCTTAGTTTTTATCTCTTTCGAAGAAAAGAGTTTTTTTTTTTTTAGAACTGTGATCTATTTGGCTTGAACGCAACAATAGAATATTTGAAGATTCGACAAATGATCAAGTTAATCTCTGAGAGGACATTGTAACTTTAGCTACTAACTGGTGTACCAAATTTAAGTTATTTTGTAATTATAATGCTTTAATCATATCTCATTCTTACAATGAGAGTGTTAAGGAGGTGTCAACCTCGTTGAGATATCTTAGTACACTTACTGACTCTAATGTATCTTTTTCTTAAAAAAACACCATATCTGATTCTTTAATATAATTATACCTACAAAATTTTATAGAGGAAATTAGATGAAATTTTATGGTTTTCACTTGAACCTTTTTTACCCATTATTTTTTAGGCTACAATAACTGTAGAGATGAGGATCGAATCGAACCTTCAACTTTTAGGGAGGAAGGTCATGTTAATTACCATTGAACTAAATTCACTTTGGCATTTTTTACCTATTATTAGTATTTCAAAATGTTGAGTTACAATAATTAATTAGTTGAAATTAAGTGAATTGTTAGAAAATTAATCAAGGAGATTAATGAGAAATTGATTTGAATTAGTTAGGAAGTAAGATTTAAATAAATGTGTGCACTTTATTTTTTTACATGATGAAATTGATTGAAAGAAAATCAGAGGCAACTGTTGTGGCAATTGGATCTAGTTTGGTGGTGTATGATGGTGTACTTTTGGGCCAACTAATAAAGACAATATGGCACGATACTGATTTGATTCTAATCACGTCAGCCCATTTACATCCATCTATATCTAGGTTAAAAATTAATTTTCGTCTCGAAACTCTCACAAAGATAATAATTTAGTCTTTAAATTTTAATTTATAATAATTTTATCTTTTATAATCTCAATTTTATAACAATTTATTTCTTAAATACATGTAACTATTTAATTTCGACACTTTCAAATTTGTAATCATTTGATCATGTCCTAAATAAATTCAATCAAATTGAAATATTAGTTTTTATTGCCTAACGATCTAGAATTTGTAGTATAATTATAAACAATTTGGATCCATATCTAATTTTGATATACTTATGTACAACAACAATTGCACAGATAAGGATTAAATACAAAAATTAAGAGGGCACGCATTTGAAATGTTGAGTTGGTTATTATAGTTCGTGAATAATAATAGTCAATAAATTATAATAGTTAGTGTTTGGACTGCACATTGTTTTAATTTGGATTATAATAATTTGTATCTGGGGTGAAAACTATTTTTGTTTGAGTAAGAAACAGTAAATACCGTAGCAAATAAGAAAATAGAAGATGAGTGACAAATAGTAAATATTGAAGTAAATAGTATAGCAAAGAAGGTTTTGAAATAGTATTTATTATAGGAACAGTTGCAAATATAGACATTAGATCCAAAGTATTAGTAGATACAACATAATGTAAAAAAAATTACAAATACGACCAATTTTAAATAGTCTATAGGAGTCTTTCAGTGATAAACCATATTATTTGTAGGAGTCTATCAGTGATAGACCATATCATTGGTAAGAGTCTATCAACGATAGAAGTCTATTATTGGTAGATTTGTCTATATTTGCAATTTTTTCCAAATGATGTTACATACTTTGTTATTATTCCTAAAAATGCTACCAATTGCAATTACCCTTTATTATACTATTATAAATAGTTGTATATACCGCTATTATATTTGGTAGCCAAACATAGAGTGGGCTATAATAACCCAACTTGACTAACTTCTAGTTGTTGTCCCAAACGACCCCTAAATGATTACAAAAAATGAAGTATACATAGACTAAATTATTACAATTATGAATTAAATTGTTACTTAATTCTAGAAAAGTTTAAAATCCAAAAGTGATTGAAAAAAATCTCATTTTAAAAACTTATATTCTTTTACAATATCAGAGGATTCAAATCTACGATTATGAAAGAGAGATTATCAAGCATGACTTATTAAACAACACTCAAGCTAGATTTTATCGTTCGTTATTTATAAGTGTCTTATCGACTTAGCTATGTTCGGATTGACCTGTAAAACGTAGGTATCCGGTCTTAACTTCCATTATTTGTTTCATTTTATGTCCGTATTCTTATTGAAAGCGTATAAGAGATAGGAGGGAAAGCTCAGTTTGCATAGAAACGAAGAAAAATGACAAGAAAAAAGGCAAAAGAAAATGGCTTTAAAATTTAAAGATAAAGGCACTCAATCTATATTGTCTCCATTTTATACTTTATGATGCAGCTACACTTGCTTTGGGTCCCAAACTTGAACTGAATTCATTAGTTTAAGAGACAACTTCATCATTAAGTGAAACCATCCCACATTCCAAAAAGAACTGAAATTATATTAATTAATTAATTCTCAAATCTTAGCTTTAATTTGAACTAAAAGATTAATTATATGAGTCTCACAAAATTTTGAACACAAAGGGAGGGAAAAAGAATTCAAATGAAAAAAACACAAAAGTTTTTAAGGAAAATTAACTTTTAGTATAAGGAGAGATTGGCCAAAGTAACCAACAAATTTCTCATATCACAATGAAATTGAAAATGAAGATATAAATTATATTATACATGTTTCCTCTAACATATCACATAGAGAAAAAGGAATATGACATAGATATAATTAACATTAAATTTAACCATATCTAAGTCTCATAATCACCATTACAAAATAACAAATCTCCCTCTTATCATCTCTCTTCCTATACCCTTAACTATATATACCCAAAAAAAGGGGGAAAGAAAAAAAGTATCCGATCCTTTTGAATGCATGCATGTAAATAATTAAGTACACCCGAAGAAGCTAAAGGCTCATCTAGTTTCTATATGTTGAAATTGGCATCAAACTAAGGATATGAAGGAAGTTGTTGTTCAAAAGTTTTTTAAAAAAACTTGGTTTATAGGATGCTATAATATTATAAAGTGACGAAATGAAAGAGGATCCGAGGTTCCTCTCAGCGCAATTACCTATGAAATTCTCAATCCCACATCTTTTGCAGCTGACATGATCGCTCCGATCCCACTCCTCTCGTCTTTGCTCCTCAACTTTATTTTTCTTTTTTTAATTTTCCTTTTTTTTTCCCCTTAAAAATAGAGAGGGAGATAGAAATACAGATACTAGAATAGAGAAGCAATTGAGGACCCATTATTATTCGTCGGATCATGCCAATTGCCCGTTGCCGTTGTTCCCGAGTTCCAATAGATCGAAGAAGGGTCGGAAAAATTCGATAGATCGATTTGCTCCGTTTGATTTTGGCACAACCTATTAAATAAATATGAACAAACAATTCATAAAAATCACGTTCATCATCCATCAATTTAAGCTTTTGAGTTATTATAGCGGTAACCTGTTCAAATCCTCCATCTTGATTTCCTTCATCGGCGTCATCAAACTTGGTTCGAAATTACCCAAAAGGTGGGAAGTTCGATCAAAGGAGATGGTGGGATGAGGGAAGTGATTTGAATTGAAGGGTTGTTGATGGAGATCATGGAATTGTGAGAGAAGACCAGAAGAGGAAAACCCTAAACCACCACCACCAATGGAATCCAACTGCAAGGGGGAAAAAGGTTAAGGAAAAAAAAAAAAAAAAACCCATTAGAAACAAAAAGATCAAGAGTTGAAAAATGAAGATTTAAAGGAGATGGGTTAGTGTAATATACCCCAAAGAACATTGGGCTGTTGATATGATTTGAAGAAACAATATTAGGAGGAGTAGTAGTAGAATTGATAGAGTTGTGAATTAGGCGAGGGTTTTGACTTGGGGTTGACGTGGAAGTAGCATTGACTGAAGAGGAGGAAGAGGAAGTTTTGAGGCGCTTGTTCTTCCGGCAACCGCCGCCGACGGGGACATTTCTTAGGGTTCCGCCGCGAGTCCAATAACGTTTGCAAGCTTTGCAGAAGTGCCTTGGTTGAGAGAGGCTGTAATTGTTGTAGTAACAAAATTTGGTGTTGGAAGAATCGCAACGAGGGCACTTTAGAGTAGCGGATGGTGGTTGTTGTTGTTGTTGTTGAGGGGGTTTGTCCATAATTCTAGAAGTTGAAGCCATTAGGGATCAACCCTTTTTATCATTTAAGAGATTCTAAAGGAAAGAGGTTGAAAAAGAAGAAGGAAGAAGAAAAGAGAGAGAGTAAGATGGGTTTGAATTAGGGTAAACTAAGAGAGAAGAAGTAGATATTCTCTTCCAAAAGCTAAGCAACAAAAAATGAGGGGAGGGTCATGTTGAGTATAATAATTGGAGAGAGAGAGAGAGAGAGAGAGAGAAATTTGTGGCCATTTGTTAATACAGTTGAAGAAAGAAATATTCTTGCAGTTGCTACACACTTTCTCCACTCAAACAAATCCTTGAAATTAATAAACCATTTTTCTAACATACAAAAAGAACTCATGTTCTCAACCCATTCAAATATTCAAATAGATTAATGAATGTACTTCAATCTACGTTCCATTAACCCAAATTTGTGTTTTTTCTTTTTAAAATGAAACTCTTTCGTACGTACTTAAATTTTTATTTGAGTTTATCTATCAACCACATATATAGATACAGTTATACGATATGGATATGATCAAATATGACGATTCGTCAATTTCTAAAAAATTAAGATACGGATATGTCATTTGTTTTATATATTTTTAATATATATATTTCTAAAAAAACGAGTATACTGATACATTGAAGATACATTTTCTTTTTCTTAAAAAATCCTATGATATAGATAAATTTAGCATACAAGTTAATAACAATAACACAAAATAGAATACAATACAACAAAAAGCAACATATAAGATGTTGAAGTACAATAGTTAATAAAATACAATAGAAAAGTGCCTCATATTACAAAGAAGAAGAGAGAAGGACGAAGATAAATGAAGAACTTTTTCATTGAATTGTTGAAGATATTCAAATGGTTTATATTTTGGTGAACTTTGTAGGGACTCAAATGTGAAGATGAAATTAGATGATTCTAGGGTTTGGTCTTTTATTTATTTTTTTTCCTTTTAGTTTTGGACTTGAGTAGTGAACTTTTTAAATAAGTTGCCTAGTTTTAGATTGGGAAAGATTAGATGAGTTGTTTGTCTTTTTCTTTAAAAAAAGGTACGCGTTGAAATAGATACGTCAAATCGCGTGTCAGATACGTATCTGGGAAGTATATGGAAGTATCGGTATCCGATACGTGCCTGATACAGATTCTTTGCCTCACATGAAGTATCTGTGCTTCATAGGAGTTTATCATACGCTATGTACATGGGTTAGTAGGTGCACACTGAAATATCTCAATTAAATTGACAAATTCTTAACACTCTTATCATATTACACTCCCATTCTCATTAGTATTCAATAAGTGCGACAAATTTAAAGTGTAGTAGTCAAAACAAAACAATTCACTCCAATCACATAGATGTAACTAAAGAAAAATATTTATAAAGAAAAGAAAAGAGAATTTGTCATGTGACATGCTATGATTGGACGTTTAGGTTAGCTCAACATAGAGTTAGGTACAATCCAAGATATGTCTAAGTATTTTTTTTCCTTCAATTTGGTATCCATTATATAGGTCACCTGGACTACTAGACTTTAAAAAGTTGGGTATATGATCTAGAGACAATGTTCATCAACTTAGTTATTAGAACTTTTTAAATTTACAGGTTATATCTATTTATCTATCTATCTATCTATATATATATATATATATTTTAAATTTATAACTTTATTAGATCAACATTAAAAGTTTAGAAAAATGATAAACACTATATAAAATTTGTACACAACTTTAAAAGTTTTGGTACTAAATATGTAAAGGTAAACTAAGGGCAATTTTGTTAATCTTAATTGGTTTTATTATATTATATTAAGGGGCTTTCGTTTTTCTTGTGAAATGAAATTAAAATAAAGGGTAAAAAGAGACGCTATAAGATGACAAAAGAGAGAAAATTAACATCTAAGAGTGATAAATGTTAAAATATTTTAACAAAAAGTGCAAGAGAGGGACAAAAAGACTGTTACAAAGAACGAAAAATTACAGCTTCAAGTTTACATTTTTGTAATGAAATTTCACGTGGTGGGTCTAAAAAAATACCCCAAATTTCGAATACTTTATGATTAAAAACCCGAAGAAACAGATGGGAAAATTCGAAAGGGAAGGATAAGACAAGGAGATAAAGTAAAGATCATATTAGTTATGAATCTCGGATGCTTCAAAGAAAATTGTAAAGAAAACATTTCCACGAGACTAAAGTTAAGCACACAGCAAATTTCAGTACGTAACAACATTCCTTTTATTATTCAAATTGGCCCTCCCAACTAGCGTTGGTATAATTAAATTTATCATAATTTATTGTTAATATCAAATTTTAAATAGAGGAAGACGTACTTGACATTTATCTGACAACAATAATAAATTTGTAATTTGAAGAATAGAGAACTTGCAAAACAAAGAAAAACAGTCTGATATCAAAATCAAAAATCATAATTGTAGAATGAAATGAAAGTTGAAAATTTAAGATCTAGATCACATATCAAATTACCTCATATATGAAGTTATAATGATATATTTATAGGGAGAATGAGATAGAATTTACATTTTCCTAATAAGTTAGAATTAGATATGATAAGATAACTAATTAGTTGACACTTAGACTTATTTAGATTAAGTCTACTTTAGGTCAATCATAGATTTAATGCAATATGAAGAGTAAGGGTCATGTGTTCAAATGTCAATTTTCTTCCCATAATTTATCAATTTAAGCTTTTAGGTCAATCAGTGATATAATACGATCAAAATTTTAAAAAGAAACCCTGATGTTAAATCAACACTCTCCCTCACGTATGGATTTGAAATATGTAGAAGATCAGTAGAAGTCTCAATGATTATCTCTTGATCATCTATTTTGATATTATGTTAAATCATTGATTGACCCTAAAATTTAAACTGATGGACGAGGATAAATTTAATATTGTTTATGAAACAAGCTAAATAGTCCATGGAAAGCAAATCCTGGATTGCCATTTTCATTCAAAGCAATGAACATAATGAATGTAAATGGTTAAGAGTTTGGTGTTTTGTGAAGAAATGAATGAGGGGAAAGAGGAGGCCATTGGAGACTGAAATTCTGTGTGGCTGTTTGTTTTATTTCTGTTTCTTTGGTGTTAATGGAAGAGAGAGAAAGCAAAGGGAGGTGCAGAGCCATGTGGAAGGCAGCTCATTTATCTGTCACACACACACACAAAAAGAAAAGGCAAATTAATCAGAGCTTAGAGAACTAATGGATTTTGTAGGGCTCCAAGGGATTTTCTTCCTTAAAATTCTGGCCCCCATCATTATACTTTCAGCAGCCCCTTAATTTGTTTTTACAAAAAGAAAATATTTAAGCTTTAATTTGTTTGGATAAAGTTAAATGATAAACATTATTATTACAATCCACACTGCTCTTTACTACCAACCTCTCACTTTTTCTTCATTTAAAATTACTCTATGAGTTAAAGTAAAATGTAACTTTGTAATTTATTTAGATTAATTAATCTTTTACCTTATGTATGGTTCATAAATTAGAACATGGATTTATGAATAACCTCCACTGCCCTCTTCAAAGAATCTTTGCTTTGTTCTATAAAAGAATTACCTGCCAAAAGTTTTCCACTTTATTTTCCTACTCCTACAACTATAAGCCCCACTCTCCAAAATTTGACGTGAGGTGTTCTCAAAAAAATAAAAAAAAAAAAATTTGGTGCTCCCTTAATAACATCTATCTCAATACATCTCAAGAAATTATCTAATAAAATTCTGACACGTGCCAAATAATTTTTTTAGAAAAGATATATATATATATATATATATATATATATATATATATATATTTATATTGTGGATAAGAAAGAAGGATGCACATAGTTAGATGTAGTCTAGATTGTAGTTAATCATTACTCGTTGGAATTAATCTTTCCAAACCTTGCTTTATAATTTGTAATAATTAGTAGAGTTATGAGAAAAAATAATTAAGTTTATATTATGTACGTTTAAATTAGATAATAACATATCATTGTAAAGATATACGAACACGACAAAAAAAAAAGTTTATTTGATAACGTAACATTTTTTTGTTCTTGCCTTTTATACATGTTTTTTAAAACTTTGTTGTTTAATTTAATTTGTTCACAATTTCTTTGATATGTCTTTCACTTTTTTTTTTTTTTTTTTTTAAGGAATGCATTTGAATAATTCTAAGCCAAAATTTAAAAACAAAAACAAAATTTCAAGACTTTTTTTTTTTGTCTTTCTAAATTTGGTTGAAATCCTAAACATACATAGAAATAGAACAAAAAGAAACAAATATGGAAGTGAAAGTAGTAGTATTTACAACCTTAATTATCGTTGTTTTATTGAGCGGTAATTCTCAAAGACAAGCTCGTAGCATTGATAACTTCTCAACAAATCTTTAACATTTCATCTATATCTCAACTCGATGTACTACATTTAATCTTTTCATTGTAATTGACAAACTTTCTGATAATTACAAGAAAGAGAGATTGAGAGGTGCACCCGAACATTTCAACTATCTAGGTTGACGCATCCTTTAACACCTTCATCAAATCTCAAACCTAACGATAGATTTATTGCAAAAAAGAAGAGAGTTAGAGGAAAACTCTCCAATTTAGAATAATAATAGAAATATCATAATTACGAAAAAATAGCAAATTTAGAGCACCAATTTACAGTAGCTATTACAATATCTTCCAAAAGAGTAAAAAAGTGCTTTAAACTTATTTGTAAAAAAAATGATTGTTTCTTTATTCAACCAAAGGTTCTAGAGAAGAGCTCCCAATAGATTATTGAAGTTGACATTTTAAAAACTTTTAAGATTTAGATTCAAACTAACAACGATGATATCTATCTTTCATAATCTTATATTCTTATGTTTATCAAACACGTTTATGAAATTCTTAAAAACCATAATTATGATTAGGTTAAAAAAATGTTGTATTAATATAGATAAAAATGATAGAGTAGATAATGGATAGAAAGACTATTGAATTGTTTGGTAAGGTGGAAGGAAAGTGGATGGAAAATGTTTGAACTTGGAATTTCGTGCACCATGTTTTTCCTCAACTTCTGTGGAACTTCCTCTATTTTATGTTTTTTCTTTTTGGGTAGCGAAAATTCCTGTATTTGTTACTATTATTCCATTTATTTAATATACATGAATAATAATAATAATAATAATAATAATAAAATAAGAGGAGGAATATCGTAAAAGAGAAGGTAAGAATTTAGGAATTTGAAATAGTAAAAAAGGGGTGGTCCATAAGTATAGTGTATAGGACACCCACAATTTCATTCAATTTCTTCCCACCACCACCACCACCGCCACCACCGCCGTCTCCATCAATCAAGAGATTCCAAATACAGAGTTTTTTTCTTTTAAAATTAAAAAAAGAAAAAAGGAAATTGGGATAGAGAGAGATAGCTGTAGCCATCAATGGCTGACCACAACCCAACTTGCAGAGACAAAGATCTCTATCCTTTGATTCATTATCACACTTTTCTGTAATAAAAACAACCCACTCACTTCTCCATCTCTTCATTTCCCTATTTTTTTAACTTTTAAAACCATCATAATCACTTTCAATATTCGTATTCTCTTCACTTAAAACCCATTATTTACACCTAAATTTTAACTATTATTACTCAATTAGCTACCTTCACTTTAATTACAACTATTTTCAAATATAAAAAAACCAACCAATTAATAGCAACATATCACAACTCTATCTATAATAAACACCGATACACTACCATTCGTATCTATCATGGTATAGATAAACACACATAATAGTCTATAGCGATCAATCGCAGATAAACTGTGATATATTTTGTTATTAATTATAAATATTTTTAACAATTTTGTCATTCAAAATAATTTTTTATTTAATTATTATAATAACACGACCTTCAATGAATAAACCGTTAATGAAATTAGAAAGAAGTTAGATTTGGTTTTTTGATGGAGAAAAAATACTACTTAATTGGCCAAAGATAGACCAATCCATCAGGTTTTATATTTATATAGATATTGTGTGTTTAATTAGTGAATTGTCTTTTATTTTAAATTAAGAAATTATATTTTACTTAATTGATCTAATAAAATATTAGATAAAAGAGTAGATAATGTATATGAGTCACATTAATGATAATATTAAATTTAAATTAAATCTAACAAGGAAGTTTTAGTTAAAAAAAAAAAAAAAAAAAAAAAACCTAAATTTATAAGGAAGTTGGATGAAAGTGATAAAAGCAAATTTGTGAGATTTCAAGCCTATAAAGAAAGGAGGATAAATGACTTTGGTAATTTTTTTAAAAGTAGGGAGAGAATAATTTTATTATTAGAGATAAATATCAAATCATAACCAATAAAATAAAAAAATTTATATATAGTACACAGTCCGGTAACAAATTCAATTACTGATAATTTTGTTATAATATATATATAAAATAATTGTGGATAAAATTCACAAAATGACAAGTTACAATGAGTTAATGGAAAGAGAGATTGATTTAGACATGAATTTGGAGTTTGGAGTAATTTGGTTGGGAAGTTCCAAAATGACCCAATGCCATGTCCTGCGGACGCGGCCTGAGATGATACAAATTATGAGCATCGATGGGTCATTGTCAAACCCTTTCCTTCATTTTTCATGCAAAGTGCCTCTCAAATTTTCATACCACCTCTATTTATTAGGTATCATATCAACATATTTTTTAAAATATAGTGGAATTCACTGACATTGATTTGAGATTTATGAATATTTATGAAGATAGATTTATAATATGAACAAAGAAAATATGATACTCTCGTAGTACTAAGAAATTCCCACAAAATACTCACATCTCACTTTGTTTTTACAGAAAATTTCAAACAACCCCTTCTTTCTTTCTTTCACATTTAAATTCATGATTTTTAGTCAAATATATATGTTGAGTATAACGAGTGGAGTAGAAGCCTCAACGAAAATGAGTACATGTCAATTTTTTGATTTTTTTTTTTTTAAAAAAGAATAATAAGATGGTATTCTTTCAATTATCACTTTAGTGTTTGGTTAGTGCTAAAATGGGAATAATAATGTGTGTCGGGGTAAATTAAAATGGAGTAAATTGATGTGACGGGATAGAAGGTGAAAGGTGGGATTTGTTAAATACGGAACGTTGGATGGGTAAAGGCAGGAAGAAGGAGGTATTCATTATGGGTTTTTAAAGGCATTTTGGACTGTTCTTTATGGCACTTTCAACCCTTCAATGATCCCTCCCATTGGGCCCTCAAGAATGTTTTCTTCACAATTTCCCCTCTATGTCATTTCCATACATTCTTTTCTTTCCTTATTTGCTTTTCTTTTCATTTTATTTATTGGAAACATGTCATATACGATTAGAGATATAGAGAAAATATGCACAAATATTTATTGGAACGTATGTTAGACTCTCACGATACAATTTAAGAGACAAGAGGTTAAATTAAGTGAGCAATGCTCGATATTAGAGGTTCAAATTTGAACTCTAAAAAAATAACTCAAGAGACCAAAAAAGATAATTATTCTCTTATTCACAAAAATAAGAAACTTGTATTTTAAAAGTAGTAGTAGTAGTACATGCTTCCCTAGTAGCAGAAAAGGAGAATCGAGTTAGTGCGCTACCGTCCCCCTAAGACCTCCTCGGTCTTCTTGGACTTGGTTTATGTCTAATTCTACTCGAACATTTAATATAGAGTATTTTTTGGGGGTAATAGCACCGTCACACTTTTCATCTAAATAAGTTCTCTTTCGTATGCAGATAGTTCTTACTTGCAAAGTGGAAAATATAGGAAAGAATACAACAACACACACCTTGCATCTAGCTCAAAGCTCTCGGTGCTCCTCTCTATGATGCAACAAAATCTCGTAGCATTGTCGATACCCTTCAATACCTCACTCTCACCAACCCTGACATCCGTTATGCTTTCAATCAAGTTTGTCAGTTCATGCACGCTTTCACCATCGTACATCTTCAAGCTGTAAAACACATCTTACGGTATCTGAAGGGTTCTCTTGGTCATAACCTAATTATCACTCTAGGTGGGAAGAAAGTCATTGCTAGCTCTTTGACCGGTGCTATTAAATCCTCAAATAAATAGTGGAGAATTCAACCCTTTGATCTCTTGATCAACAGCATATATCTTATAATTAAGTTTAACAAAAGGGAGATAATAATTTGAACTCACCTATTTGACTCAAAATTTCACCATAGTAGGAAAAAAAAAAAAAAAAAAAAAGAACTAAATAAGTTGAAGAAAATTGAGGAATGAGAAAATTATGAAAAATCACTCATTAATGAAAAGTTACTGAGGTCTTATTTATGAGTAAAATTTATATATTAAAATTTTAAAATGGAGTGTCTAAATTTAAATACTTATAAAATTTAAAATTTCAATTGATAAAATTATTAACGTGAAGTTTTATGAGAGTCTAAATAAAGATACGAAAAGAAAAGAGTATCCCGTCTTAACTTGATTGGAATGATTAGGAAACATTGAGAATATAAAAAATGTTTGCAACTAACTAAATTCTGAAGAGTTTGGACAATTTAGTTTTGTAAATAAACTTTGACAAATAGATAAACGCGTAAAAATTATCATTAAGGAGGTTTGTTCTTTGGTTTACTTTTATAAAATAAGTTGTTACGTTTTCCGTTGAAGACGGAAAAAGTTCTGCTTGAAAAGGGACGCAAAACTTGGGCCTGTGGGCTTTTTCCCGTAGGAATCTTCCTAAATGGGCTCAACCTGCCCAATATGTCTGCTTCTCATGTCATGTTTTGTATTGAGATTTTTATTGTATATTTCGTAAATGTCTTTTAAAATTTGATTTTTTTTAAGAAGACTTTTAAGTGTTAATTTTGGATAATTTTATCTTTTTTTCATTTATTTATATCTGTTTTTTTTATATATTTTTTTTCTATTCACGAAGCATTTTTAACGTTGGAGAGAGAAAATGTATTTAATATGATTTTTTTTCTCATTTTCAATTGAAGAGAAAAAATGCATTTAATATAAATTTTTCCTCTTTTTCAAAAGGTGAGAGATAATGTATTTAATATGGTTTTATTTTAAGGTTTTTGATTTCAAATTTATTTATTTATTTATTTTTTGTGCTTTCTATGTGTATGTATACGAGACTCATTTCAAATATATACAATGGTATATTAAAGGTTTCCCAGGTAATTTCATATGTATATATTCTACATACTTTGTCATATATATTCATCTTCTTCATCCAATTACAAAATTAATTAGTCTTGTTTCTATTGAGCTTGTATAAGATCGGACCACGAAATGATAGACTCTTTATATAACACCGTTACTAGAAGAGACTTATATTTCACTAGGATGACCATAAGAGACTTGACTTTAATCCTGAGTGAGTTGTGAACTTTTGTTCATGATGACAATCCTTTGATCTATATAAGTGAGAGTGGCCATGATAGCCGACTCAATAAGCCTACCATTTTCGGGATTTGTCTGTTAGGGAGTTAGGAACACGACTACACAAGATGGAATTCACTTATTCTCATTCTTTGGGAAAGTAGATACCTTGCTCCCTTAATAGCTGGTTTCAGGTCTTGAACAATGAGGCATCAACCTCTCACTAGCTCGAGAGGTGTTAGTTTATAGTTGGACTATAAACTATTTATTCATTAGAGGAATCAATAGTACTTAAGGAGTTAAATGTGAATGGTCATCGCTCTCTTAATTGATTATTTCCATGGACATAGAAATAAATTTATAGTGCGAAGAGTGCAGTTATAAGTCTTTAATGGGGTGTCCGGTAGTTAATGAATATTGATTAATTAGATTAAAAGAGTTTAATAAATTAATCTCATATCATTGGAGCTTCTAATATATAGGTCCATAAGGTCCCTCACTAAAGAAAATATAAGAGGAATGATTTGAATTGTTCAAATGAATTGATGGAATAGCATATTAATGAGATTAATATGATACGGTTAATTATAGTAGTTATGAACATTTGTGAAAGGTCAGATTGATTATTTTCATAGACATAGAAATAAATCTACAGTGTGAAGAGTGCAGTTATCGGTCTTTAATGGAGTGCCCGGTAGTTAATGAATATTGATTAATTAGATTAAAAGAGTTTAATAAATTAATCTCATATCATTGGAGCTTCTAATATGTAGGTCCATAAGGTCCCTCGATAGCTTACTAAAGAAGGGATGATTTGAATTGTTCAAATGAATTGATGGAATAGCATATTAATGAGATTAATATGATATGGCTAATTATAGATTTGATCTATAATTAAGAGAGAAATATTTGAATATGATTCAAAGAATGAATTTTTATGAATAAGATTCATAAAGAATTAGCTAATTTTGAGAGGTAGAGACAAATAAACATATAATGTTTATTTAATTAATTAACTATATACATTAAATTAGATTTAGTATATATAGTTATTTATTAGCTTTGCTAATTAATCAAATAAATGTTATTTGATTAATTGAGCCCTAAGGGCAAATATGAAAATACTTGGAGAAGGGGTAAATACTTTTCCATATAAATTGTTTCTTTTGCCCAAATTAAACATGAGATTTTCATTTGTGAAGACTTAGCCTCCAAAGTTCTTCCAAAAATTCTCTCAACACTCACTATTCCTCCTCCAAGGATGAGAGACCACTCTTCTACCCTTGGAATCCAAGAGAATATCAAGGTCTCTCTTATGGTGGTATTCATTGTTTGTTGGAGATACGTTACGGAGAGAAAGCTTAGGATTTTCGTGAAGACAAAGGGATCTACAAAGGTAATAAAATGTTATTTTCCCCTTTTCTTCTTATTAGAAGGCATTCTGAATGTTAAACATGATTTATCCTCTATTTTTGTTCTATTATTTTGTGATTTTGTATCATATAAACCAAAAAATCGAAATGCAAGGTGTTCACACGCTTCTGCTCGGGATTCGATCCCTTCAATTAGTCAGAGCCAATTTTCTTTCATTTTCGATTTTTGGTTTAGCTTTTGAAACAAAATCTAGCTTAGAGGTGGGTTTGATGTTCTACATTTAGAATGTTTGAATGTCGGTTTGCAATATTGGATGTTTACGATTTTTGGCACATAGATCTTGCATTTTATTTTGATTAAAATGTAAGGGCTTGGTGTTTTTAGGCATTTAATTTCTTGCTTCGAGTCTGTAAGTCCGTGTCGATCGAAAGAATAACAGTTGTTGAGGAGATCAGGGAGAAACGGTGGTTTTTAGAGATGTTTAGAGCTGAAAAATTGCAAAATCTGGGGCATTCTGCCGTGCAGCATCGCAACGTTGCAAAGGCGAGGCGGCATGCAACGTTCGTAGCGTCGCGACGCTGACCCCTCAGCAGTGCGATGCTCCGAGGACCAGACGGGCTTGTATGGCGTGTAAGGAGCTGATGAAGGCTATTGTCTTTTGCCCTAATTTGCTTATATAACTTAATTTTATTTAATTAATTAAAAGAGTATAAATGTTATATTAATTTAATTAATTAATTGCTTTATAGAGTGCCAAAATTCGATCCAATTAATTGTTGTTTAATTTAATTATGCATGAGATGTATGATTTAAATTAGTGTTGAATGGTGCATAATGTATTCCATTTAGATTAAAATCTCACATTAAAATAAAACATGTTCATGCATCATATCTAAATATAAATGTTATATTTTTGGATGCATGATTAAATTAGCATGCTCATGCATCTTAATATAAATGTTATATCTTTTAGATGTATGGTAAATTAAGTATGTTCATGTATCATGCAATATTATAATTGTTATAATGTATGGTAACATGAGGGTTGATGATGCTTAATGATTATTTAATATAAGAGTTATATTTTACAATGGAAAAAAAGTTTGCATTGAGCATGACATTACTTAGATTAAAATAAGCATTATATTTTAATCAATGTCACCAAATGCAAACTTATAGATTTTATTTTTTTCATTGTTTTACAATGGTTATAAAAGTAATTAAATGAGAATTAAAATCTATAATCATGAGTTAAAATAAACTTCGATTAAAAGAACTCTTGAGATTAAAACACGTTTCTAATGAGATTAGAAATATGTTAATCTTTTGATTCACTTTAATAGGATTAGAATGAACTTCGATTAAAAGATTAAATTTATAAAATAATTACCCAAAAGGGACCTTTGTCGAAGGAACGTTCTGTCTAGGCTGAGGTTTTTAAGCTGACAGAAACGGAACACCTCTACCTAGGAATTGACCGAGAAGGTGAATCAAACAAATATTTTATAAGCATGCAATAAATGATCAATTTTATTAGAGAGTTTGATGAATGAGATCACATATTGTTAAAATATTCAATATAAGCGTTGTATTGAGCAAATTAACATGGACTTAGCTAAACATTAATTAGTTTAATTTTACTAAGTTAATAAACTCATCTTTTGCAAAACATTTAGTGGGAGGAAAAAGATGTATATAATATGTCATTTCTCCACCCACCCTAAAAGTTCACAAGGTGAGATTCATGCTCGGCCTCGTGGTGTCCTGGGTGTACCCTCTCTTAGGAAGGTATTTGCATGGGTCAATATCAAGGTGAATGGAGAAAGTGTTTATAGTAAGTGGGAGAAGAACGTGTGTCAACACATTTTGCGGTCTCTTTCATTGGTTTGAAACGTCATTTCCATGCTTGGCCTCATGGTGCCCTGGGAGCATCCCCTTTAGAAAGGTATTTGCATGGAAAAGGGACGTACCAAACTCCAGAAATAGATAAGATCGCTACAATCAATTGTTTGATCATGTTCTTCCTTGAGGCAGACTAGTTGAGGCAGGGTTATAGGGTTGAAAATGAACGGTTACACTTACGATAAAGCATTAAGACACTTAATGATTTATTGACCAAATGAATGGTAATTAAATATTATATGAATAAGGAGTTATTCTGGGATAATATTTGATTGAGAGTGTTTTACTTCAGTGATAAAGAATAACTGTACACCCTGAGGTGACATTTTATCCAAATCACTGAATGCATCATTGCAAAATAAATAATGTTGGGTTCATTATTAGTTTTTCCTAAAATGATTGGATTAAAATGAAAAATGATATTTTGCACAAGTGTCTAATATGTTTTAAGAGACTAAATTTCACTAGGATGACCATAGAAGACTTGATCTTAATCCTGAGTGAGTTGTGAATTCCTATTTATGATGAAAGTCCTTTGATCTATATGGGTGAGAGTAGCCATGATAGTCGACTCAATAAGCCTATCATTTTAGGGTTTAGTCTGATTAGAGAGTTGAGAACACAGCTACACAAGATGGAATTCACTCCTTCCCATTCCTTGGGAAAGTAGATAAATTGCACCCTTAATAGCTGGTTTCGGGTCTTGAACAATGAGGCATCAACCTTTCACTGGTCCGAGAGGTGTTAATTTATAGTTAGGCTATAAACTGTTTGTTCATTAGAGGAATCGGTGGACTAAGGCCATTAGTATCTAAAATGCTCAACAATATTGAAATGTTCAACAATGCAACCACTAAAACTTGTTGGGGTTGATGTCCTAAATCTCGTAGGGTTCCATAGTTTTTAATTGTAATGTACAAATATTTTATTTATGTAATAAAATATGTGATATTTTATTTCAAAATTAGTTGCATTAACCACGAACCAATAAAATAACATCCAAGGTTATCTTTGTAGCTTAAACATGTATATAGAGACATACAAGTGGATCATGTTTAAGTGATAACTTAAATGGTCTGTAGTAGATGGATAAGATTGGGTACCTTATCCTGGTGACACTACGAGTATGGCTTACTTTGTAGATGTTACAATTGTTGTAAAGTGTTACAAATGATCTGATCATGATCATTCATGTGGAGACATGTGAGCGGGGATATCCTATACAAAGGAGTTTGTGTAAGACTGGACCACAAAATGTTTTGTCTCATTATATAACGTTATTTATAATAGAGACTTTCATTTTACCAGCTTGACCATAGGTAACATAACTTGAATCCTGAGTGAGTTGTGAACTTCTGCTTATGAAGGCGGTCCTTTGATTTGTATGAGTGAGAGTGGCTAGATCGCCGATTCAACAAGCCTACCATTTTGGGAATTCGTCTGATTGGGGAGTTGGGAACACAACTACACAAAAAGGAATTCACTCTTTCCCCAATGTCAGGGCAAGTAGATAAATTTCTCCCTTAAGGGCTAATTCCAGGACTTGAACAATGTGGCGCCACACTCTCTCTTGGCTCGAGAGGGGTTTGATCATAGTTGGACTATGATTTATTGTTCATTAGAGGGATCAGTGGTACTTAAGGAGTTAGATATAACTATAGGGGCAAAACGGTAATTGTGGCCCAACTATACTTACGAACAATTTGTGAAGAGTGACTGGTTATATCCAATGGACACAGAAATATATCTGTAATGTAAAGAGTGCAGTTGTCAGTTTTTAGTGGAGTGCCCGACGGTTAACAGATGATGAATAATTTAATTAAAGGAATTTAATTAATTATTCATGTACCGTTGGAGCTTCAAGATATAGGTCCATTAGGTCCCATCTGTAGCATAATGGGAATTAATAAGAATCAATTTTTGGATTAATTTGAATTGTTCAAATTAATTGAGGGAATTAATTATATATGCTATAATTAATTTAATCTAATTATATATATGATATGATTGCTATAATGTATTTGATACATTATAAAATTTATTTGAGAGGAAATAAATATTTGAATATGGTTCAAATATTAATTATATGAATTTGATTCATATAATTAAATTTAATATAAATAAGATTTATATTAAATGCCATTGTTGAGAAAATAGAAACGGTAGATTATATTGTATTTGATATAATATAGAATCTATAGGTTATATGTTATATTTGATATAACATATAGTTTAATATATATATGATAAAGTAGTTACCATATAAATATATATTAAATTGATTTATGAAAATAAATTATTTTATTTTATTTTAAAATCATTTTGGAATGGAGTTGTATCTCCCTTCCCCTCTTTTCTCTAAAAAATGTGGTAGTGGAAAAGTAAGAAGTGAGGTAGTTCTTATTCTGTGAGAAATTTGGAATATATCTCTTCCTCTCAATACTCTCAAATCCCCCTCTTCCAATATAGCCAGAGCCTACAAACTCCTAGATTCTCATCTAGAGAATATAGAGGAAACATTCCTGGTGGTGTCCTCGTTGACGGTTAGAGCGTTCAAAATTAATCGTGACAAGATTCAGAGAAGGAATTTCATGAAGAAGAGTTCTTCAAGGGTAAGGTGTCTTAAACCCTTTTTCTTTCTCGTTCTCTGTTTTAAAGCATGCTTCAATTTTCTTTTAAATGCATAATCTGTTTGTTTTTGCTATAAAATTTATATTCTGTAAATTTTGGGTATTTGGTCTGATCTCATGCTTCCGCTCAAGGACCTTCACTAGTTCCTTCAAAACTAAGAAAATAAAATTTTTCCTAAAGATAATGCTCATCTTTGGCATCTAAGACTAGGTCACATTAATCTTAATAGGATTAAGAGGTTGGTTATTAATCTTAATAAGATTGAGAGGTTGGTTAAGAATGGACTTCTAAACGAGTTATATATGTTTTTTACCAGTATGTGAATTTTGTCTAGAGGGAACAATGACAAAACAACCTCTTACTGGAAAAGGTTATAGAGCCAAATAATCCTTGGAGCTTATACATTTAGATCTTTATGATCCGATGAGTGTAAAATCTAGAGGAGGGTTTGAATATTTTATCACTTTTACGGAAGATTATTCAAGATATAGGCATGTTTACATAATGCAACAAAAGTCTGACACACTTGAAAAGTTCAAAGAGTATAAGGTTGAAGTTGAAAATTTATTAAGTAAAAAGATTAAAATACTTCAATCAGATCGGGGTGGAAAGTACATGAATATTCAATTCCAGAACTATATGATAGAACATGGAATCATATCTCAATTCTCGATATCTGATACACCTCAACAAAATGGTGTATCAGAAAAGAGAAAATAGAACCATGTTGAACATGGTTTGCTCTATGATGAGCTATGCTTCTCGACCTATCTTGTATGGGGTTGTTTAGTGGAGACTGCAACTTACCTTTTAAACCAGGTTCCATCAAAGAGTGTTACTAGAACACCTTTCGAATTATAGAGAGGTCGTAAAAGTAGTATATGGCATTTCATGATTTAGGAATATCCAACATATGTGCTTGTGACAAATCCAAAGAAATTGGAATCACGTTCAAGATTATGCCTATTTATAGGTTATTCTAAAGAAACGAGAGGTGGTATGTTCTTCGATCCAAAAGAAAACAAAATATTTGTATCGACAAATGCTACTTTCTTAGAAGAAAACCACATTAGAGAACATAAGCCAAGGAGCCAAATCGTATTAAATGAAATTTCCATAGAAACTACTGAAACTTCAACAAGAATTGTTGAAGGGACGAGCACTTCAACAAGAGCTATTGATGTTGCTTCATCTAGCCAAACACATCATTCTCAAGTATTAAGAGAGCCTTAACATAGTGGGAGGATTGTAACCCAACCTACTCGCTATTTGGGTTTAACAGAAACTCAAACCGTTATATTATATGATAAAGTTGAGGATCCATCATCTTACAAGAAGGCAATAGTTGACGTTGACAAAGATGAATGGATCAAAGCCATGGATCAAGAAATGGAGTCTATGCACTCATATTCTATTTGGGAACTTGTAGAACAACCCATATAGGTTGCTAATGGATCTACAAGAGGAAATTGGGTATAGATGAAAAGGTGTAAATCTTTAAGGTTAGACTAGTAGAAAATGGTTATTGTAGGATTAAATTAGCATGCAGCAGAAGCAACAAGGATTAATAAGCATTCTAATTCATTAATTTTGGCTATAAATAAAGCATGCTCATACAATAATAAGAGAGTTTCATGACATACCTTTGTAGAACCTTTTGAAACTCGAATTCAGCTGCAAATCTTCTCCAGATCTTCTTGTGAATCACTTCAAGGTCTTCCCTACTATTCTTTTGGAGCTTAGATTGAGTTGTGGGACTAAAAAATAAGCTTGAATGAAGGGAATTTGGAGAAGAAGCTCACCGCTGCACCTTTAGAAGAACACCTTCTTCAATTCAAGTTTTTCAGCTTTCTCAGCTCAATATTCCTTATTTATTGCAAGACCATCATGCAAAGAAGAAAGCTGAATGAAGAACACCTCATGCTTGGAAGATTGAATCAAGAATAAGATGTGAATTGTGTGAGCTACTTGGTTGAGAAAGTGGAGTTCTTCCACTTTTTCCATTTGTGTTTTTCAATCTTTTCCAATTTCAAATTGATTTCCAAAATCAGTTTTGATTTCAAAATTGAAATTATTAATTTTACAAAATTAATTTCATAAATTAGTTTTGTAATAAAATTAATAATAGATAATTAATTAAACAATTTAATTAGTTCTAATTAATTCAATATCAAATATTAAATTAATTTTACACAAATTCCACCATCATGAATCCCTATTCATGAATTTAATATTTAAATCATATTTAAATATTAATTGATTCTCCAATCTCGTTTAATTCTAAAATTAAACGCGTAACTATATCACATATAATTACTAATTCCCTTAATTCTAATTTAAACGTTTCAAATTAACTTATCATGCTACTCTAAGGCTAATCTATTTACGAGCTAGTAGGGGGACCTAGTGGACCTACAGATCATGGGTTCCAATGATCCAAGATTAATTAGTAAACTCTTTACACCGAATAACCCTCATTCGTTAACTAATGGGTCACTCCACTAAAGCCCACAGTTGCACTCCCCTCACTGTAGATAAATTATGTCCACTTGATATAACCATGATTAGTAAGTAAACCCTTCACAGGTTGTTCGTAATAATGGCTGGGTCAAATGTCTATTTTACTCCCGAGATTACCTTTTGTTCCTTAAGTTTCACTGATCCTCTAATGAACAACTAGTTTGTTATCTCAAGCATCTTATATAGACAAGATGTTATCTAGGTATAAAATGAAAAATTCCAAGAAAGGAATGTTACCTTTTAGACATGGAATTCACCTATCTAAGGAACAAAGTCCTAAGACACCTCATGAGGTTGAGGGCATGAAACGAATTCCATATGCATCAGTAGTATGGAGTTTAATGTATGCAATGTTGTGTACTCGTCCTGATATATGCTATGTCGTAGGATTAGTCAGCAGATTTTAGTCTAATCCTAGATATGATCATTGGACTACTATTAAGAACATTTTCAAGTTTCTTCGAAGAATGAGAGATTATATGCTTGTGTATGGTGCTAAGGATCTAATGCTTACTGGATACACTGATTCTGACTTCCAAATCGATATTGATTCTAGGAAGTCGATTTCAAGGTCAGTACTCACTCTGAATGGAGGAGCAGTACTGTGGAAAAGCATCAAGTTAAGTTGTATAGCTGACTCCACAATGGAAGTTGAGTATGTAGCTACAAGTGAAGCAACAAAAGAAGCAGTATGGCTCAGAAAGTTCCTGACTGATCTGGAAGTAGTACCTAATATGCACCTGCCTGTCACTCTCTATATTGACAACAGTGGAACAGTTGCAAATTCAAAGGAACCTCGAAACCATAAAAGAGGAAAGCATATCGAGCGGAAGTACCATCTCATCAGGGAGATTGTACACAAAGGAGTCGTAATTGTCACGCAGATAGTTTTTTAAGACAACGTAGCTGATCTATTTACAAAGGTCCTCTCAGCTAAAGTATTTGAGGGTCATCTAGTAGAACTAGGTCTACGAGATATTCATCACTAAGGTAAGTGAGAGAATTTATGTGTATTAAAATGCCCTAGTTTATTGTATTTATATGTTTTGTTCTCTCCTGTAAACTCAACATTGTATATATTTGTATATATTGAGCCACTGGAGTTTTGGTCCAAGTGGGAGTATTGTTGGGATTTATGTCCTAAAACATGCAGTTTGTAAAAAGATAATATATTCTATACTCAATAAACTTATTATTGATTTTATAAATTGCATACATAAAAGTCTAAATCCAATAAACTAAGATCCATGTCTATTATATGCATACTTGAACTTTATGTAGAGACATAAAAATGGATCAAGTTCGAGTAAATAACAAAAACGATCTATAGTACATGATTAAGGTTGAGTACCTTATTCTGATAACACTATTGGATGTGACCTACTCTGTAGTTGTTACAAGTTGTTGTAAAGTTACTACAAACAAAGTGATCCAAATTCGTTCATGTATTTTACATGAGGAGTGGGGGTGTCCTATGCAATGAGTTTGCATAAGATCGGACCAAGAAATAAGTCACTCTTACTTTATGAGGTTGTTTACCGTATAAGACTGACTATTTCACTTAGATGACCTAGGTAACTCGATCTTAATCTTGAGCTAACTATGAACTCCTGTTTATTCGGGATTATCCTTAGATTTGCATAGGTGAGAGTTGGCTCAACAACGCTGACTCAATAAGCCTCTCATTTCAGGTGTACGACCGAATAGATAACTGGGGACATAGGGTGCAAGACGGAATTCACGCCTACCCGATTTAGGGATAGAAAAAAAAGTTGTTCTCTTAAGTACTAAATCCAAGTTTTGAACAAGGGGCCCCACCCTCTCACTAGGCTGAGAGAGATTTGGTTTAGTGACTGGATCAAAAACCAGTTGTTCATTTGAGGATCAATAGGAACTTAAGGAACAAGACGTAATCTTGGGGGTAAAACAGACATTTGACCCAACCATTATTACAAACAACCTGCGAAGGGTCGACTTACTAATTATGGTTAAATCATATGGACATAATATATCTACAGTGAGGTAAGTTCAACTATGGGCATTAGTGGAGAGACCCATTAGTTAATGAATGAGGGTTAATTCGGAGTAATAAGTTTAGCCAATTAATCTCGGATTGTTGGAGCCCATGATCTATAGGTCCACGAGGTTCCCCTTCTAGCTCGTAAATGGATTAGCTTTAGAGTAGCGTGATAAGTTAATTTGAAACGTTCAAATTAGAATTAAGAAAATTAGTAATTATATGAGACATAATTACACGTTTAATTTTAAGAATTAAATGGAATAGGAGAATTAATATATAAATATGATTTAAATATATGAATGTGGATTTGTGTAAAATTAATTAGAATTAATTAAATTATTTAATTAATTATTATTAATTTTATTAGAAAAATTAATTATTGAATTGTTTTTGTAAAATTAATAAAGATTTCATTTTTTGAAAAGAAAATTAATTTTGAAAAAGAATAAAAAATGGAAAATCCCAAAAAGTGGGATTTGTCTACTTTCTATTCAAGTAGCATGTTCATAGTTCCACCATGAATTTGAGTCTATCTTCCAAGCATGAGCGACAATACATGCAACAATGGTATTTGCATGACAGTCATGCAATAAATTAAGAAGATTGGGCTGAGAATCGATGATGCCATTGATAATTGTTACTGAAATAGCTTGAAGTTGAAGAAGGTCTTCAACAATGTTGATGTAGTAACCTAATCTCTAAATTCCCTTAATCCAAGCTTATTTTGAGTCCCACAACTCAATCTAAAGCTCCAAGAGAATAGTGGAGAAGATCTTGAGGTGGTTTACAATAAGATTTGGAGAAGTTTGCAGTTGAGAATCAAGATTTCAAGAAGTTCTACAGAGGTATGGCTTGAAACCCTCTTGTTTTAGTATGAACATGCTTTAGTTACTACCAAAATCAATGAATTAGAGTGCTTGTTGATCCTTGTTACTTCCGCTGCTTGCTGATATACTCTAACAGTCTGAACATTTCCCTCAGAGACTCCATAATCTCACGAGTGTTGGGATTGGTGTCTTAATTCTCCCGAAGTCTCGTAGTTTGTAAACTATGTACATATTGTTATGAATAAAATAAGAGTTATTTTATTTGCATTTACTCATATCCAATAAACAAAGATCTGTGGTTATTGTATGTAAACTTAAGCATGTATATGAGATATACAAGTAGATCATGCCTTAAGTAATAACTTAAAAGGTCTGTAGTATACGGATTAAGGAGCGATACCTTATCCTAGTGAAACTACGGATATGGTCCACTTTGTAGAGGTTTATAAGTGTTGTGAACTACTACAGATGGTTTGATCCTGACCATTCATGTGGGGACATACGAGCGGGGGTGTCCTATACAAAGAGTTTGTATAGGAATGGACCACAAGATGATTAGTCTCTTTATATAACGCCGTTGATACTTAAGATTTACATCTCACCTAAACGACCATAGGTGACATGACCTTAATCCTGAGTGTTTTGGGAACTCCTGCCATTGAGGGTGGTCCTTTGATTAGTATAGGTGAGAGTGACCAAATTGCCAACTCAACATGCCTACCTTTTTGGGGATTTGTCTGATTAGGGAGCTGGGAACTCAGTTACACAAGATGGAATTCACTCCTTACTCAAAGCAGGGGTAAGTAGATAGATTGCTCTCTTAAGGGCTGATTCCGGGTCTTCAACATAGTGGTCACATCCTCTCTTTGGAAGAAAGGACCCAGTCATATTAGGACTATAACTTATTGTTCATTAGAGGAATCAATGGTACTTAAGGAGCTAGATGTAACTACAGGGGCAAAATGGTAAATTGGTCCAACTGTACTTACGAGCGATCTGTGAAGGGTTATCACACTATTGATTGGTTGATATGGACACAAAAATATATCTGTAGTGAGGAAAGTGTAGCTGTCGGTCTTTAGTGGAGTGCCTGGTAGTTAACGAATGGTGGATCCCATGACTAAAGAGTTTAGTCAGTTATTCACGTACCGTTGGAGCTTCAAGTTACAGGTCCATAAGGTTCCTTTGGTAGCTCAAAGGATTCAAGTTGAGAATCAGTTCTTAGAGTTAGTTTGAAGTTTTCAAATTAACAAGAAGAAATTCAATTATATATGATATAATTGGTGTGATATATGAGATACATCAAGTGGAGGATTAATGTAAATATGATTTACATTAAATACCATAAAATAGAAAAAGAACTATGGTTTGTATGTTTCATGAGATGAAATATTAAAACTATAGGTTATAAATATAATATGGTAAGTTGGTTGTCATATTTATTTATAATAATATTAATTATTTGATAATTAAATCTTTTTCTCTAATAACCGATTGAGTGAGAGGTTATTGGTGGTTTTATGGTAACCGTGAAATAAAAGGAAAAATGTTTTCCTAAATTTAGAGTTGCTACTTTCGGAAATAACTTACGGAGAAAGCTATCAAGTGAAAGTATTTGATTAAACGATAGCTATAGAGAGACTAAACGATCGTGGAGCTTTGACTATACGATAGTCATTCAGCTGGTCCTAGCTAAACGATCGCGTGGCTAACTCTATACGGTAGGCTGACATTTACTACACGACCGAGCATATCGTCTATACGATAGACAACTTCTTATCTCCCACTTACTGGATTGTCTACACCATCATTGTCCTCCATTCTCTTCCTCAAGCTAAGTTCATACGGAGCCCACAACTCCAGAATTCTCACAACGAGAATACCAAGGGAATCATTGTGGTGGTGTCCTTGATAACGGGCAGAAATGCACGTTATTACAGTGCTAAGTTCTTAAACAATGCTGGCTTGTGTTGATAAAATATGTTAGATTGCGTCCAAAAAGCATTAAGTTCATAACATTGTGATCACATGCGTTCATCGCATAGAAATAGTTAATTTTTGTATTTTTATGCAGAATATGCGTTGACGCAAGGTGAAAAGCGCGATCACAAGAAATCAACGGATGAGCGCAGCATTACCGCAAGGCTTTGCGGTGATTTGTGTTCGCAAACATATGCTGAAGAAGGATTGCTGCATAGAGTCGACGCATCTGGGTGAAAGGCATAATTAATCACGATGGGACAGAAAGCTGATGACGGTTGAATCCGAATTAAGTTGACAAGCCACTAACGATAACAAGTACACTCAGCTTTTCGGTGACAAATATTCGGAGCATCAGTCAGAGAATTAAAGCTTTCTCATCTGTGCAATCATAAGTGAGAAGCCGCCCTTCACCCCGAAGCTCTATAAATATCGAAGACATCCTTCAGAAAAGGAGTTCGGATACTTAGATAATTTTCTCCATAGTTAGAATAGCCTTGTCCATAGTTTCCTTTTTATTTTAAGGCAAAGCAAGATAAGAGCCGAGACACTGAAAGATCGCTCAGGGAAACTCGAGAGAGAATCCAGAGGCATAGAAAGCAGAGAGCGGGCCGACTCTTGCAAGAGCGAGATTATCTTTTGAACACGAGTAAAAGATAGTGTAAAAGCCTGGGAAGTAAAAGATTGCTACCAGGCTCTTTATTCTCTTATTGCATTGTTATTTTGTACTTCAACTTTATATTTATACAATAGAAGTTCTTATTCTACATCTGTTCACTCTCTTAGCACGCATGAGTAACTAAATTAATCGAATGGGTTGAGAAAAACTAAGCTAACATGACCTATTATCTTGTTTTATGCTGTGCCCAATACCCCTTTAGAGCTACTCGAGAGAGAGTCTAAAGAAAGAACCTGAGACTTGAGAGAGCTAGGTTAGAATCTAGACTCGAGAGAGCAAGATTAAAACTGCATAAATAAGAGATAGGGACTTAGAGATAAGCTTTGTTTGTCAACCTGTATCGCATGCACCCTAGAGATAGGTATGATATTATGTGGTCGCCTTATTTGTGTGTGTGTCATTTTGTCATCGCATAAATAAGAATAGAGGCTTATGTGTAGGTCCTATAGACTCATCACATATATCGCATGTGTTCTAGCATTAGAAGTCGTAGCATTCGCATCGAAAGATGGTTTACTATTGTATGTGTGTTGCATGATCACATAGCATGAACGCATCCTAGGAAGTGTTAGCCGAAAACCTTCTCAACCCATTCACTGCATACTCATCGCATCTTCCGTTTTATCAACTCTTTTCGAAACTCCGCCGTATTTGTTTTTTTTTTATTACTGCAAACAATATTCCCAACAACTACTTGATTTATTTGGTTACCGCAAAGTCTTCTGAGAAATTACCACCGCATATTATTTTCCCAAGTCCCTGAGTTCGACCCTGGACTTACCAGAAAACTCAGTGGGGTTTACACTTGGATTCCACAAAGAAAACTTGAGTGCTCAACGCATTTTCATCATCGCATTTCATCCATAATTCCACCTCATAAAATAGCGCATTAGTCCTCACTCAACTCGATTGGTTTCAAGGAGCCGTTGGCCATTTGTCGTGTTCGTGTTGTTGATCATGTTGTGCACCAATTGTTGCATTCGAGGGCTGTGTTGCTGTGGATGCTTATAGATTGATCGAGGGAGTTTGAAGTATAGTTCTTCAAGGGTACACATACTCTATCCCTTTATTAATCTTAAAATATGTTGTAATTTCTTGTTGTCTATGACCTGTTAGTTTCCGTTTTAAGATTGTGATTGTTTATGTTCAATTTCGAATGGAATTTGGAACGATCTTTTCGCTGCTCATGAAAATTCTCATGCTTGATTTCCTTCGACGAGTTGTGAGCATGGGCTCATGCTTCTTGGCTAAGACTTCATTAAGACTTGCCAAGATGTACACTCGGGCCTTTTCATTTTCCCACGTCCAACGCTTATATGCTTCCCGAACACTTCGAGAAGCATTGGTAGATGGAATGGGAGAACGATCCTCAATCAGGACAAATCGAAGGTCATCGATGATCAGAATAGTATTGACTGTGTTTTTCCAACTAGCATAGTTTTCTTCTGTTAACTTATCTATGGCTAGTAAACTTAGCAATAGCCATTATAATGATGTTGCTGAAAAGGAACAAACTATTTTAGTCTACTTGCATTAAACCACTTAAGAAAACCAATCAGTTTTTAGAAAAATAGTTTAGTGTACCCTAAGTTACATCGATTTTGCAATGTTGTTTCAGTGAGGCAAGACAAGAGTCACCATAGGGTGATCAAGTTCCCATTCACTGAAATGAGACATTCTCAACTATTAGACAGAAACAACACCTTGTCACTGTAACTAACAGTCACCATTGTTTGGTCCAGAATTTGTTAACGTCTTTTACAATTTTGTGTAAGTGTAACCTCTCATTTTAGGTTCTAGAGTTTTTCCCCAATGAGCCAACTTAGGGAAAAACCGATTGGGACATGAAATTAAAGCATCTATCCATTTCTGGAGATCAAATAAAGTGTCATGCAATACAACCATCCTTTAGGGGGACACCACAATACCACGAGGTGATGCAAGAAATTTTATTTAACCTAATGAGAGAGACCAAGGGATGTACTGTCACATGTCTCGCTCCCACTTACTATAAACACTCTCTCCATTCACCTTGTTATTGGCCTACCCAAATGCCACCCGTAGGGGGACAGCCTCGAGGCCGAGAGTAGATCTCACGGTGTGAACTTTTAGGGAGAAACATGTAGAGGCTAAAATGAAGTATCATATACCCCATTTTTCTCCCACTGAGTGTTCTATCTAGGATTAATTAACTTAGAAAAAAAATCCGGCTACTGATTTTATCTAAGTGTTTGTTTAGTTTTCTAAACAACAACTCTGGTCTTTGATGATTAAACAATTTTGATTAAAGTCTCATTAAACTCTTTAATAGACTTTGATCAAACTTGCATGTATGTAACAAATCTATCTAATTCACCTTTCCAAGTAGGTTCTCAGGTAGGGGTGCGATGTTTCCATCAACTTAAGTAGCCCAACCTAGCCAGAACCTGCCTTAGCCAAAAGGTCCCTTATAGATACATTTGTTACATATTAATCTTTTATTAAGAATCAATTTAATCCTATTAAACCGATTAAAAGATTAAACTTGGGTTTCTAATCTTATTAGAAATGTGATCTTAGGTCTATCTCAATCATATTTTAAAACAATTTTAAAAAATGATTATAACCTAAGGTTTGCATGCAACTCTTAATTATTGATTTTAATTCTAATTTAATTTAGTTATAACAATTATAAATAAATGAAACAATTAAAAACAACCATGCTTGACATACTTTAGTTAATTATAAATTAACCTAAGGTAATGTCATGCTTCATGCAATTTTCATTTATTACTAATATATAACAATTATATAACTAAGTAATGAATCATGCTATAGCATACTTTTCATACATTCATTTAGCCATATATTATAACAATTATTATATAAATGATGCATGAATATGCTATAATGCATGCATACATATACTATAACATTTATACTATATGATGCATGAGCATGCTTAATGTAATTTAAATCATACATATTTATATATTATAATACTTATAATATAAAATGATGCATGAATATATAACCTATGATGAGTTCTAAAACTATATGATATACATTATGACATATAATATAAAACATACATCGCATGTATATTTACACTAACAGTTGATGGACCGGGATAGGGCCTCTAAAAGGAAAAATAAAAGGCTATCTATTACATAATCTTGAGTCAACGGGTTCAAAACAGGTGAACCTGGCCTTGAACCGCTCGAACTAAACCGCCCTTCAATGAACCATCTTGCAGTGATCATGTAGCAAACAACTGAGCGATCTTGTAGGAAAGACTGCACGATCGTGTAGCAAGCATCTGTGTGATCTTGTAGCATTAGCTACACGATCTTTTAACAAATGCTACAAGATCGCATAGCAAGAGCTACACGATCTCGAATCTCTGCTTCGTCTTCTCCATCGAAACAGTGCTCTGCAACCTTTCTTTGAAGTTTCCTAGGAACAACACGAGCTACTCAAACTTACAAACTATAGACTCTATAGCAAGATTAATGCCCAAAAACGCAGGGGCCTATACAAACCAAAATTGTAAACAAAGAAAACCTTAAACAGAGCGTTCTATCCAAAAACATCCATCAACAAATTACATCCACAATCATTCATAGGATGAAACAAAATGCAGATTATAAAACCCACCATTACTGTAAAACGATTCAATAAAAGAATGGAATTTGGAATCAGAAACCTACAACCTGACTCTGATACCAATTGAAGGAACTCTATGGGGAAGAGAACTTTGAGCGGAAATGAATCGACCAAATTCCATTTTCATTAAATACAAAGTTTCACTGTAAACAAGAAACAAGATATGCATTTAATTATAAATTACAGCATGCTAATGAAAAAAGTTTAAGAAAACCTCACCTTTGAAGACCTTTCTTCACGTTTTCCCTTGAACAGTTCACGAACAACTTGAAGACTTTCTTCAAGATTAACCTCAAACAAGAATGAACACTACCACGATTGTTTCATCGGTATTCTCAGGGTGAGAACCCAGGAGTGGTGGCTCTAACTATTTTGGTTTTAAGGGAAAACTTAATGTTTATAAGGAAAGATTGAGAACTCTCTCAAAACTCAAACACACAAAACTCTTATGTTGTTTTTTTTCTTTACTGTCAAATTCGTCCAACAGCCTTAGCCAGAAGAAGAAGAAACTTTTTCTTTTCTACTTGCAAAAATAACTACCACCCACAGATTATATATATAAAAATTAAATATGATAACTAACTTATCATATTATATATATAAAAATTAAATTATATGTTATATCAAATATAACACATAACCTATAGTTTTAATATTATATCACATACAATATAAACTATAGTTTCTTTTGTCTTTTATATGACATTTAATATAAATCATATTTATATTAAATTTAACAACTATGAATCCAATTCATAGAAACTATATTTGAATCTCATTTAAATATTTATTTCCTCCCATTAAGCTATAATGTATCTAATACATTATGACAATTATATCACATATAATTGAAACAACTTAATTATATCATATATAATTAAATCTGCTTATTAATTTGAACAATTCAAATTAATCCAAAAATTGATTCTCAACTAATCCTTTTGAGTTACCAAGGGGACCTCGTGGACTTCTAGCTTGAAGCTCAAACGGTACATGATAATTAGTTAAACTTTTTAATTACATTATTCACCACATGTTAACTGTCGAGCAATCCACTAAAGATTGACAGTTACACTTTTCGCACTACAGATATATTTCTTTATTTATGAGATATAACCAATCAAAAATACGATGACCCTTCATAAATTACTCACAATTACAGCTAGGCCAAATTACCATTTTGCCCCTATAGTTACACCTAACTCCTTAAGTACTACTGATCCCTCTAATGAACAATAGATCATAGTCCAACTATGACTAAACCCCTATCGAGCCAGGAGAGGGTGTGGCACCACATTGTCCAAGACCCAGAATCAGTTCTTAAGGGAGCAATTTATCTACTTACCCCTACCTTAGAGAAGGAGTGAATTCCATCTTGTGTAGTTGTGTTCCCAACTCCTCAATCAAATGAATCCCCAAAATGGTAGGCTTGTTGAGTTGGAGATCTAGTCACTCTCACCCATACAAATCAAATGATCACCCTCATAGACAGGAGTTCACAACTCACCCAGGATTCAGGTCATGTTACCTATGGTCATCCTGGTGAAATGTAAGTCTCTATTATGAACGATGTTATATAATGAGACTAAACATTCCTGGTCCGATCTTATACAAACTCCTTTTTGTAGAACATCCCCGTTCGCATGTCTATACATGAATGATCAGAATCAGATCATTTGTAGCACTTTACAACAATTGTAACACTTACAAAGTGGGCCATACTCGTAGTGTCATCAGGATAAGGTACTCAACCTTATCCATCTACTATAGACCATTTAGGTTATCACTTAAACATGATCCACCCATATATCTCTACATACATGTTTAAGTTACAAAGATAATCTTGGATGTTAGTTTATTGGTTTGTGGTTAATGCAACTAAAATATCATATATTTTATAGGCAGCGAATAAAATATCATATATCTTATTAAATACATGATGAGTTTGTTCAATAATGTTTATAAACTATAGGGACCCTATGAGATTTAGGGCATCAACCGCAATAAAGGGTAAGTCTTCTCTCCCCTTTTCTCTTCTTATTATCTTAAGCATGTTGTATATTAATTTAAATGCATAATATTGTGTATGTTTGCTGTAAAATTTATATTACGTAAGTTTTGGGTTTGAGTTAAATCCGGTCTTCCACTCAAGGACCTTCATTGGATCCTTTAATATTGAAAAAGTGCTTGTCAGATATTAGATTCAAAATTACAAGAAGGGTTTGTTACCTTTTAGGCATGGAATTATCTTGCCTAAGGAATAGTGTTCTGAAAAACCTTAGGAGGTTGAGGAGATAAGACAGATTCCCTATGCATCTGCAGTGAGTAGCTTTATGAATGCCATATTGTGTACTAGACCCGACATCTATCATGAAGTGGGAGTAGTCAGTAGATATCAATCCAATCCAGGATTTGATCACTGGTCAACAGTTAAAGTTATTCTCAAGTATCTTACAAGAACAAGAAACTATATGCTTGTGTATGGTGCTAAGAATTTGATCTTTATAGGATAAACTGACTCTAATGTTGAGATGGATAAGGATATAAGGAAATCCACATCAAGATCAGTGTTCACTATGGAGGCTGAGTATGTAGCTATTTGTGAAGCTGCTAAATAAGCCGCCTGACTCATAAAATTTCTCACAGATTTGGAAGTTGTTCCTGAAGGAAATCAGACACGAGGATTTTCATGAGCAACGGAAGGATCTTTCCAAATTTTAATAGTATATGAACATTACAATTACAATAAAAAACGGAAACATACGGTTATGCATAAAATAGAAATTACAGTATGCTTTACTACATGATCAAGGGAAAGAATTAACAAACCTTTGAAGACTCATCTTCAAGTTCCTTAATTTGATCAAAAACGCTCGATCACAGCAATACAGAAACACACGAATGTTGTTCAACACAGTCGCTACAATGAACGATCACAACGAACTTGAACAAAGCGATCGCCAAGGTCACGAACACCTCGAACATCGCGAACAGCCTCCACAGAACCTTGACTATGTTGAGTTAAGTATGACACCACCAAGAAGGTTAACTTGGTATTCTTGGTGTGAGAATCCAGAGGGTGGGCTCTGTGTGGACTTGGTTAGAGATAGAAAATCAGGGGAAGAACAATCGTGTAAACAATTGAGCAAGTGGGAGATGAAACAACCTATTGTATAGGTCGATGCCCAATCGTTTAGGAAAATCTATGCAATCGTTTAGCAAAAGCTATGCGATCGTTTAGCTCCTCGGCTAGCTGAGTGTCTATCGTGTAAGAACACTCCACAATCGTTTAGCTAACTCCAAGCTGTCGTTTAGTAAATCTGATTTATTTGAGAACTATCCGTAAGTAATTTCTGAGACTGGAAATATTAAATCAACAACTTAGCAGATCTTACTGAAATTAGGAAAATATTTTTCCTTTTATCTCACGGTTACCATGAAACCACCAATAACCTCCCACTCAATTGGTTATTAGAGAAAAAGAGATAATTATCCAATCATTAATATTATTATAAATATAAATAATAACTAACTTACCATAATATATTTATAACCTATAGTTTTAATATTTCATCTCATGAAACATATAAACCATAGCTCTTTTCTATTTCATGTCTCTTAATGTAAATCACATTTACATTAATCCTCCACTAGATGTATCTTATACATCATACCAATCATATCATATGTAATAGAATTACCTATTGTCAATTTGAAAAATTCAAATTAACACCAAGAACTGATCCTCAACTTGAATCCATTGAGCTACCAAGGGGACCTTATAAACTTGTAGCTCGAAGCTCCAACGGTACGTGAATAACTGACTAAACTCTTTAATCATGAGATCCACCATCTGTTAACTACCAGTCACTCCACTAAAGACCGACAATTGAACTCTCCTTACTACAGATAATATATGATATTTACTTCACATCTTGTATTTTACTCAGTTGCTTGTTTTATTTACTTTACCATAAACCAATAAACATAAAATCCCTGGTTATCTGTATGTGACTCAAGCATGTATGTGGTGACATACAAGTTGATCATGTCTTGAGTGATATCCAAAATGGTTTGTAATATATGGATATAAGAGGGAAACCTTATCTTGGTAACGCTAACGCTACGAACGTGGCCCGCTTTGTGGAATGGTCACAAGTGTTGTGACTTATCACAGATGGTCTGATCCTGATCATTCGTGTTGGGGACATGTGAGCGGGGGCGTCCTTTACAAAGGGTTTGTATAAAACTTGACCATGAAGTGTTAACATCTCGTTATATAACACCGTTCATGACAGAGACTTTACTTCACTAGGATGACCATAGGTAATATGACCTCAATCCTGACTGAGTTGAGAACTCCGGCCATTGAGAGCGGTCCTTTGATTTGTATGGGTGTGAGTGGCCAAGTCGCCAATTCAAACCTACCATTTTGGGGATTCGTCTGATTTGGGGGCTGGGAACTCAGCTACATAAGATGAAATTTACTCCTTCCCTGAGGCAAGGGTAAGTAGATAGATAGCTCCCTTAAGGGCTGATTCCAGGGCTTGAACGATGTGGCGCCACAGACATTCTCTTGACCCGAGAGGTGTTCACACATAGTTGGACTATGTTGTATTGTTCATTAGAGGAATCACTGGTACTTAAGAAGTGAGATGTAACTACAGGGGCAAACGGTAATTTGGCCCAACTGTACTTACGAGCATTTGTGAAAGGTCATCGTACTCATGATTGGTTATATTCGATGGACACAGAAATATATCTGTGGTAAGAAGAGTTCAGTTTTTGGTCTTTAGTGGAATGCCTGACAGTTAACGGATGGTAGATCTCGTGGCTAAAGAGTTTAGTCAGCTATTTACAGGAAGTTGGAGCTTTAAGCCACAGGTCCATTTGGTCCCCTGGGTAGCTTGGATAAAGTCGAGAACCAGTGTTTGGGTTAATTTGAAATGTTCAAATTGACAAGAGGAAGTTCGATTATATATGATATAATTGGACTGCTTAATTATATATGATATAATTGGCTAAGTGTATGAGATATATAATTTTGAAGAAATTAGATATAAATATGATTTATATAAAGTAGAGGAGAAAATACTATAATAGATATGTGATATTAAACTATAGGTTAAAAATATAATATGATTATATTTATTAATATTTTAGTTGGTTAATTATATGATAATTAACCCAAAAATCACGTTTGGACGTGGATTAGTGGGGGCAGCGTTGGTTATTGTAACCTATGAATTAAAATGAAAATAGTTTTCATTTTGATCGTCCGTCCAAAAGAAAAAGAGAGCGCGCTGGTGAATCGTAAACGATCACTTAAGAATTTCGAGAGCCTATACGATAGTCACTCTCTGCCTAAACGATCATCCACCTCGCACCTAAACGATCGCACACTAAATCTTAAACGATCGAATAGCTTCCCTAAAAGATTGTATAGTGTGTCGTGTTAGCTAAACGATCGTATACCTTTTCCTAAACAATCGTTCAGTGAAAGCTACACGATCGGTAGTGTCTCCTAAACGATAAACATCGTGTTATACGATAATGCCTTTTTCCCTCCCACTTGCTTATCGCCTACACGATCCGTGCTTCCTCCTTCCTCTACCATATTCACCAAAGACCACGCTTTGGGTTCTCACTTTGAGAATACCCGGGGCTCTTTTCTGGTGGTGTCGACCCCGTTGTGTTCGTGAGCTTGCGGTTGTGCGTGCTGCTACAATCGACGCTTCTGCTGGGTGTTGATAGATCGCGTAGAGGTTTCCGCTGCGTTGAGTTCCGAAGTTTGAAGACCATCTTCAACTAGTATGGCAACTCATTCCCTTGTTATTTTCTTGTTCATAGTATGCCGATAATTACTATTTGTTTGCATAAATATACGTTTGAATGTATATTGTTATATTTCAATCACTGTGAGATCGGAGCGATCCGAACGCGCTCATGAAACTCTTCGATAAGAGATCCTTCATCACTGGCCCTAGAGGTGTTAGTTTATAGTTGGGTTATAAACTGTTTATTCATTCATTAGAGGAATCAATGGTACTTAAGAAGTTAGATGTACCTGCAAGGATAAAACGGTATTTCGACCCAGTTGTAGTTATGAGCATTTATGAAGGGTCATCGCTCTGTCGATTGGTTATATCCATGGACACAAAAATAAATCTACAGTGCGAAGAGTTCAGTTATCGATTTTTATTGGAGTACTCGATAGTTAATTAATTTTGATTAATTGGATAAAATGCGTTTATAAATTAATCTTATATCATTGGAGCTTCTAATATATAGATCCATAAGGTCCCTTCGATAGCTCACTAAAGGAAATACAAGAGGAATGATTTGAATTGTTTAAATCAATTGATAAAATAGCATATTAATGAGATTAATATGAATGGTTAATTACATATTTGATCGATAATTAAGAGAGAAATATTTGAATAGGATTCAAATAATGAATTTTTATGAATCAAATTCATAAAGAATTAGTTAATTTATCAATTCTCTCAACACTTTATTCTGCTGAATATTCCTCCTCCAAGGGTTAGAGACCACTCTTATACCCTTGGATTCCAAGAGAATATCGAGGTCTCTCTTATGGTGGTATTCATTATTTGTTGGAGATACATTGTGGACAAAAAGCTTGGGATTTTCATGAAGACAAAGGGATCTACAAATTTAAGAAAATATTCTTCCCTTTTCTTCTTATTAGAAGGCATGTTGAGTGTATAAACATGATTTATCCTCTGTTTTGGTTTTATTCTATTCGGATTTTGTAGCATATAAATTGAAAAATAAAAATATAAGGTGTTCACACGCTTCCGCTAGGGATTCAATCCCTTCAACTTTTTCATATCTACCCATGTATATTTAGTTATTTTGGAATAACTATCTATTTTAGAATCATACTAATTGCGAAACTTTCGAATGATACAACAATTTATTTGAATACATTTCAAATATACTTATCAATTACTTCATATATTGCTTAGGATATTTGCAAACATCTAATACAATGTTTTAAGGTATATTTAAAAATAACCATGAATCTGCTAGAAAAACCAACTACTTGCCATGAAACCCGTTGCATCTGAGTACAAATCAAATATATGTACAAGTATATTTCTTATATTGATTATAACATTTACAAAAATCTAATTCAATATTCAAGGGTATATCAAATATCAATTTTATATCAATTTTCAAATAAAAAATATATAACACAATATATATCAACAAGTAGTTCAAATTAAAAAACCATCTCATTTATATCAAATTAGTCGGATATAAACAAAAATATATAACACGGTATATAAATCACAAATTGGCTCAATTTTCAACCTAAATCATAGTATATATCATAGATTTTTCAACATAAATCATTATATGTACCATATATCACAGTATATATAATATTCAGAGTTAAAAAAAAAAAAAAAAAAGAAGAGACTCTTGGATTTGTGTGCACAAAAGTCCAATACTACTTTTTGTCTTAACATAATTGAACCTGTAATCTAACGTAATGGTCGATCTCTTGTCTCTATTTCTCAATATGGGCACTCAAACATTGAGAAAACCTCGACGCATTGATCGTTGCGGTGGCCATCTGGTGAGGATTCTTCAAGAAGTTAACAATAGAGCCCCCGTCCACACCATTGCCACCGTTGCCGCTTTCGCTAGAGACAAAGAGAAACTTAGTGGGGGCAATCAACAATGGTTTCTAGAAGCTAAACTGAGCAATGACATCTAGTGGTGGGTTACAGTCAAAGGGAAAGCTAAGATTTTTGGGGTAGAACTGAGCGTGTATCGCCATGGATTCTGGCGAGACTTAGAAGAAAGTGAATTAAACCCTTTTGAGGAAAATGGAAAAGAATCAGCGTTCATCGTCCAGTTGTTTGTTGTTGCCTACCACTTGCGTCGCTTGGAAGAAGTGTGTGTGTGAATAACCCACTGATATTAGTAAAAATATGAAGCTCAATAGGTCTTTTTTGTAAAAGATAGAATGTTCAAAACATCAATGTAATATGGACCTTTTTAAGCCATTTTGTTTATGTTATGTATTTTTTATAATTGAGAAAAATAATTAATATAAAACAAATTTATATAGTTGTGTCTTTGAACTTTAAATAATTCCAATGATGATGTTGATTTTTTTTATTAATCTCCATCATTTACTTCATTATTTACATTAGTTGTGTTAATTGAATTAATAATGAATAATTTAATATGACATGAGAGAAAAATAGGTTATATAAAATAATGACAGGTATATGTCTAATTTTTTTTTTTATACAATAAACGATTAGAATATATTTTAACTAAATTTATCTCTAGTTCTTTTTTATATTATCCAATTGGTACTATCTTTTTTTTTTTCTTTTGTTTCTTGTGACCATGTTGTCTCTTAATCAATGTGTTATTAATGTGTTATTGTTAATATTTAAAACAATTTTAATAACATAACGTCTGAATGAATTAAAATGGTAAGGTGTTATTTAACCAATAATAAAAATACATTATATTTGTAATTCCTTTTTAAACTTTATAAAATGATACCCGTGAACCAAACTTTACTTTCAAGGAATCCTACTTTTTGGGATGTTAAAAAATTACATTCTAATATGATAAGGATGCTGACGTATTTTTAACATTATGTCATATATTCGATTATCCTTTAAATTTTATTTGTACATTTTAGAAATATATACATTTTTTAAAAAAGAAAAGAAAAACGTAGCATACCATTTTTGTTGTGTTATTTTACTGGATTTCTTTTTGTTTTTAGGGGAAAAAGAGGAAAAAGGAAATTGAGTTGGTCAAAGTGGAGACAGCTGGCAGGCGAATGAGGTTCTGATTTGCTATCTTTTCGTACAGATTGGTGGACCAAAACGCATGATACAGCTGCATTATTGTGGTCCTTGATGTACCCGATAATTGCCCCGAAAAATTAATATTAAAGCATAAAAGAATATAGGACACTTGCCCACTTATCTCCAAACCAATTGGCGCTCACAAAACAAAAATCGTCTCAAATCTTGCAAAAAAATAAAATAAAATAAGGGTATAGGCTACCATGCCTAAGCGGTCACCATATAGAGACACGTGGCGGAGATCTATAGGAAGATAGTGCCGAAATCATTGGCTGATACATGGCTGTCACGTTTGGGCCCGGTTTGTTAATAATACACTCGGAATCGTCCTCTCCAATGGAAAATGATTGTCGACTATAATACCGACAACGACTCTTCCAATACGCTTTTCCCATACGATACTATACATTTCACCATGTGACATATTTCTTAATTTCTTTTCCTTTTTTTTTTAATAAAAACTTCTATCTTCTAATGTTCGTGTTAATTGAACTATATTTACGTTGACATTTTTGAAATTATAATTACACATTTTTAGGTTGGTAATTTTTTTTTTTTGGAGTTCACCAATCTTTGGAGTTAATAATTCAAATTTCTAACCTCTTGATCAATTGAACTAATATTTAATTAATGTTTTATGTCAATTTAACTATATTTATATTGGTGATTTATCTATTAAAATTGGCCGGTATTAAAGTAGAAAATTTTTAGAGATTATAGTTAATTATAAATTTATATAAAAAAATTAGACCACATATTTAGCATATATATATATGCACACATGCATAAAAATACTATATTGTGAGGCTAAAGGTGCTCAAATTTTCATTCTTATTATATTGTTTTTCACGATTCCTTCTATTAAGTTGTGTTCTAAATTTTACTTTCAGTTTATCCAATAAAGCTGAAGAATTTTCTATAACATTGAGATGGAACACAAGCTACACTATGTCACTCTCATGAAATATTATTTTATTCTTGATGTGATATACTGATAATTTTAGTTAGATTACAAGTTTAGTCTATGAAATCTCAAATTTGTCTCAAACATGTACTAAACTTCTAAGAGGTTTCAAATTAGTCTTTGAACTTTTAAGTTTGATAAGATTTCTTAACTTTAAAATGTGTCTAATAAATTCATAAACTTTTGATTTCGTATCAAATAAATATTGAACTTTTAATTTTGTGCTCAATATAAATCATCAAACTATTTCATATTATTTTCTAAAATTCATGAGTCCATTAAAGAAAAAATTGAAATTCACTAATATTTATTATATATGTTTTTTTTTAAATGTAAAAAAATGTATTAGATGCAAAGATCAAATTTATCTATAATATATTATCTAAGTTTTAAAACAAACCTATTTAACAATTTTAAAATTTAGGGATCTCATAATACAAATGTAAAAGTTCATCAATCATATGCTAGATGATATATAATCAAATTTACCTTCATCTTCTAGCTTTAAGCTTTTGGGTCAATCGATTATTTAAGACCACACTGATCGTTTAACCTAAATCATATATATACATACACTTCACAAATATCAAGATCAAATATTATCAATCACACCAAGAGGTCAGAGGTTCAAGTTCATCTTCATTTCTACAAAGAATACTAAAAGTTTATTTGTTTTTATAATACAATAGAAATAGGATAGTTCGAATTACATACCTCTTGATTACTAACACAATCATATACCATTTGAGTTATGCTCGTTTTTACATTTATTCATAAGTTCAATAGTTAGTTGAGTGAAGAATCCTCCAAGATTAAAAAGAAAATCTTTAATTTTTGAAGCAGCAGCAACCACACAAGTGAAAGAAAAGAATAGCACTTGGACAAGGACTTCAAATATATAGAAATATATACGCTGCATTTTCTTTTATCATTAATTAATGGCTTTTGAAGGTATCATTAATTATGGTTTTGTTAGTGCAATAATTTTAGTGGAATATTGAAGTTCACTTTTGGATGGGAGTATATGTCAATAGCTAAGCTCATTTTAACTATTAATTAATGTGTTAGTTTATAAATTTGAAACCCCTTTTATATAATTGTGTCTATTTAAAATATTAATGGTGTAATTAAGAAATTTAAAAAATTTAAAAAATATTTAATAGATCTTTCAATATTCAACTTTAATTTCTCTGTAACGAATCAATGTATACTTTTAGTTTAAAATTTTGAAAGAAAAGCGTATAAAACAAAAGAAAATTAAAAGTCTATAAACCTATTATAGAAAAGAAATACAAGCAGTGGTCTCTTTCATTCACTTTTTTCATTTCCATTCTAGCTTTTATATATATATATATATAGTCATGTGGTTCTTCTAAGTTGCGCCACATATAGGCTTCTTTGCAAAAATGACAAACTCTGAAGATCAAGTTTGGGAGGACATGGTTGTAGAAGAAGATGACGACAACGACGACAACGAAGAAATAGGGTTTGTAGAAGATGAGAGGAGGAGGAGATCGGCTTTAACCGGTGGTCGAGGTGGCAGCGGAGGAGGGAGGGTAACGGTGGCGCGTTGCCAAGCCGATGGCTGCAATGCCGATCTGAGCTGTGCCAGACCGTACCACCGCCGCCACAAGGTCTGCGAGTTCCATGCCAAGGCGGCGGTGGTGATTCTGGCCGGATTGGAACAGCGATTTTGCCAGCAGTGTAGTAGGTAAGAAAGAAAGAAAAAAAAATATTAAAGAAAAAAAAAAACCCTAATCTGGGTCCGTTAAATTATTTGGTACTGCTTATAGTTTCCCATACTTTAAGCTGAATTTTGATCATTTTTCTTCTGTTTCAAAATAGTATAAGAAATGTAGCAAACTGGAAATATTTTGGTTAATTTGCTGTGTAGAAATTTTGGGAATAATTACATAGCCATTCTGTTTAGAGTGTGTTTAGAAAACCTTTTTCCATTTATATTCGAAAAATATTTTCAACTAATTTGAACAGAATATATTTGGACTACTTTTTTATTATTTTTTTTCCTTCTAAACCAAAATTAATATTTCACTATTATATGGAATAATTTTTTGTTGAAAAATTCAAAGAGTATACTATTAGTGGAAAATAAATAATAAATTTTCACTTATACACTACAGTGAATCAATTCTTTTTTGAATTTTCTGATTGAATATTAACTTGTATATCAATAGTTATATTGTTTTTTTTTTAAAAAAAAGTTGTGGTTAATAGTGATTTGTGTCACCAAGTGGTTTTTACTATATTAATTTATTTTCAATCAAGACTATAAAATGCTCATTAATACAATAGCGTCTTATTTGACTATATAATTCTTGAGGTCTATGTCTCCAAAAAAGAAAAAAGAAAAAAATCAAGGTCTAAAGATATCGAGTATGAAAGAGTAGATCATAGGTTAAAGTTAATGAATTACGAGCCTATTTGGATTGATTAGAGAAAAAAGAATTTTTATCAAAACTAATTTTTAGTTAAACTCATTTAATAAATACTGTTCAAAATAAATTTTGAAAGTGTTTAAAAAACTATTTTGAATTATTGTAAAACATTTCAATTTTTTCCAAAATGACTTATTTTCGAAAAATTCTTAGTGTGTGTTTGGTTTAATGTTTCAAGTATTTAATTTTAAAAATAAATCATTATGGAAAAAATTGAGATGTTTGGCAATCATCTCAAACTTATTTTTAGTTAAAATCATTTAATAAAAATTGTTTAAAATAAACTTTGAAAGTGTTTCAAAAACTATTTTGAATGATTTTTAAACATCTCATTTTTTTTCCTCAATGGATTATTTTTAAAATTAAACACTTGAAACATTAACAAATACATCCTAAGAACTTTTTTTATTCTTAATGATGTTTTTTTAACCAAAATATTAGAGAGTAGTTGGATCAGAGGAGGGACGAGATATTTCAACTAGGTTGACATCTGTAGCACCCTCATTACCATCTTCGTTCTTAATGATGTTGATTTTCTTATAAAAAAAAATAATTTTGTTTAAAGGTGGCAAACTGATTCTTTTTCTCTCTTGTGAAAAAAAAAATTGAAATTGTTTAATCGACATTTTACATAACTACTATATATATTTAGGTGGAATATAAATAGATAGATTGATAAGTCAATTCTAACTCTAAACTTTTAATTTCATATTTTTTTTTAAAAAAATAATTGTGTATGGTGTTTTTATGATCGATGAGACTATTCATTTTAGCGGTAACCCTTCAAATTGGATACCTAAAATAGTTGGATTTGGAAGCAATTTTTTTTTATCCATTTGATTTTTGTAGCTATAAGTTTAATTTGTTGGATTCTTTTTTATTGTAGTCTTTGCTTATAATTTTATTTTATTTTATTTTTAATAAATCTTAAATTTAATCTTAATAGCTAAACTAGAGTTAAAATTATTGGTCTCCAATTGAAAAAAATATTACTGTAAATCATTACAATGTGAATAAGGTTGTAATATATAATGATAATAAAGAAAAACTAGAGGGAGTAAATTTGAATAATGTTGGATAAAGTAGAAGTAAAAATGGAAAATTGATATGAAGGAAAAAAAAAAAAAGAAGTGATATGATTATGAGCAATACTTAAGTGCTTATACTCTCTTTTTCTGTACTTGTAAAAGAAAACTCTTTTTTTTTAAAAAAATATTGTCAATTTAATTAATGCAATAGAAGTGCAATCCATACTACATCTAGGTATTTTTCTATTATTATTGATAAAGCAGAATTAAATTATTAATATTGGATGGGAAATGGAATGGAGATGGTTTTTGTTGTATTATTATGACAGGTTTCATGCAGTATCAGAGTTCGATGACACAAAGAGAAGCTGCCGGAGGCGTTTGGCCGGTCACAATGAACGCCGCCGTAAAATCTTACCAGACTTCCATGGCCAATCCTCCACTAATTGACCACACTCACTCTCCACTCACCCAATTAATAATAATACTAAAGAATTAAGAAGAAGGAAAGAGCGTTATTGGAGTTTTGTTTTGAGAGAGAGGCACCGGTCACCGGCCACTGTCATGAAAATGAATTTTATGCTCTCTCTCTTCTGTCAAAAGAAAACCCTAAGTTAGCCTCTTTTTCACCGATTTGGTTTTCTTATATTTCTGTTCCATCAATGTAAACTTAAGCTCTATTAATTAGACCAAACTTTTCTTTATATTTAAAAATAATAATTAATTATAGTCTAGACTACACCTATCTTCGTCTAATTATTACACTTATATTTATATAATAAAGAGATGTTTAGTCTTAAAAAAATAATAATAAAAAAAATAAAGAGATATATTTGCTAGTTGCTACTTCTTTTTTTTGCCTGGATAGCATCACTTAAATCTCTGTGTTTATTTTAACACTTTATCTAATGTATGGAAGCCGGCCTGTGTTTAATTTAATTTCAGTTTTTATATTAAAGAATATTTAAAAATAAATAAATAAATACAAATTTGGTTCTAAGTTTCAAAATATTATATTTTACTACTTGAGTTATGAGTTTAATTTTTATTTGGTATTTAAGTTGCAAAATTTTATATTTTTATCTTCGACTTTTATTAATGTTCACTTTAATTTTTTGCATTACTTTTTAGTTAATTGATTTAAAATAATTATGATGTAAATTTTCAAGATTAATTTTAATAGTGATGGAAAATTAGTGAAAACTAATTTAATTCTTTTAAATTAGTTAATAGGTATTAACACCAATAATTCTAGCTAGGTGAGTATTTAGTGAAAAATCAAGAATAAAAAAAAGTAAATTTTGAAATTTAAAAGACAAAATGGAAACAAAACTTAAAACTCCGGGATAAAAATGTAACATTTTGAAACCTATAGATCAAATAGAATTTAAACCCTAAACTTTGGGTAAAAGTGCAACATGTAATACTTAAGAACAAAATAGAAATTAAACAAAAAAATGCATCTTTTCCAATTATCTAACTTTCATTTTTGGGTCATGCACAAGTATATGTCGATTTTTATTCAACTTTTGGTGGGAAATTCAAAATTTTAAATAATTTTTTAGCGAAAGATACAAAAGTATAGGATAATAGGTGCACCGAAATTTCTCAATTATGTTATACCATCATCATATCCCACTTCACTTGCATCAATAGAACAATAAGTATAGAGGGATAGTCAAAGAAGCCAAGAGCAGAAAGGTAGTGAGCTGGGCTAGAGAGAAGCCCTACAGAAGGCAAAGAGAGATAAAAGTTACATAAAAGCACCGTGAGATGGTAGAGGGACTATAATCTTTGAAGTGCTTTGATCCATAAGACCAGAAACCCGTCGAGGAAGGTGCAATTGTTTCTTACCAGCCAAATAGTCCAACAAACAATAATAGAGGAATTGAAAATGATGATATTTTTTTTGGAAGTTAACTTCAGACAACACAAGCTTTTGCAGAGAGAAGGTCCATTCTATTATTAATATTAATCCCCATCAAATTTTGCTGTCTGTTCTAGAGGAGATTTACCATATTGCAGTGAATAAAACGATGGTCGATGTTTTCCATTCTGTTTCCATAAAGGGCACCAATTTGGATTTAAAGCGATACCAGGCAATCTCTTCTGCAGCACCTCCATATAGTGTTGAGATTTTTGTGAAAAATTGTCCAAATAAAATATTTACATTTCTTTGGAATGGAGGATTTTCATAAGCGGGAGTAAATGTTGATATTCAAACTTTAAGTAACTTAAAGAGATATATTGTAAATTTTACTATAAAATATGCTAATTCTTTGATTCAATGAATTTTGGTGGAACATAAGTTGATATAATATTGGTAGGACATTAGAGAAAGTCGAACCCAATTTTTGTTATTATTTTCGTTTTGGAATAATCATATTAAATTATTGACAATTTTTTTTAACATAAAAATTATTGACGATCATGAATGTTTATTAGTTGGCTTTAAAAGTATTAACTCTTGAGATATAAAATATCTGCCTTATTTTATTAATGTACAGGAAAGACATATATATATATATATGTGCACAAATACAAAGGAATTAGAAAGTAACTCAAGATAGTGTACAAAGGTTAAAACTAACCAACATATAACTAACTCTAATACTTCCCCCTCGAGATGGAATGAGAATATCAACAGCACCCATCTTGAATAATAAAGGAAGACAAGAAGATGGAGAAAGCAGTTTGGTAAACACATCAGCAAGCTGAAGAGAGGATCGAACAGGCATCAACTTTATAGTTCCTTTAACAACATGATCACGGACAAAATGGCAACCGACTCAATGTGCTTCATGCGCTCATGAAACATAGGATTGGTTGCAATATGAATGGTAGCATCATTATCACAGAATATCAAAATCGTTGAATTGAAGGAACCTAAGAGTCAGATAGCAATTGGTTCAACCAAACCAGCTCATTGGTGGTAGTAGCTTAGGCCTGGTACTCTACCTCAATAGAGGAACGAGAGACAATGTTTTATTTCTTCATTTTCCAAGATACAAAGGACTCATTGAGGAAAATTTAAAAGCAATGGTGTACTTTCTTGAATCTAGGCATGAAGCCTAATCAACACTAGAGAATGCTTTCAACTAGAAAGAAAAAGAGGCTTGTAAGAAGATTCCTTGCTGAAGGTAAGACTTCAAATATCTTAAAAGAGTGTGAACAACATTTAAATGTGACTTCCTTAGCTTGGAAACAAATTGGTTGAGTTTATGAACAACAAAAGTGATGTCCGGACAAGTAATAGTCAAATATAGAAGCTTTCAAATTAACCAATGATACAACTTGGATCTTCTAACAATGTGTCTTCATCACTACTCATCTTCACATTTGGATCCATAGGAAAAAAAAAGAGGGTTTGGCTGCTAAGAAACCCATGTCTTCTAACAGATCCAGGGTATAATTTCCTTGGGACACAAAACTGCCTTTTGTACTTGAACGAGCAATTTCTAACCCAAGAAAATACCGCAAAGATCCCAAGTCTTTTAACTTAAAGACATCATCTAGATGCTGTTTTAAATGACTGATATCAACATCAAATCCTCTAGTGTGATGATAATGTCATCAATAATGCAATGAAGGAAGAACCACTATCACAAACAAAAAGTGAGTAATCACTTTTGGACTGTTTGAAACCAAGCTTCAAAATAGCATGAGAGAACTTATCAAACCATTGTCAGGATGCTTGTTTCAAACCATATATGGATTTGTGGAGTTTACTAACCAATTTCTCCCCCTTAGGTGCAACATGGTAATGTTTATACCTCAAAAGAAAATCCATATACATTTCTCCTGTAAGGTCACCATGCAAAAAGGCATTGTTCACATCCAGCTAAACCAAAGACCAATTTAGAGACGCAACCACTGTTATTAAGACTTTAACAGACACTAATTTTGCTACTGGAAAAAAGGTTTCAACATAATCAAGACACTCTTAATGAGTATATCCCTTTGCAACTAAGCGTGTCTTATACCTTTCTATAGTCCCATCAACTTTGAATTTAACTTTATAAACCCATTTGCACCCAGTCTAATGCTTGTCAGTTGGTAGAGGAAGGATAGATCAAGTACTATTGGTTTCCCTGGCTGTTAGCTCTTCTTTTATTGCCTTTTGCCAATGCTCATTAGAAGCATCTTGTTGATAAAAATCAGGTTCAAAGGTGAACAATATAGTCAAGGCAAAGTGTTTGTAATCAGAGGAGAGCTTATCATACACTAATTATTTGTGTAATGGAAACTCGGTTGTTAAGGGATCCAATAGATGGGACTTCAAAAGACTACAAAGAAAGTCTTTCAGGTATGAAAGGCTGAACAACTCGATATTTGGGATTGTGCCCTAAATCTCGTGGTTTTTAATGTATAAAACAAAATTAATTTATTTGATAAAATAAAAAGTTATTTTATTTGACATTTAGAATTGAATAACTCAATTCAATAAACAAGATCTGAGGTTATTTTATATAACTTAAAAATATATGTGGTTGACATACAAGTGAATCATGTTTAAGTAATAACCTAAATGGTCTATAGTATATGGATGAGATAGCGTACCTTATCCTAGTAACACTATGGATACGACCCATTTTATAATTGTTACAATATTTGTAAAGTGTTACAAACGATTTTATCCTAATCATTCATGTGGAGACATGCGAGTGAAGATATCCTATACGAAGAGTTTGTATAAGACCGGACCGCCGAAATGATTAGTCTTTCTTTATAACGTTGTTACTTGAAAATGTTGGGGTTGATGCCCTAAAGTCTCGTGTCCTGTAGTTTGTAAATAGTTTGTACGAAAGCTTGTGTTGTTAATATATCATATTTACTTTACATCTTGTATTTTTGCTCAGTTACTTGTTTTATTTGTTTTACCACAAACCAATCAACATAAAATTCTTGGTTATATGTATGTGACTCAAGCATGTATGTGGTGACATACAAGTGGATCATGTCTTGAGTGATAAACAAAATGGTCTGTAGTATATGGATATAGGAGGGAAACATTATCCTGGTAATGCTACAGATGTGACCCGATTTATGGAATGGTCACAAGTGTTGTGACTTGTCACAGATGGTTTGATTCTGATCTTTCATGTTGGGGACATGCGAGCGGGGGCGTCCTATACAAAGAGTTTGTATAAGACCTGACCACGAAGTGTTACATCTCGTTATATAATACCGTTCATGACAGAGACTTCACTTCACTAGGATGACTATAGGTAACATGATCTCAATCCTGAGTGAGTTGAGAACTTCTGCCATTAAGGGCGGTCCTTTGATTTGTATGGGTGCGAGTGGCCAAGTCGCCTATTCAAACTTACCGGATTCGTATGATTTGGGAGCTGAGAACTCAGCTATACAAGATGGAATTCACTCCTTTCCCAAAGCAGGGGTAAGTAGATAGATAGCTCCCTTAAGGGCTGATTCCAGGGCTTGGACGATGTGGCGCCACACACCTTCTTTTGGCCTAAGAGGTGTTCACACATAGTTGAACTATGTTATCTTGTTCATTAGAGAAATCAGTGGTACTTAAGGAGTGAAATGTAACTACAGGGGTAAAACAGTAATTTGGCCTAGCTGTACTTACGAGCATCTGTGAAGGGTCATCGTACTCATGATTGATTATATTCGATGGACACAGAAATATATATGTGGTGAAAAGAGTTCAGCTGTTGGTCTTTAGTGGAATACCTGACAGTTAACGAATGGTGGATCTCGTGGCTAAAGAGTTTAATCAGCTATTCATGGACCCTTGAAGCTTCGAGCCACAGGTCCATTAGGTCCTCTGGGTAGCTTGGATAAAGTTGAGAACCAGTGTTTGGGTTAATTTGAAATGTTCAAATTAACAAGAGGAAATTTGATTATATATGATATAATTGAATTGGTTAATTATATATGATATAATGGCTAAATGTATGAGATACATTATTTTGGAGGAAATTAGATATAAATATGATGTATATCAAGTAGAGGAGAAAATACTATAGTAGATATGTGATATCAAACTATAGGATAAAAAATATAATATGATTATATTTATTAATATTTTAATTGATTAATTATATGATAATTAATCTAAAAATCACGTTTGGACGTGGGTTAGTGGAAATGAGTTGGTTATTGTAACTGATGAAATAAAAATGAAATTGTTTCATTTTTTGAATAATTCGTTCAATCATCGTCCAAAAGAAATCACAGGCGCGCGTTGGTGAAAAGCTAATCAACTGCTTAAGCATTTCGAGAGCCTATGCGATAGTACCTCTCCGCCTAAACGATCGTCTACCTCACGCCTAAACGATCACACACTAGTTCCTACACGATCGGATAGCTTCTCTAAATGATTGTATAGTGTGCCGATTTTGCTAAACAATCGTATAAAATTTCCTAAACGATCGTTCAGTAAAATCTACACGATCGTATAGCTTCTCCTAAACGATAAGCATCGTGCTATGTGATAGCGCCTTTTTCCCTCCCACTTGCTTATCGCCTACACGATCCGTGTTTTCTCCTTCCTCTACCAAATTTATCAAAGACCATGCTTTGGGTTCTCACGTCGAGAATACCCGGGCCTCTTTATTGGTGGTGTCGTCCTCGCGGCATTCGTGTTCGTGAAGTTTTTTATGCTGCTATTATTGACACTGCTACTAGACGTTGGTAGATCGCGTGGAGGGTTCCGCTGCGTTGAGTTCCAAAGTTTGAAGATCGTGTTCAACTGGTATGGAACGCTCTCCATTGTTATTATCTTATTCTTAGCATGCCGATAATTACTTTTTGTTTGCATAATTGTATTTTTTGAATATATAATGTGTATTTCGGTCACAGTGAGATCGGAGCGATCTAAACGTGCTCATGGAACTCTTCGGTAAGAGATCTTTCAGAAAAGACTTACATTTCACTAGAATGACTATAGGTAACTTGACCTTAATCCTGAATGATTACACCTTTAATGTCGATTTAAGGATCCGTTTTATTTTTAAAACCGACATTAAAGATCCATTTTATTTTTTTTTTAAAAAAACCGATATTATACATCCGATTTCACTTTTCCAACCGACATTAAAGCCCGAAATTCTTCTAGTGATTCTTTTATGTTAGGAGGATATCCCATGAAAACCGATGGAACAGCACGAGGATGAAATTTTGATCTGTTAGTAGGGAGTGATGCAGCAAAACAGAGATAACCAAACACTGGAAGCATGGTATAATTAACATAAGATTGATTCAACCGATAATAAGAGGTTTTCCAATTCAAAACAAAAGAAGGAGCTCTATTGATTTTTTTTTTTTAAAAAAAAAAAACAAAAAACAATAGTCAATAAACATTCTCCCCAAAATTGAATAGGGATATGAGATTGAAACATTAAAGCCCTTGCCACATTCAATAAGTGTTGGTGTTTCCTCTCAACTACTAAATTCTGTCAGGACATCCCATACTAGAAAACTGATGAATGACACTTTTGGATAAGAAAAATTCAGTGAAAGGCAATTCAGGTGCATTATCTAATTGAAAACATTTGATCTTGGTTTCATACTGAGTTTCAACCAAAGTAAAAAACTGTGGGATAATTGTTAAAGCATCAAATTTATTTTTCATCAAGATGACCCATGTATATCTTAAAAAATCATCAACAATAGCTAGGAAATATTGACAACCAGCATATGTAGTATAAGGGTAAGACCTCCAAATGCCACAGTAAATCAAATCAAACATCTTATTAACTAAATGTTGATTGCAATGAAAAGACAAAATTTTTTGTTTAGCTAAAAGACATATTAAACATGATCCATGAGAAGAAACTTTAAAAGAATCAACTGACAACAAAGTCTTTAAAAGCATTCAAATATTTATGAGAATAGTGTCTAAGCTTAGCATGCAAGTAGCAACCAATCCAGGAGAGGCATTACAAACAATTGCAGGTTTAAGAACCTGCTTAATTTATTGCTCAACTTGAAACAAATAAAGACTTTGCCACAAGTTATTGCTTAGTAAGAAGCTTTAACAGACTTGACAATAACAAGTAAATGCTTAGTAAGAACACTGATGTAAATTAAATTGAATAAAAAATTAGGTATGAATAGAACATTTTGGAGAACAATACCAACAGATAACTTCACATATCCCATATAATGAACAACAATCTTAGGCTGATTTGGTAAGGACAATAAAACATTAGTAATAGGGATAAGAGATGCAAATAAGTCTCGTTGATAATAGATATAAGTTTTTTCTTCTGAATATAAAAACCAAACACCAGATTAAAGTTCAAAAATAGAGGAATGAGGACAAATACCTGCAAAATGTGAAGTAGTAGTAGATGGCTCAGTTTCAACCTTAGATTTGGCCAGATTAGACTGTAGTAAAGACAAAAATCCTTGACATTGTTCATCAATCAAAGAAGAAAGTGAATCAGAGGAGTCTATCTTCTCAAATGAAGAATTTTTTTTATGAAGGCGATGCCTTGGTGGATAACCATAGAGTTTATAGTAACGATCAACAATGTGTCCATGTATACTGCAATGTAAGCATATAGGTTTATCTTTCTTCTTAGACATGTTTGAATGATTAGAAGTATCAATAGAAGTTGTATTAGTCGTTGAAAAATTGTTGACCATTAGTGCAGTGGTGGAAGAAACAGAGGATGTCAAGTGAGAAGATGGAATCGTGTGTTGTTCTGCTTCTTAAACAACAAGAGAGAAAGTATGATTAATAGTCAGTTCAGGCTCCATCGCCAGTAACTGAGCACGAATTTGACTAAAAGAGTCATGGAGACCCATAAGAAAGGTCATGACATACTTCGTTTAGAAGTAATTACCAAGATCCTTGACTCCACCATAGGCACATCGATCACATGAACACATCTGTCGATAAGAAACTAATTTGTTTCATAGAGCTTTCAATTTTGCATAATAAACAGTTATCGAAGTTTGATTTTGAGATCGATAACTTGCGACGAAGTTGAAATACTCTTGGTCGATTTTTATACTAGTATCGTTCTTGAAGATCGATCTAGCTGTGACTCTACCATTATAGATAATTCATGAACTGAGCAACTCCGCAGTCGGTCGTGGAATGGATCCATCAAAAAATCCTAATTTGTTCTTCTCAGTGAGGTCGATAACCATAGCTTGACTTCGAGAAGTATAATTTGTTTCAATGAGTAGATTGAAAATAAGAACAAGATTGGTACTATCAGAATGGTGTATTGTTCAAGAACAGTAGGATTCACCGACGGTAACGAATTCATTATTGGCGGAATCAACAGATTCAACTCAAAAGAATTCGTCGAAAGATTAGGGTTTGAGGAGGAAGACGGATTCTTTTCATTGTTGGCCATGACAGATGCGGGAAAATCTCAAAGGAAAGGAAGCGTAAATTTCCGCTATGATACCATATTAACTTTTGAGATACAAAATATCTGCCTTATTTTATTAATGTGCAGAAAAGGCATACATATATATATACAAAGGAGATAAAAAGTAACTAAGTTAGTATACAAAGGTTAAAACTAACCAACACATAACTGACTCTAATAAAAAGTCGTAAACCTTGATTTTACATCGAAATAATTAGAGCTATGTTTTGGGATACTTGCGTTAAAATTAGTGGGTAAATGGTAAATGCAATGGAAATTCTAATGTTTGTCCAAAATCTAGTATTGAATTTAACTTGTCCAACTTGCATCAATTATTACTCTGAATTTTCATTTTCATCAAAAATTTTGAGTGATTCAACTTTAACCTTAACTTAAAAAAGGTGTTAGCGATCTTTACGCTTTAACAAGTTTTTATTTAAAAGATTGTTCTAACAAAAAATTCTTATGTTCACCAAATTATAAAATATGTGTATGAGAAAAAAAATTGATAATATTTTAAAGGAGACTGCATTAATGCTACATTTGGTTGATTTTTTTTTTTAAGTTTTGATAAAGTTCTTTTTAAAAAGAAAAAGAACTTCATTAAAGCAAAAGAATCAACAATCAAAGTCCTCATTAAGAGTGGAGGACACTCAACTTGGATAATTAGAATTCATACGACATCATAATCTTCTAAACTAAAAGAAGAATGTTGGACAAAAATATTGGGTTTATGAAATTCAATCATACTATATGTTTCAATGATTACAAACATTTATTTACTAATGATTTTATTGTTGTAAAATGTTCATAGTATAGAAATCGAAAATATGATTCCAACACATTTTGAATCATTCAGACATCAAATGAAGAAGTTGCAACCAAAAGAAGATTTGAAAGAAAAATTTTTAGCATCCTAAAAATGCTAAGATATTTAATAATTTTCCTAAGCATTTTAGGTTTCTTATTTCATTAATTTTAATTGACTTAATTTTGTCAACATTTTTAGAAAATGTTTTAATTTTATAAAGCAACCTTGTTCGCTTCCCTTTAGTGTTGTCATATAATTCTACAAATAGCATCGAAGACGGCTCACGGTAGAGAGTGAGCAACAATATCACAAGAGTGATTATATTTTACAAAAGAGATAATACCCACTCGACGAGCGAGATCCAAGGCAGCCTCAACCATGTTCTTCGATTATGAAATGTTAGCGGATAGCTCATCGAGAGCACGAATAATATCAACCGAATCAAATTAAACAATCAAGATTGAGACGGCTCCTGTCACACCCCCTCACAGACTACTCTCTTAGCCTAAGCAAGGGCATGACTGCAACAGTTATCAACCTTTGTATGACACTTACTGCCTACTAACTCTTTTTAAATAATCTGATAACAACATGCAATCTCAAACATAGTGGCTGCCACTAAGGCCAAACAAACATTAACTATTAAACACAAACATTTACAGAGTTTACAACACAAGTCTCATAAGTACCAACTCTCGAACTTAGTCCCTACATGAAACAACTACAACATGTGTACAAATATTTACAGTAACCACCTAGCTGACGGATTATTAGAACTTCTGACATTAAGTGGCAACAGATGCAGAGCTATGTTCGGAGGATTTGACCACTACCTGGGGAAAGAAAACATTTGAAAAACGGAGTGAGCTACTAGCCCAGTGAGTGACTTAAGAAAGAAAACAGGTTATCATGTATAAGTCTCAATAAAGATATCATACTGAAACATAAGTCTTTACAGTAACCTTGTACTGAAATATAAATTTTACAGTAACCTTGTACTAAAATGTAAACTTTACAGTAACCTTATACTGAAATGTAAACTTTACAAGCATTAAACATGCAAAGTTGTTTTCATCATAAGACATTAAATTGATCCTTAGTTGAGAGTAACCCTACTATGGTTAAATCCCAACGTCAATTCCTTAGTCAAGAGAGAACCCTTTTGCTCAATCTCTGACGTCGAACTACCTACGTGCACGTGGTTATAACTAAGTACCGTCATACTTAGGTACTACTGCTCAAATATCTTCTTTGTGTCCTTCAGTATCGAGCTGGTCGGATACCTTCTCAATGTTCCTCAATATCGAGCTTGAAGTAACATTAGAAATACTTAGTCTTTAAACATGTCTTTAAAAGTACTAACGCATACTTTGTGCATATGAGCACACATAAATAGTTTTACAACATACTTTCATACATGACATGCGTTTGAAAACATAAATTCATAGTTTGCTTGGAAAAACTACTTTGTACACTAGCTAGTATGAGAATAATCTTTCTTAAAATCATGGTTTTTTTGAAAACATTGTAAATACTTAGTCACTCACAACTTTAGGGCTACTCCTTAAAGGGTGATATACTTCAAGCAATGATGTCAATCCTTCTAATGCCAACTTCCCTAGGTGTTGAACACTTAGGATTTTTGTTTAGGTGTTAACTTGGCTTATATGACAATCCTTCCTTCAATCACACCAACCGAGCATCAATCGTTCAACCTAGGTGTCCTACATGCTGTTCAACCTTGCAAGAGCCTTCTCTTGGATGTCTAGGTCACTTATGCTCTCCTACACATCCCCATGGCCAGCTCAAGGTACGTTGAAGCTCGCTACAACTCGTGCATGCTCGGGCTCCTTAAGCTGCCTGCTTGTTCAACCCAAGCAGCTATCTGCTTGTTCAAAAATTTCCAGATTCAATTTATAATTCGTATAACTCATGATATAGACCTTATCTTAGGAAATTTACTTCTACAAACTTGTTCAAAATTGTCTTAGAAAGCTTACCTCAAAATTTGGACTCAAAATTCTTCTTTGTTTGATCAAGAGCTTCAGATCTTGACCGCTGGCTCCGATTAACCCGAAAACTTAACCTCTTTGAGATTTCTTCATTCTTTGGCCTTTTTCCTTTGAATTTTTTCTTCGGAAGCCCCACACACAAAAACCAGACTTCTTCAGCTTTCAAATGGCATAAAAATCTCTCATATAGCATGAGAAAATTGTCCAAACCGAGCCTCTTAAATTGAGCTACTTGTTTGTCCTTTCTTAGCAACTGCCTGCTTGTTCAACAATTTCTAGGTTCAACTTCCAGAGTAAATAACTCGAATTCTAGACCTCATCTTAAGAAAAGTCCTTCTATAACATTGTTTAGAATTGAGTTAAAAATCGTACATTAAAATTTCAGCTAAAAAATTCTCATGGTTTGGCTGAAAACTGCAAACTTTCAGCATTGACCCAAATTCACCGTGAATCTGTCCTTTCTACAAATTTTTAAGTTTTCAGTTCGATTCCTTTGAAGTTTCCTTCCGGAAGCCCTAGCTCATAAACTAGACTCACCCATATTTCAGATTCCTTTGAAATCACCTCAACAGCACGAGTAGATTTCCCAAAATGACCATTTAAAATCGGCCTACTTATTTATACCTGAGGTTGTGAGATGCTATTATTTACTAAATTGCCACCTAGCCCACACTCATGGTCACTTGCACAAGCCCATCGCCAATCCTTAGGCCATCATCTAGGTAGCCTTCACTCACCCTTGTCTAGCCATGCCACAACCTCAAGCCATGTCTTGCCTTGCACATTACGATCGCCTAGCCTCATCACACGGACCACAACTTAGCCATCGACAAGATCACCTAACCTCCAATGACAAGGTCATTGCCCACTAAGCCTCCTACCAACGCTCGTGGCATCCTGTGCCTAGCTCCACCCTTAGCCAAATTTCTTACTTGCTAGGCTACTCCTATCCATCCAAGGCCCACACTTTGCAATACTTTGGACCTTCTTTCAACACTCTTTTTATTCTTCAATTTTTCCCTACAAATTAGAATTAACTCATATTTTAATCAATTTATCAATCTTATCACATTGTTAAACACACTTAAGTAGGAAAAATAAAGCTTGGGGTTTACAACTCCCTTCTAAGCTAGAGAAGAGAAGATAAACTTAGCCTCACATTCCAAGACTTTGATGCACCCATGATTATGGCACTTGTACGTAATGCAAATAGGAGAACATATTAGTTTTGATAAAGTTATTCAGTAGTTAATTTGTGCATATATAGTTTAACAATTTATAGAGTGAGCCAAAACAAGAATAACTCAATTGGCATAAAACTTGTACTATTGATGTCAAAGTTAGAAGTTTGATTTTCTCACCCCACATATTATTTTAAAAAAGAACGCAATATGTGGAATAGAGAATTCAAATTCTTGATCTCTAGATTGATACAATAGCCAAAGTTTGGTGGACTTGGTTTTTCTCTATTATTTTTTTCTTTAGTGTGAAAGTTCATTTTTCGTTGAATTATCCCTAACTACTTTTCCTTGTAGAACCATAAATAGGTTAGTATGTCGTCTTTTTTTAATTTTTTTTTTTTTTTTTTGGTAATGCACGGGAGTTTGGATAAATTCTAATAGAATAATATAAAGTTAAAACGAGTATAGTTTGACAGTAATCGTCATGTACTCTTTTTTTCAGATTGGAGATCCATTTAAGAAGTCCACAAACCTAAACGAAAGAAAGAACGGTGAGATAAATGATGAAAATTATAAAAGCGATAGAATTAAGTTGAAACTGAGTTGCCAACCTCCTCAAGTGGTTAAATTTATATATCTCTTTTTATTGATTTGTTGTTCAAAATCTCACCCGCATTTTCAGTAGGCAATTCAAATTCTTAGATTTTAAATTTTAAATTTTAAAATGTAAAATTATATTAAATTATCTATAAAACCATAGTACATATAATAAACTCATTTATTTTTGTTAAATTCAAATATATATTATAGATGATATGATATTACTAAATAATAGTTATGCAAGATGTTCATAAATCAAGTTCAGAAATTCATTCATAATGGTTATTTAGTAACTAGTATATTATCAACACATTTTAAATATTATTTAAATTAAAATTAAAATTCTAAATTTTATATCAAATGTATATATAAAAACGTGAAATATAACATTTTTTTCATTGAATCCCTTATTTTTAAAATTTCTGTTTTTAAATTGCTACCAAGCAGGCTCTAAAAAAAACTGACCACCTACTTGCGAAAAACTGAAATCAATAATAATAATAAAAGAAGCAGTGGCAATTTAACTATATATCATGCAAACTTCTTTTATTTAATATAAGCAACAAACATAAATTGACGTAAGCCTCACTTTTTCGTAAAAGAAAGAGATGCGTCAAAAAGTGTCAATTGTTTTAGTTTGTTGGTATGTAATATATGGACAAGCTTTCACATTTTGACAAATCTAAATCCAATCAAAGTTTAACAAAGTGTCGTAAGAATAATATATTTCAAGTATCTGTTGGTAGAAAAGAAATCGATTAGGCACATTTCGTATCGTAGCTATTTTGTTTGTAAAAAAAAAAAAATCACAGACCAGATGTCTTCATCTCTAAAGTCTAAATGTCATGAACCAATCATATGAAGATAAAGAATAAAAGTATTAACACAACACCCGAAACCAAAAGCAACGCTGATGCAGCAGTTCCCATTAGTTTTCTTTCAACTGATCATTAGATGTTCCTACCTGAAGATTGAATGAACCGGTTTGAATGGTCATCATAACTTGCTACGGATTATATCAGATGGAAGCAGCCTTTCCCCCTCGTTATGAAGAGTTGGCTTTCGGAGTACTTCACGCTGTTCAGCGATGAACTTTGCAAATCGAGAACCTTTCCCTTTTGTTTCATGGTCTTCACCTAGCAACTGAGGCAGATCAGGTAGAGGAGAGGGCTTGGGAGATCGTTGTGACATCAATGCCCATATAGAAGAAAGCTGCTCATCTGGTTCATCCAGAACTTTTACCACTGAGAGGTCCTCCATGTCTGCAAGTGCAAAAAAACATTGCAATTAGAATTAGGACTCGTTATGTTCATAGATCGTAAATGACCAGAGAAATTCAGCTGGCCAACCTTTGGAGAACCTATGAATGGGTTCCAAAGCTGCACAAGGTATGCTAAAGTTCAAATGTGGAATAATAGCTCCTCGCCCATGCCTTGCATTGCTGTATCAACATTTCACAGAGATTATTAATTTTCACGTAGAAATCCACCATTCCTTGAGTTCTAAGGAGACAGTAGAAATCCACCATGAAACTGATGGTGGCTTGGTATAAGAAATCATTTACTAATATCCCTCAAAAAAGCATATCGTTGAACTTGTTCCCATTAGTGGACTCTTTTCATAGTTTACCAAGAATCAAGGAAAATCGAAAGCATCAGGAAAATACAACAGAACAATATAAGTAAGCAAAGCCGTCCACAAACAAAACTGAATTGATCCTATAATCCTCGAGTAATGATGAAAGGATGGACAATTGTGTAGGTACAATAATCGGGAGAATTATTAAGGTCCCGTTTGGTAATCATTTCATTTTTTATTTTTGAAAATTAAGTATATTTTCTCCCCATTTCTCACAATAATTTGCATCTTTCTTTAGTACAATTGTTGAATTCTTAGTCCAATTCCAAAAACAAAAACAAGTTTTCAAAAGCTACTTTAGTTTTCAAAATTTTGCTTGGTTTTTTAAACCATTGATAAAAAGTAGATAACAAAAGAAGAAATTTGGAGGTGCATGTAGTGTCTATGGGCTGAATTTTAAAAAACAAAAACAAAAAATCAAATGGTTACCAAATGGGACCTAAAAAATTCCCAGGTTTTATGCCCAGGTAAAATTAAAAAGTCAATATGTACTTAAAAGCAGTTGCTCCCAAAGATATGCTTGTCTGACATTTTAAGGTGTGGTGTTTAGCTACTACTTCCATCATATGAATCCATCAATCATAGTATTATACGTGGATCATGATGTAAGGAGAAAAATCACAAATTGATAACTAGATGAAATAACCAGATAGCCAAAAAGAGAGAGTAGAAAGAAAAAAATCAAAGCTCTAATCTTCTAAAAGTAGGTGTGGCAGCTTTCAACACATACAAAGGGCAATTGAAAAATGAAGAGAGCAGAAGTGAAAACAGAGTCAGCTTCCAAACGGTTTCATCCAGTTTTGACGAATAGGTTTACATATATTTTGCCATCTTGATTCTTAAGTCAATAGAATTTGAATTGAAAATTGATTTCCTTAGGCCCGTTTGGTAACCATTTGGTTTTTGGTTTTTGTTTTTTTAAAATTAAGCCTATAGACACTACTTTCACTTCCAAATTTCTTTCTTTGTTATGTACTTTTTACTAATGGTTGAGAAAACCAAATCAAGTTTTTGTTTTTGGAATTTGGCTAAAAATTCAACCATTGTACTTAAGAAAGATGAAATTGTGAGAAAATAGGTTTAATTTTCAAAAACTAAAAATAAAAAATGAAATAATTACCAAACAGGACCTTAGGTTTCTATTTCAAACACAATAAATAGTCAGTTTTTAACCTTATATACTGAATCGTTAATCTTGTCAAGAAAATGCTGTTACCCCATAAGTTTACCAGTTCCCTTTTAAAGCCTCAGAGTCAAAAGCAGCATTTTACAAGCCTAATATGGATAGATTGATATTTATTTATTGCACCGTACCTTGTAACAAGTCCAATCATACGACCATCTGAATTGACAACAGCACCCCCACTACCACCAGGATGCACTGCAGCAGTTGTTTCGAGCATCGCAGGAAAATATTCTAATGAATCTCCTTGATGATAAGATGAGGGAATCTTTGCTTTCACCACGTTGGCCACCACACCAGAGCAAACAGATGGGGAGAAGCCTAACAAAGTTTAAACTAGATTCAGATAATGTAAAAATATAAAGATTTGCATGTATGATTGTTGAAAGAATTGCAAAAGATACACCTTAGTAAATTACTGTGTTTAAAAAAAAATATGTAAAATTAGTCATCCTGTCCAAATGAAAAGGTTAACAGCCATTATTCAGGGGGACTACACTTCATTTGTATAATTACAAATAACAAGTTCTTTTCCTTTCAAGGAATCATTTTTAGCAATCAAGTAACCAATTAAAAAATAATGATCATGACTGCTGAATGATTATTGAAACTATTTAAATGGTCTAAACTGGATTATAAAGAAAGCTTCCTTCATCTGGTTCATCCCTAATCCAGAACAAAACATTTTCTAACACCAACTTGTAACATGCCAAACTAAAAATTCACATGACAATAATAATAGACCAATAAATTTGTTGAAAGAGGTACCAGATTTTGGTCCCAGCAGTCCATGTCCAATAACATGTATCTTTGATCCTGAGGATGGCCATGAACAATCCATAATAATAGGGGAGAGCTGCTCCGGAACTTGCTCGAGCTGCAACAGGGCAACATCCCAAGGTCCCTTGCAGATATATAACACTTTAGCATCGCACCAAATCCAAGGCTCTGCATGATTCAAGCGAACACGCAAGTTTCTATGGCCATAGTTAGCAAAACTCAACTTATTGTCCTCGAGTTGGTCATGATTTGCATTCTTAGAGGCATTTTGTGTTATATCTCCACTCTTTTTGCCGCCAAAAACACCATCATGCATTGAACACGGAGAATGCTCAGTGTGGAACTGCAGCAGCTTGGCGTTTTCAATTGATCTTTCTCCACTAACATTTGTTTTCCCAAATCTCCATGGCTCTATCAAGTGGGCATTCGTGAGTATTAGACCTTGGCTATTTAGCAAAACGCCAGATGCCCATATTCCTTCGCCAATTGTAACAAGACAAACAGAAGCCATTGCCTTGTCAACTTCACATGGGAAAGGACGAGAACTACCAGAATTGTCTTGAATACTGCTGAAGGCCCCGTCAAATTTTTGTTCCTTATTCATTGCCTCATTCCCCACAACACTCATACACCCATTGTCGTTGCCAATCCTTTCTCCAGTATTATAAGCTCCTAGCAGTAGACCACTGCAAGCAGTTGTGATGGCTCCCCATGGAATCAATAGCTGTTACCCAAGGCTAGAGTCTCACACAATGCAACAACTCCGAGAGAAATTAAATCAATACCACGTAAAGAAGCAAACAGTCTCATTATACCTGAATCTCAGCACCAGTCATATAATGCACAAGTGGCCTAATCAGAACACCAATGAGACGTGCTTGTTCATCGAAAACTGGACAGCCTTCCATCCCTAGCAGATAAAGTATCATAATTCCAAAAAAGAAACCACCAGAAGAAAACAGAATATAATAGAACAGATGGATATGCATACCAGGAAGACACCGCATGTCAGCCATCAGCAATGACTTGATCCAGGAGCTAGGAGGGTAGCAATTGGAAATTGATCCGACCGATATGCTATGGGTAAACAATCAAAGACTACTAGTCACAAAAAAGACAGCAGCTAACCTTTGGAGTGTCACAAATGCAAAGAAATACCATGTCTTCATGTGTGTGTTTTAGACATAAATGACAAGAAGCATTCTTCAAGCCCAACTTTGTCAAGCTCAAATTTCAAATCCAAGAATTAGTTCAAACAATTTGTTGGCATGACGAGCTTATATATGGTTAAAGGTACTGGTCCAAAGAAACTCTGAAACATAACAAGAAGGCTTTGCAGTCTCCTTTCCTTTACAAATTTGACGATGTAACTAATCCTTCTCCTTTTTTTTTTCTTTGTGATGGTAGTGGTGGGGGGATAATCTTTCAACACCTCATAACTCATCATGTTTAATTCACAACATGATGCAATAACAGACTCAACCTGAATTATTTGATGGTATATTTTTCTCTTCAAAGCAATTAGAGCAGAAAATAGAGGTAAATTCAGAACATGCTGCCATTGTTAATGCGAAAGAAAATAAAATCTTTGACAGCCATCTGCAGAATTTGTTTATCAATCAACTACTAACGTCTTCGGTGACAATCCAGCATTCAAATAGTCATGCTGAAAGCAATACTAACTGAACTAGAAAACCAAGAGTGGAACAGGCACTAGCATCTAGAATTATACAAAGTTCAGTGTGAATATAGTTCTAAAAATTTGCTAGTCTTGAACAGTTTGAGATCTCAAGGGTACAGTTGTGCAACCTATAGAACAAATCACGTTCAAGTAAGGTCATTAGTCTGGAACAGTTTTAAAAACATTAAAACTTCATTACCAATTGTTAGAGAAGATAGATCTACCTGTTAAGGAAATGCACCGGTGATAGAACACCAAAAGGAGAACCAACAGCAAGAAGAAAGGATCCTCTCTGCCGTGAGGGAGATATACTGATGTTTGGCATGTCCTAGAAAGAGTTCAAATATTAATAACTAGCAGTAGACATCTACAAGTAAAGGAGATAAGGCTGTCTCTATGGATATTCATGAAATGCCCAACCTTTCCTGCAGTCTATAGAAGTGAAATTTTCTAATGAATGACGGGCAAGGAGAGATAGAAATTCACCTTTGAGAATGAGGGTACACCAAGAATGGCGATTCTTATTGTTAAATCATTATTCTTGTTGGATCCTTCCATATCCAAATAGCTCTGGTTACCAACAAAAGTTTTCTTGTCATTTTCAATCTGAAGATGAGCCAGAAACACCCACTGAGACTTAAAATTAAAACTAGACATAAATATGATGACAACACAAAAGATATGTAATTATATTACATTTATCGCTGACTCTCTTTTGTTTATTGTTCCCCAAATACAGTTGATACAAATTGGTGCACTCTGTGAAGCATAATGGAAAACTCAGTTTGATCTAGCTAGATGTCTGTTTCGAGCATTATATTTGGCTTCATCCTAACCCTGGTTTGTGTCCTCTTTTTGTTGTACTTCCCACCAAATTAAGAAAAGGTTTTTCATTTTTTTGAAAAATGGATATCAAGTCAGTTAGTTGTTACAAGCAAATTCAATTTGATAATGCCCAAATCCCGTAGCTTCTTCTAGGTGGCCATACAGGATTCTACCTACATCACAAGCCAACCTTTTCTTAGTTTTGTATAATGATTACCTGAGATGTCTTGTGACGTGAAATATAGATTACAAGAGAAAGGAATGTATGTATGATAATCCAAACCTTTTATCAACCGAAAGATCACTCACCATGCTAAAGCTTACAAATGATAGCTCTTCCTAGAGGAATTTTGTTTAATAGAAGATATTTAGAACCTCTAAATTTCATTTATCAAGAGTTAGGTTCATTTTTTTCTTCAAGCGAGTACTGCTTTAGTTCATAAATAAAAGACAGCTGATATAAAACCTGTCCCCGACGAGAATCCCGAAAAAATGGAGAACCATTTGTATATGAGGCCAAAGACCAGCCGACCTCCCATCTCTGATGTAATGAATCCAAAGAAGCATCCATGACTGATTGAAGAGCAGCAGCCGATGTAGGTATATCATACTGCAAAATACGATATCTAAATTAACATAAAAACAATTGCATGCCAGCTAAATAAATTCAAATACATGATAAAAGATTAAAAAGAATGTGCACATGGCTACTATCGGAGGCAGAGTAGCTGAGTAAACATGACAATATCGGAAAGTAAACGTGACATTATTGGAAAAGACTCATACTCCTAAATGTATGTACGTTGGTTTATATGGCAATGGAATCAGAAAACTTATAGTTCAAAATAAAACTCAAAAAAAAAAAAAAAAAAAAGCAGGACTTGGGCATTATCAAATTAAATCAGAAACCTTATAGCTCAAAATAAAACTCATAGCCCAAACTTATTTTTTAAAAAAGATAAAGGTTAAACCTTATCCAAGATTACAGAAATTTACACTGAGGTTAAATATCGCCCTAGAAAACTAGAAGTCTAATTTGGATTTGATGGAACTGTCAGAATCCCAACTAAATAGTGAGAAAAATGAATGCCTACCAAAGCCAACAAATGGGCAGCATGCCAATGAGTAGTTTTGCTAACATCAGAATCTCTCTCCATCAATGAGTTACCCTGTGCCGCACGGGATTATTAATATGTGAGTTTTGAATGCTAAATTAACCATTCAAGAAAAACTGTGAACTTATCAATTTTACAATTACAACCTTATAAATTATACCTCAACCATAATGTCAATCTGGACACCAGGAATTAGCTCAGGCTTTCCCTGCAGCACGTGAATAGGCTAATCAAATAAATTAACCCAGCTAATCACATATATAACAAAGTGGAACATGATAATTTTATAAGTACAACAAAACCCACAACAGTTACATTTCCCCCCTTCTGCAGCATTGTAAGTGAAGTTAACCTTATGAATAGTATCTCTGTGTTGAAGTAGCATAAAAGGCTCAAAAATGGAGGAAACAGTAAGAACCAATGTTGCAAATTGATCCTTATAATTACCGAGATGCTTAGCAACCCGGGTGTCATAAAGGGTTTCAGGTAATATCATTCCAGATGCTGAAAGAGTTGTCCTCCCAGAACTTCACATGCCAAAAAAATAGAGGGAATCAATTAATTCTTTTCCAAGTTAAAGACGTACAACCCCTAAAAAAATTTATCAGATAAGAAGATTCTCACTGATACTGATGGAATGCATGTTTTTGCATCTTCAGGCCCTTCGGGTCCTAAATCATAAGGCTCGCACTGATTTTTCACCATCTCAATGGAAATTGAAGCACGGGAACATGGAAAAGGGCAAGAAAGATAGTGACTCACAGGGCCTTGGACTCTGACCATGATGGCAAAATTTCTGGCATGATCCACAATTTCCGGCGTCACCATGACAGGAAGATAGGCTGATTTAGAGGAAGAGTACAAGTACAAAATACAAGTAAGTTCAATTGCACAAACGATTATGCACTGTTTCCATCATTCCATGAAACTAAACTTAGAATTCAAAGGAGAGATAATGAAATGATTCTGCTATTTGCTTCAGGTAGAAACTTGCAATTTATGATACCACATAAGCCCAGCAATGCATCCACATTCTAATACTTGTTCCAATTAAACAAAAGGACTCTCAACACTCCTTGATGAATTCACTAATCTGAATTTCTGGTCTTAATTCTGCATTAAGAAAGGATACTGATTTCTACATCTAGAAGTTAACTCATTTCTCGCCAAACCAAGTATGGGTCAATTGGCATCTTAGTTTGCTAGAAACCACAAGGTTTATGGTTAGAGTCCCCCTACCCAATTGTACTAAAAATAAATAAATAAAGGGTACGAAATGTTCACTCGTTTCTCCTACAACCTAAACTCAACCCCTCAAGCCACTAGCATATCATCAGAAGAGGATTTCCCATCCATAACACATAGGATTGTACAATTTAAAAGAAAATGCAAAAGAGGTCCTCTACACATGGGATTATAATCTTTATTTTGTCATAAAAATCAATATTAACATACAAAAACTAAATTAAAGTCCTTGAATGTTTTAAATCTTAATAAAATATTAGTCTCTTTTATTTTTTTTAGACTCCAATGTCTACCATTTAAATCTCAATAAAATTACTACTGTCACCATTTTACAAAGCCTCAACTTCTGTTAAATATCAATTACAGAAACATTATTCCTCTTCGTTCTTTTCATAAACACAATAATATTTATTAATAATTAAATTAAAATGAGAAGAAAAATTTTTAAAAATTACATTATTTACTATACAAACTAAGAATTGATAAAAGGAAAAAATCAAAAGTTTTTTTTTCCAAGCCAATATATTATAGATTATAGATTTCTTGTTCAAAAAATTAACCAAGCAAACATCTAAAAAAGTTTCGTTCCGTACGTTTATCCTCGTTTGGTCAAAAGGTGTTACATTCGGAGCATTATCCACAAAAACCAGCCATCAAGCACTTACCTTACTAAATTTTCTACTTGTGTATACTTCGACATTAATCACTTCGTGTATACTTCTTATATGAATTACTTCGTTTAGAAACACGATAATTGAACGCACTATGAAGATATTTAAGTTAATTACGTTGACTGTATGTTAAGATACAATTTACAACCAAAGTAATTGATTACTTGACTTCTCAATAGGGAATCAAATTGGGGAAAAGTCGATAATCATAACCACTCAAAATAACTTCAACGATTAATCTTGATTGTATGTCAAAACACATTAAGGAAATTAGTGATACACCATGAATTTAAGGATATGTATTAACACAACCAACCGAAAATATCTTCCGTATTCATCTCGAAAATAGTAGTTACTACTTTACTACAGATTCAAGATTGTTCGCCAAACGCCCTTATCTATTATAGTCGCATACAATCGACCGGTTTCGATGCTAATTTCCGAGAGATTCAAATCAGTTTTTACATGCGTAAGAAGAGGAATGAAAAGAAAAGAAAGGAAGAAAGAACTGAAGCTAAATTTATTATCAATCTAAATATAGTAACAAGAAGATTAAAGAAAAATCATGTGGAATGTGTAACCTGTGAGGTATTGTGAGAAAGCAAGATGAAGAAGGCGGTGGTCGAGGATAGCAGCTTCAGTAGAAGCAATCAGCAGTAGACCTTCTTCGGGGCACGCTCGGAAGAAGAATGAGAAATGTTATCTTAGGCCTATAAAGATTAATAATTTAATATTATTATATATCCGGCTGGGTCTGGATTTGTGTGACTCCGCTGTGAGATAAGGCGTCTGTGATATAGAGTTGATTATTATAATCTAGTTCATTATAGTTGGATTATAATAACTTGTATTTTGATTATAGATTATTTTAGTTTGGGTTATAATAATACGTGTTTGATGTGTAAATTATTTTAGTTTAAAAAGAAATAGTAAACATTGTAGCAATTAATAAAAAAATATAAATATAAAATAGTAAAACTTGTAGTAAAGAGTAAATACTATAACAAATTAGAGTTTTGAAATAGTGTTGGTTATAACTAATTGAAAACTACAAAATAGTATTTACTGATTATTATAATTTAGGATAATCTTCATCCCAAACACATCGGAAAGGTTTAATCAAAAGAAGAAAGAAAATTACAAGTTTAGTATTCAACTTTAAACAGAAAGACTATTTGTTTTTTTTTTTTTTTTTGCCTTACCCAGTGTTGAACTCCGTTTGGATTTGTAGTAGATTTAAAATAATTGTTAATAGTTGTATTCTTAAAAAAAATTAATTGGGAAAAGAAGTAAAGTGATGTTTGGTAGATTTAAGTTAAAATTTGAAAAAGTATATTAGAATGTTTAGTAAATAAATACCAAAACATCTTATTTTATATATAATAACTAAAATAGATTTATAATTAACTTTTTCTTATTCTTTTTTTTAAATTAAATTTGTAAATAATTATTTAATGTGATAAATTTTGTTTGTTTTAGATTAATTTTTAAATATTAAAAAGAATAGTTTTATTTTTTTAAAAAAAAAATGGTATACTTTTTTAAAAAATATATGATGCATTTGTCTCGAAATAGATAAATATATAAAATAAATCTTAAAAAGTATAAAATTGAAAACTAAATATTAATTAAATTTTATTTGTAAGTCCCTTAACCATATTTATCATTCTTAAATTTAAATTTGACTTAAATAGTTCATTGTGGGAACTAAAAGGATTACTTAAGATTGACTTAAGTTAATGTCCAAAAATTTGGAAAATGAAAATTAAAAGGAAATTGATTGAAAATTACTCAAGTGTGGTTAACTGTGTTAACCGAATGAAAGGGAAAAACTAAGTGTTTAATGTATAGGGAAAATTTATTAAGTGTTTAATAAAAAAGGGAGTATGTTAAATATGGAATTAAAGGGAGCTATTTAAGTGTTGAATTGGTGGGGGAAATGAGTCTGTGTGTCAAAATTTGGAAGAAAAGAAAACGGTTGGAAAGGTGTTAACCGAGAAAGAATTAAAGAAACTTAATTGAATTTCATGGTTTAATTGGATTAAATGTGAGAAGGAATTTGAGGTAAAATTATTTAAATATTGGAAAAATAGTAAACGGGAGGAAATTAAACAAAAACTGGTGGGATGGTCGGTGGAAGTAGTGCTGGCAGGACATTGTTTGTCGAAGAGAACAACTAGTCGGTGAACAATTTAAGTTGGAGAAGTTCCAGTCGATGTGAACAAAATCTTCAGGCAATTTGAGAGTTTCTTCGACAAAATCACAGAAGAATGAGTGAAAAAGAAGCTCCAGGGCTGCTAAGAAGAAAAACGATCGGGAGGATTGAAATCTTGAAGAAAATCATAAGGTTATTCGAAAGTGGAAGGAAACAGAGAGTTCATTGTTGTTGGAGCTGAATCTGAATTATTCAATGGCTTTTTAAAGCTTCAAATCTAGAGGTTAGTTAACTTAATGGATGTTTAAGAGTCTTATGCAAGAAATCTGAAGTTATTGTGTTTGAAATTGAGGAATTTCAGAGGTATTCTTGATAATTAGAGAAAGGAAACAGCAGTTCAGCTAAACAGAAGCAGCTGAAAGAAAAGGTTGTTTCTCTCAATTTACCTAAGAAAATTTCGTGATTTTTGAACTAAATTGAAGCTTAATGAGCGAGGAACAATGCCTAGGGCTGCCGGACAGTTTTAAGCTCAGGAAGTTGGAGGTTTTGATGAAAACCTGAAGACTGTGCAGAATTTCGGTAAAGTAGAGGGGCATGGGTTGTTGGGCTGATTTTGAAGGATCCAAGAAAATTGAAAGCTCCAAATTCTCAGGTTAGTTAGCTGAGAGGTTTCTTATGAGTTTTATGAAAGAAATTTGGAGTAATTTGGTTTAGAATTGATTAAATGAGAGTTGAAAAATGTGTATAAAATCTGTCAAAAAAAACAGGGTACAGTAAAGGGACTTCTCACGCTCAGCTCGATGCCATGCACCTGTTGCCTGCTACCTTGCTGCTTGCTGTGTGCGCGAAGAGCCCATCAGCCATGACAATGTTGCTTGAGAGTTGCCAGCCTTTTGCCCATCTCCATTTTTGGTGCTCGATGGTACTAGTTTGAGTCATTTGAAGTCTATGAATTATCTTTAGGGCTTAACGGATATATTTTTTTATATATATTTTAGCCTAAAATGCATGAATTTGAGATTTTAAGCTAATTTTAAAAGGAGTTCAAATGTGTTTTAGTTAAAGTTATGAATCTTCATGTGAGCTAGAGTATTAATCACCCTTGATTAATTTATTTTACTTTCCAAATAGAGATTGGAAGATCCTATAATTCCTTGAGAGCTAATTAGTTACCGTGAGTAATAAATGATTTAATATGTTTTACTTAAATGTTTTTATTGAATGATTCTATTGAGATTAGTTAACTCGTTTACAAAGATGATTTATAAGTTACGTGATCCATGTTTCCAAGTAAGCTAAAACATGATTTTTTTTTTTTTTTATAAGTTAGATGTTTCCATGAGTTTAAAGTATGTTTGAAACGTGGATTGCTCCTATATGAACTATATGCCTAAATGTTTCCAAGCTATGTAAAGTATGAATTCTTTTAGAAATCCTGATGTGCTATCTTTGAAATGATATGTTTCAAAGCATGATTTTAGTAGGCATTCTTAATGTATGATTCAAAGTATCATGTTGTGTTTACCATTTCCTAAGTATTTATGGCATGCCGAATGATTTTATATTCAAAGTGTGATTCATAAATAGTCTTTATCACGAGAGCTTTTATCAAATTATAGAAACTAAATCCTAATTATATGAACTATATGCACTAAGGGGCCATTTGGAGCACCAACTAGAATTTGGTGAAGTGAGTTAATATAGCCCATCCCATATTTGGGGCATCAAATATAATAATGTGTGTACAACTATTCATAACCTATAACTATGTATATTTATCTTTGTTATATTATTTACTATTTGTTAAAGTATATATTGATTTTCACACCTTCTCTTTTTCTTCTTCGATAAAGTGTTTATTATTTACTACTCTAACAAAAATAGTTTACACTCAAATACTAATTATTATAAGCTATTGACCTCATTGACTACTAAATAACCAAATCCCAAATCATAAAAATCAATTTTTCTATTTAACCAAAAATATATTAAAATTTAGGAATTATATTATAACTTAAATTTTAAAATGTTTCAAAAGATCTTATAAATTAAGAACTAATTATACACAAAATGAAAGGACAGTTTTAATAAGTATTTGCGTTTTCCATTCGCAATAAATGAAAAACAAAGGGTGCAGTCTTAAGAATGGAAAAAAAAAGGTAAGGCGTGAGCATTATTCTGATTCCAAAAATCATTAAAATGAAGCGAATCGTTGAGTAGTTGTTAGATTCATTTTTGTTCATAAAAACTTTGAAATCCCACATTGTTAAGATTGGGGAGTGAGACTTTACTTTTATACTCCCATTTTGAGTTATAAATTTGGGCCCTAAGAGATACTCATATTTTAGAGAGAGTGAGTAGATAGGAAAATGTGGATATGGTGGACTTTTTATGCGTTGTCTGGTTGCGGTGTGCATGTGATTTTTTATTAAAAAATCCTTGTCAACAGGTGACGTTGGTCAAGTCTTCCGTGTGCTTCGCACGCCTGCCCAATTGCACGTTCATTTGTTTTTTGTTGGCCCTCTACGCCTATAAAAGGCGCAAGCCTTCAACAGTTTATATCATCTCATTTTTTATCACAATGTTTCATTCTCTCAGTTTTCCTTTTTGTTTCAATTTTTTGAGCATCAAAGTCCTGAAGGGTGTGAGTTTTCCGATCGGGTACCGTACAGATTTGATCGAGGCAATTTTGTTTATTCCGGGTTGTTTTATCATGGGAAAGACATAGAAATTACGTAGAAATGCTTGCACACTTGGGTAGAGCCACGAAACATCTTAAAGAGAGCGAGATCCGCGACTCAGCTTGTAACAAGTTTCTGTTTTGCAGGTTCCATTTTTCTGACAACTGTCATTTTTTACTGTTCGCTGCTGTCAAGTCTTGTCTAACAAAGGGTAGCGGTTGCAACAGTTTCCAACAATTTTAAGACAACTTCCCTCTGCCCCTGTTGTGATGGCCTTTTCAAATCTAAATGATATTATTATTGGGAATGTCCTAGAACTCGCAGTTCGTGTTAAACATTCTATTTATCAATAATAATGACTTGTTGATTTTGTATCTTATTATGGAAATCTAATAAACACATCATTGGCTATAGTCTGAATGTTGTAACTTTATGTAGTGACATAAACAGGATCAAGTTAACAGTATATAACCTAAACGGTCTAATAAGTATATGGAAGAAATTGGGTATCTCATCCTAGTAACACTATTGGAAGTGACTCACTTAGTAGTTGTTACAAGAAGTTGTAAGGTGCTACAAACGATATGATCCACAAATCGTTTATGTTGAGACATGTGAGTGGGGGCATCCTATGTAATGAGTTTGCATATAAACTGGACCACGAAAATAGTCACTTTTCTTTATAACGACCGTTTGCTATTAAAGCTGACTATTTCATTTATTATGTAACCTAGGTTAACTCGATCTTAATCTTGAGTTAGCTATAAACTCCTATTTGTTCGGGATTATCCTTTGATCTGAAAACGGTGAGAGTAGTCCAACAACACTGCTCAATAAGCTTACCATTTTGGGGATAAGACCGGATGAATAGCTAGGGACATAGCCTTGCAAGATGGAATTCACTCCTACCCTATTTAGGGTTAGTAAATAGGTTGTTCTCTTAAATACTGATTCTAGGTCTTGAACAATCGGGGCCCCGCCTTCTCATGATAGAGAAAGGATTTGATTCATAGAGATAATGAATCAGAATTGTTCATTAGAGGATCAGTAGGAACTTCAAGAACAAGATGTATTCACAAGGGTAAAACGGTATTTTTTATCTAGCTGTGATTACGAACAACCTGTGAATGATCGACTTACTGATTATGGTTATTAAGTGGACATAATATATCTACAGTGAGGAGAGTTCAACTATGGGCTATAGTGGAGTGTCCCATTAGTTAACAAATGGGAGTTAGATCGGACTAATAAGTTTAGCCGATTAATCTCGAATCGTTTGAGCCCATGATCTGTAAGTCCGTGAGGTCCCCCTACTAGCTCGTAAATGGATAAACTTTAGAGTCGCTTGAGAAATTAATTTGAAACATTCAAATTAAATGGAACAGGAGAATATATGAAGATGATTATTGTGCAAAAATTAATTTAATATTTGATATTAAATTAATTATTATTTTAAATTAACTTTAGAAAATCATTTTTCAGTTTATTAAATCAAAATGGTTTTGAAATTTTTTTTTTTTTTTTTTTTTAAAAGAAAATTGGAAAATCAGTTTTGCATGCCTTTCAAATGGAAAGTGTTGTTTTTCCATTATCATCTTCATCATGCTCACACAAAGCATATCTCCTTCTCTTCATTAATACTCCAAGCATCAGCTGCAAGCCATGCAATACACTTCTTTGCATGTTCATTTGCAATAAATAAAGATGTTTGGAGTGATTTGAAGAGAGTTAATATATAAATTTTGAGAGAAAATCTATAGGAGAAGAAAGAGTTCTTCCAATTGGGCTACTGTGAGTTTTTCACTGTCCTTCATATTCAAGTTGTTCTTGAGTCTCACAACTCTGTCTAAAACTCCAAGAGGATAGTGGGGAAGACCTTGAGGTGGTTCACGGTGATCTTTGGTGAAGATTGTTGCTGTACAATCAAGTTCTTAGAGAGTACTTCAAAGATATGATCTTAAAACCCTCTTTTTAGAAAAGCATCCTTTAGTTTCTGCCAAAATTAGTGAATTTGAATGCTTATAGATCCTTGATACTTCCGCTACATGTTATTTAACTCTTTCAATTGGTATCATAACATCTTTTAAGCATTCAATTCGGTTTAATTTTAGTGTGGTGGGTGTTTTTCATGTGATGTATGAAACTGATGCACTGGTATGGTTTTATGAGTTTTGGCATCTTAATTATCTTTAATTTCTCAATTAAATTTGTAATTGGCTCTTGTTTGATGAGCTTTTATGTGTTAGCAAGAGTCTAAAATTTATTTGGAGTCATTAGAGTTGAAATTAAGATGTAATTGAAGAAACAAGTGAAGAAGGCCGAGCTGTTGTTCCAGTTTTTCAGCTTCTGCTCAAATTCGTTGCTAAGGTTCAGTTGCTAAGCGATCATTTAGTTCCAGACATTACACGATGTGAAGAAAAGCTATACGATTGTTTAGCAATGGGCGCTGGTCGTTGTGATGTTGAACACTAAGCGATCGTGTACCTGCGGAAGCTAAGTGATGCGTTTATTTGATATATGATAACACTGCGCAATCGTTTAGTTTTGGCATGGGAACTAAACTATACGTCGAATTTGCTAAACGATGGCACTATACGATCATTTAGCTACGACGCACGTTTAGCGATGCGATGAGGTGCTACGCGATAGCAATGAGTGATCGTTTAGATGCGAAGCTAAGCAATCGTGTAAACAAATGTCAAGTGACGCGATGATGTTCTATACGATGGAGCTAAGCGATCGTTTAGCTGCAGCGGATACTAAGCGATGACATGAAAGCGTTGGGCGATGGTGTTAAGCGATCATTTAGTTCTATGCAATGGAGCTAAGCGATAACAAGGCAATGGAACTAAGCGATCATGTAGTTTTATACGATAGAGCTAAGCAATCATTTAGCTTCAGCAAACATTAAGCGATCGTGTACTTCTTCTCAGACACTAGACTTACCTTCAGTGCTACACAATCGGCCTTAGTAGCACTTTGAGGTTGGACCGAGAGCAGCCGATTCGACCGATTTTCTCAAGGTCCAATCTGATTCAACCTCAAAGGGTTTTCGTTAGTCCGGTTCAGACTCATCCAACTCGATTCAAGATGCTTCAGTTCGGTTTGGAGCAGTTCAAAGACGATTTGGAAGCTGTTTGTAATAGTTAGACATCTATTTGATTGTTTACGCCAAAACGAAAATCATATCAGTTAGTATTTAATTGTTTATGCATGAGATGTATGTAATAATTAAATAATTCATGTATATGCATACAGTATGTCATGTAGATTTAAAACCACACCGTAGGAAGTATGTTACTAAAGGATCTCTTAACGAAGAGCACCATGAGCGCGTTCGGATCTTTTCGATTTCATTGTGACCAAAATACAATACATACATTCTAATTGGCAGTTATGCAAATTCACACTAATTAAAGGTATGCTTTGAACACTAAAATACAAGGGAAAGAGTTCTCATACCAGTTGAAGACCCTCTTCAAACTTTGAACTCAAAAGCAGCGAATGAACCTCCACTCGCACTCTATCACCCAGCAAACTAGTCGGCTGCAACAACACGAACGACAGCAACATGAACAGTCATGAACAAGTGAACAGCAATGGGGACGACACTATCAAATGGAGCCCTTGGTATTCTCGGAGTGAGAATCCAAAGTGTGGTCTTTGGTGAATTTGGTAGAGGTTGGAGAAAGAACAAATCATGTAGACGATAAGCAAGTGGGAGAGAAAAAGGGCTATCATATAGCTATGTGCTTATCGTTTAGAAAAAGCTACACGATCGTGTAGGTTTGACTAAGCGATCGTTTAATAAATGGTAGACGATCGTTTAGAAAACACGGTACACTATGCGATTGTTTAGGAAAGCTAAACTCGTTTAGGCTCTAGTGTGCGATCGTTTAGGCGATGAGCGACTATCGTATAGGCTCTTAAACTATGCGATCTTTATGTTTTCACACCAATTGCAAATTTTTCGAACAATTTGAAAAATGAAAACAATTTTCATTTTATTCATCGGTTACCATAACCGAATGTGGCTGCTCCCACTAACGCACAAACGAGAGAAGTTTTAGGCCAATTATCATATAATTAACCAATTTAATAATTAATTAATATAATCATATTGTATTCTTACCCTATAGTTTGATATCACATATCTACTATAGTAATTTCTCCTCCACTTGATATAAATCATATTTATATCTAATTTCCTCCAAAATAATGTATCTCATACATTTAGTTAATTATATCATATATAATCAACCAGTTCAATTATATCATATATAACCGAACTCCCTCTTGTCAATTTAAACATTTCAAACTAACCAAACACTGATTTTCGACTTTATCCAAGCTACCCAGGGTACCTAATGGACTTGTGGCTCGAAGCTCTAACGGTACGTGAATAGCTGACTAAACTCTTTAGCCACGAGATCCGCCATTCATTAACTGCCAAACATTCCACTAAAGACCAACAACTGAACTCTTCTTACCACAGATATATTTATGTGTCCATCAGATATAACCAATCATGAGTACGATAACCCTTCACAAATGCTCGTAAGTATAGCTGGGCCAATTTACCGTTTTTTGCCCCTATAGTTACATCTCACTCCTTAAGTACCACTGATTCCTCTAATGAACAATACAACATAGTTCAACTATGTGCACTTCTCGGGCCAAGAAAAAGTGTGTGGTGCTACATCGTTCAAGCCCTGGAATCAGCCCTTAAGGGAGCTATCTATCTACTTACTCCTGCTTCGAGGAAGAAGTGAATTCCATCTTGTGTAGCTGAGTTCCCAACTCCCAAATCAGACGAATCCCCAAAATAATAGGTTTGAATCGGTGACCTAGCCACTCGCACCCATACAAATCATAGGACCGCCCTCAATGGCAAGAGTTCCCAACTCATTCAGGATTGAGGTCATGTTACCTATGGTCATTTTAGTGAAGTGAAGTCTCTGTCATGAATGGTGTTATATAACGAGACGTTAACACTTCATGGTCAGGTCTTGTATAAACTCTTTGTATAGGACGCCCCCGCTCGCATGTCCCCTACATGAATGATCAGGATCAAACCATCTGTGATAAGTCACAACACTTGTGACCCTTCCACAAAGCGGGTCGCATTCGTAGCGTTACTAGGATAAGGTTTCCCTCCTATATCCATATACTATGGACCATTTTGGTTATCTCTCAAGACATGATCCACTTGTATGTCACCACATACATGCTTCAGTTACATACAGATAACCAGAGATTTTATGTTTATTGGTTTGTGGTAAAGCAAGTAAAATATGCAACTGAGCAAAAAAAAAATGTGAAGTAAATATCATATATTATACAATACAATCATTCGTACAAAATGTTTACAAACTACAGAACACAAGACTTTAGGGTATCAACCCCAACAATCTCCCATTTGTCCTAAAGCGAAGTGGGGTGTATATAAAACTAGTACAAAACAATAAACTAGGGCATAAAAGCCTAGTACAAGAAAATCTCCCACTTGCCCTAGTCCAGCCATGGGTGATCCTATAGACCTATGCTCTGTAGGTGACCCTCAAACATTGCAGCCGAGAGCCTTCGTAAACGAGTCAGCAACATTGTGCTCTGAAGCAATCTTCATGATGATCACATCCCCTCGATGCACTATTTCATGGATCAGATGATACTTCTGCTCTAAGTGTTTGTCATGCCTGTGACTCCTGGCTCCTTAGAGTTTGCCACTGCCCCACTATTATCACAATATAGGATAATAGGCCTAGACATATCTGGAACAACTTCTAGTTCTGTCAAGAACTTCCTATTCCAGACGACCTTCTCAGCAGCTTCGCAAGCCACTACGTACTCTATCTCCATAGTGGAGTCGATGATGCACCCCTGCTTAGTGCTTTACCACACTACAGCTTCTCCATTAAGAGTAAAGACTGGCCCTTATGTGGACTTACGAGAGTCCTTATCAGTTTGAAAGTCAGAATCCATGTATCCAGTAAGGATCAAATCCCTAGAATCATACACGAGCATGTAGTCCTTCGTTCTCCAAAGATACTTGAGGATATTCTTCACTACGCTCCAATGACCCTAGCCTGGGTTAGATTGATACCTGCTGACTATGCCTACAGCATAGTAGATGTCTAGACGAGTACAAAGCATCGTGTACATCAAACTTCCAACGGCAGACGCATATGGGACCCATCTCATCTCCCCAACCTCTTGAGGCGTGTTAGGACACATGTTCTTAGACAAAGTGACTTCATGCCTGAACGGCAGTAGGCCCCTCTTGAAATCCTACATCGAGTACTTGAGCAATATCATGTCAATGTACGATACCTGAGACAATGGTAGCACTTTGTTCTTACGAACCCAAAAGATCTGTATACCAAGAACAAACCGAGCCTCTCCCAAATCTTTCATTTAGAATTAGGTCGCTAGCCAGTTCTTAACTGCAGTCAGTAGACCTACATCATTCCCAATGAGTAGTATATCATCTACGTACTGTTGGGATTGGTGTCCTAATTCTCCCGGAGTCTCGTTGTTTTGTAAAGATACACATTGTTTAATGAATAAAATAAATGTTATTTAATTTTGGCATTTACTCATATCCAATAAATAAAGCTCCTTGGTTATCTTATATGAACTTAAGCATGTATATGTGATATACAAGTGGATCATGTCTTAAGTGATAACCTAAATCGGTCTGTAGTATAAGGAGTAGGGTGGGATACCTGATCCTGGTGACACTACGGATACAGTCCACTTTGTAAAGGTTTGCAAATGTTGTAAACTACTACAGATGGTAGATCCTGACCATTCATGTGGAGACGTGGAGCGGGGGTGTCCTATACAAAGAGTTTGTATAATACCTGGACCACGAGATGACTAAACTCTGTATATAACGCCGTTGATACTAGAGACTTGCATGTCACCTAAACGACCATAGGTGACACGGCCTCAAGCCTGAGTGTTTTGGGAACTCCTGCCTTTAAGGGTGGTTATTTGATTAGTATGGGTGAGAGTGGCCAGATTACCAACTCAACATGTCTACCTTTTTTGTGGACTTGTCTGATCTGGGAGCTAGGAACTCAATCCACAATATGGAATTCACTTCTTTCCCAAAGCAGGGATAAGTAGAGAGATTGCCCCCTTAAGGGCTGATTTCGGGGCTTGAACATAATGTTCACAACTTCTCTTTGGAAGAGAAGATTCAGTCATAGTAGGACTATGACTTATGTTCATTAGAGGGATCAATGGTACTTAAGGAGATAAATGTACTTAAGGGATCAATGGTTCTGTGAAGGGTTGTCGCACTGTTCATTGGTTAAGATGGACACATAATATATCTGTAGTAAGGAGAATTCAGCTGACAGTATTTAGTGAAGTGCTTGGCAGTTAACGGATGGTGGATCCCGTGACTAAAGAGTTTAGTCAGTTATTCATGTACCGTTGGAGCTTCGAGCTACGGGTTCATAAGGTCCTCTTGGTAGCTCAATGGATTCAATTGAGGATCAGTTCTTGGTGTTGATTTGAAATGTTCAAATTGACAAGAGGTATTTTGATTATATATAATATAATCGGTTTGATGTATAAGATACATCTAGTGGAAGATTGATGTAAATGAGATTTACATTAAGTACCATGGAATAGAAACGGGACTATGGTTTATATGTTTCATGAGATGAAATATTAAAACTATAGGTTATAAATATAGTATGATAAGTTGGTTATCATTTATATTTATAATAATAATTATTGGATAATTAATTCTTTTTCTTTTAAATAACCAAAGTATTTGGTGGTTATTGGATCATGGTAACCATGAGTTTAAAAGGAAAATGGTTTTCCTATTTTGAAATTGATGTTTTACAAAACGATTGGAAAAGGTTTTTGAGTTTTCACTTCGCGCAAAAGAAACTCACGAAGTCGTCAGGTAAATTCGGATTTACTAAACAACGGCTGGGTGATCGTACAGTATTTACTAAACGATCGCATAGTTTTGCTAGACGATTGTTGGCCCAAGATAAACGATCGTGTAGAGTCTGTAGGCGACAGACTAAATTAAATGATGAGCTAAACGATCGCATAACTTTTGCTAGACGATCTCATAGCTTTTGCTAGACGATCTCATAGCTTTTGCTAGACGATTGCATAGCCTTATCTAAACGATTAGGCATCAACCTATACGATAGGTCTCTGCCATCTCCCATTTGCCCAGTCGTGTACGTGATCGTTATTTTCTCCTTCGTCTGCCTCATACTAAGTCCGAACAGAGCCCACCCTCTGGATTCTCACACCGAGAATACCAAGGTAGCCTTGTTGGTGGTGTCAAACTCAACTCGACATCGTCGAGGTTTCTAGAGACCGTTGGTGGTGCTATGGAGGCCGTTCGTGTTACGGAGGAGTTCGTGACCAACAAAATCGTTGAAGACGAGCGCAAAGTGTTTGTGCGGTGTTCGTGCTGTGTTACGGTCGTGTAAATCGAGCGCTCGTGGTTATTGTTGTTCGATCAAAGTCGCGCAACAGAGCATGGAGATGCATCCTCATATGTGCGTAGAGTTTGATCTTTGTTCATTTGAGTTTATTCATGTTGTAATTTCTCTGTATGAATTGTATAACCGCTTATGTTTGAAGTCGACTATAAATGCATTGTTCATTCATGATTGTGATTTGGAATAGTCCTTTTCCATTGCTCATTGAAATCTCAGATCCGATTTCCTTCACGTACAACACTAAGAAGACTACTGAAGCATTGATGATCTTCTTGTAAATACAAGATTCATCAACGTTTTGGTTTAAGCCATACAACTTGATCACAGTATCAAACCATATGTTTCAAGATCGAGATGCCTGTTTCAGCCCATAAATGGATTGATTTAGCTTCCAAACCTTTTGCTCTTGATCTTGGGCTATGAATCCCTCGGATTGGACCATGTAAATGGTCTCTTCAAGATTACCATTCAGAAAGGCCGTTTTAACGTCCATTTGCCATATCTCATAATTATAATAAGTTGCAATGGACAGGAGGATGTGGATCAACTTTAACATGGCAACAGGCGAGAAAGTCTCCTCATAGTCGACTCCCTCTACCTGGGTCAACCCTTTGCCACAAGTCGAGACTTGAAGGTTTGTACCTTCCCACCAGCACCCCATTTACGCTTGTAGATCCACTTACAACCTATAGGTCTTACCCCATCAGGCTGATCTACAAGATCCCATACTAAGTTGAAGTACATTAACTCCATCTCGAGGTCCATGGCCTTGACCCATTCATCCTGGTCAACATCCTTCATTACCTTCTGATAAGACAACGAATCCTAAACGTCATCATCTGCTACCATAGCAAGGATTTCCATGAAACTCAGATAGTAAACGAGTGGGTTTGCAACCCTCTCACTATGTTGAGGTTCCCTCAACTCTTAAGATGGAACCGACCTACTAGACGAACTCCCATCAACAACTCTTGCTGATGTAGCAGGCTCTTCAACAACTCTTGTTGAAGTTTCAGTAGTTTCATTGAAAAGCTCATGCAACACGATTTTACTTCGTGGACTGTGCTCCCTTATATGATCATTCTCCAGGAAAATAGCTTTCGTTGAAACAAACACCCTATTTTTCATCGGATCATAAAAATAACCCCCTCGTGTACCTTTAGGGTAGCCTACAAAGGGACATAACTCGACCATGGTTCCAACTTCTTAGGATTAGCCTCAAGCATATGTGCAGGGCAACCCCAAATGCGAAAGTGACGTAAACTAGCTTTATGCCCGTTCCACAACTCCAGAGGTGTTCTCATAACACTCTTAGAGGGAACACAGTTAAGTATGTATACCGCAGCCTCCACTGCGAAACCCCAAAATGAGTCTAGTAAGGAAGCATAAATCATCATCGAGCGAACCATGTCCAACAAGGTTCTATTTCTCCTTTCCGCTATACCATTCTAGTGGTGTACTCGACGTTGAGAGTTAGGAAACCATGTTCTATCAAATAGTCCTGGAATGCCGAGTCCAAAAACTCTCCACCTCGATCCGATTGAAGTGTTTTAATCCGTCTATCCAATGCGTTTTCAACTTCAGCCTTGAACTCTTTGAACTTTTCAAAGGATTCAGACTTCCGTTGCATAAGATAAACATACCCGTACCTAGAGTAATCATTAGTAAAACTGATAAAATACTCATAGCCACTTTGGGCTCGCACATTCATAGGACCATAAAGGTCAGAATGTACTAACTCAAGAGGCTCTTTGGCTCTATAACCTTTTCCAGTAAAAGGTCGTTTAGTCATCTTACCCTCAAGGCAAGACTCACACACTGGTAAAGAATTTTCTTCTAACTTGCTTAGAAATCTATTCTTCACTATTCTCTCAATTCTATCGAAATTCATGTTCCCTAAACAAAGATGCCAAAGATAGGCATTTTCTTTTCGAGAAATACGTCGATGTTTTATTTGAGTTATGACAGTTTTAAACAATTCTATGGTATGGAGGGAATTCATGGCTAACAACCTTAGCACATATAAATTAGATTCCAGATTTGTTGTACAAATAAAAACACCATATTTATGAATAAACGCTTTATCCATATTAAAAGAAATAGTGTATTTACATTGCAATAAACACTTTACAGAAATTAAGTTCCCCTTGAGTTCAGGAACAATATATACATCATTCAAAACTAGAAACCTATTCTGTAAAGCTAATTGGAGCCCTCCCGTTGCTACAGCCGAGACGACTTGCCCAGTGCCTACTCATATCGTCATCTCACCAACCTCCAGCTGTCGCCAGGATCTAATCCCCTGAAAAGAAGAACAAACGTGGTTAGTGGTGCTCGAATCAATTATCCAGGCAGAATCATCATTCTCCACTAAACAAGTTTCAAGTACTAGTAAATCATATTTACCTTTATCTGCCTTGGCGGCCTTCCTCTTTTTCAAATAGCGAGGACAATTCCTCTTCCAGTGTCCATCCTGATTGCAGTGGAAACACTTTCCCTTTTCAACCGGTGAACACCTCCTTGGGGCGACAGACGGTGGGTTAGCAGGCGTCTTCCCTTTTCCCTTACCACCCTTCTTCTTCTTCCCCTTTACAGAGTTAGAAGTAGAAGGTGCAGAATTCGTCCCTGAGGTCGAACCTCTATGGAACGTCCTGGAGGATGAAGCAACATTTGCTTCACCCTTCTTCCTCTCCTTACTTTTTAGTAAAGATTGGTAGGTCTGAAACTCATTGAGGAAAGTTGTAAGGTTATATTTCACTTTGTTGAGAATCACATTGCTAACATAATGCAAGAAGCTCTCCAGCAAAAAATGCAGGATTATGCTAACTTGGCTGCCCTCATCGATGGTAGACTCATTCAACTCTGCCACATTGAAGTGGACCATCATGTTAAGCACATGTTCACGAACAGAGGTGTCTTCTTCCATTTTGGAGTTGAATATATATTTAAGAGCCTCATGCATAAGCTGTTCAGACGGTTGTCCAAATATCCCCTACAGGGACTCCATGATCTCATGCGCTGAGACTATAGGCTCATGTTTCTTGGCTAAGACTTCAGAAAGACTTACCAAGGTGTAGGCTCGAGCCTTCGCATTCGCCCGTGTCCATCGCTCGTATGCATCCCGAACATTTCAAGCGGCATTTGGAGCTGGAATAGGAGGACAGGCCTCTGTAAGAGCGAACATGAGATCCTCGATGATTAGGATCGTCGTGATCATATATTTTCATGTCGCGAAATTGTCGCCAGTTAATTTCTCGACGCTTAGCAAAGCTAATGTGGTGGTTGCCATTTTGAAAAAGTTGTTGCTGAAAATATGAATAAAACTTTATTAGATTTTGCTAAACCACATTTAACCAAATAATTTTGCAAAACAGGTTAAAGTACCATAAGTTAAAGACTTCTATTTTGCAATGACGTCCAGTGAGGCAGGAAAGATGTCACCAGTGGGGTGATCAGATGCCCCTTCGCTAGGATGAGATATTCTCAACCATTAGGCAGAGAACCAACTCTTGGAACTGAACCTAACAACCACCATTTTTTGGTCCATAACTGTTAACCTTTAACAATTCCGTGTAAGTGTGACCCCTCGCTTTCGGTCCCAGAGTCCCGACCTAATGAGCCCACCGTAGGGAAGAAGCAGATTAGGATAATAGACTATCCTCTTACAGGAGATCAAATAAAAAAATGCACAATACTGCCATCCTTTAAGGGGACACTCCCAGGGTGCATCGAGGCGATGCACTGTAACTTTATTCAACCTAACGAGGGAGACCGAGGGATATGTTGTCGCACTTCCCATTCCCACTTACTATGAACACCCTCTCCATCTACCTTAATATTGACTTACCCAAACACCATCCATTAGGGGGACATGCCAAAGGTGCCTCGAGACCGAGGGTAGATCTAACGGTGTGGACTATTTAGGAGAAACGTGAAAGGTTTAAGTGAAGCATCTTATGCTCCAAGTACCTCCCACTGAATGTTCTACCTAGGGGTTCATTAACCTAGACAATCTGACTATTGATTTTGGTCTAAGTCGTCTTTTTAAAACTCTGCTCATAAACAACGTTTGTCTATGAAATATAAACAAGTTCAAGTAGTCACATTTAAACACTTTAATGGACTGTCCTTAACTTGCATGCATGCATCAAGTCTATCTAATTCACCTTTCCAGGTAAGTTCTCAGGTAAGGGTGTTACGTTTCCGTCAACTTAAATACCCCAGCCAAGACAGAACTCACCTTAGACAAAAGGTCCCTTATAGATAGATTTGCTGCACTTTAACTTTTTATTAGTCAATTTAATCCTATTAAACTGATGAAAAAAATTAAAGTCTTAGGGTTGCTAATCATATTAGAACCGTGATCTTAAGTCTATGTGATCCAAGTTTTAAACATTTTAAAACCATGAATTAAACCTAAGTGAACATGCATATCTTTCTTATTTATTTTAGTTCTAATTTCTCTTTAACTTTTAAAAAGAAACAACTAAAATACCATTGCGCACAACAAGATGTTTATAACATTTATAAAGTAACCTATGTGTCATGCTTCATGCAATGTCCAGTCATTACTATACATAACTTTTATATAACGTGTAATAACTAAGAAAACATGATATCATTCACCCTTATACTATAACAATTATAATATAAAATGATCCATGTCATGCTTTTTATGCATGCATAAATATAACTCTTATATTATATGATGCATGAGCATGCTCTTATATAATTAAATCATATTTCTCTAAATTATAATATTTACAATAAAGAGATGATGCATGACCTATGCATAACCTAAGATGGGATTTACTATATGTGCATACCACATGACATATAAAAACCATACATCGCATGTAATAAATTAAGGATTAATGGACTGGGATGAGCCTTTACAAAATATAACCGGAATGAAGTAACCCTATCTATTACATTTTTAATCTACCGAACTGAGTTTTGAACCGCCAGAAGGACTCCATAGTGTAGTAAATGCTGAAGGTAGACGATCTCCTAGCGCACACTAGACGATTGACGCAAAAACTAAACGATCGCTAGACGACAACGAGGCTGCGAAACCTGATTGTCTAGATGATTACTTAACGTGGCGACAGGTAAACGATTTATCTTGCATTACTAATCGATCGTTTAGTTAGTTACTAAGCGATGAAGCTTGCTGAGCTAAACAATCGTCTAGTGTGCACGCACATTAAACGATAAGTGAGCATCCCATCGTCTACACGACTCGATACTCAGCGATCACTTACCCATCGTCTACACGACGCGATCAACCCTTGATCATCTCCTTCCTCGAAGAATTGCAACTCTTGCTCCGATCTTCTTCACAAACAACACAAGACTCAAATAGACTTTGAATTATAGACTCGATTAACGATTATTAATGCCCAAAAATGCAGTGGCCTTTACAAACAACCGAAAATGTAAAAGAATTAAATCAACCCGAGGCTAATGTCCACAAAAACATCCATTACTCTTCACATCCACAGTAATTTAACGATTAGACAGAGCAGACATGCAACCACCAAGTATGTATACGTAATTCGTTACAACAATAAAATTGGAATATCAAAACCTAGCTCTGATACCAATTGAAGGATCTCTTAACGAAGAGCATCCATGAGCGCGTTCAGATCTTTCCAATTTCATTGTGATCAAAATACAACACATACATTCTAACAGACAATTATGCAAATTCACACTAATTAAAGGCATGCTTTGAACACTAAAATTCAAAGGAAAGAGTTCTCATACCAGTTGAAGAACCACTTCAAACTTTCAACACAGAAGCAGTGGATGAACCTCCACTCGCACTCTATCGCCCAACAAACTAATCGGCTGCAGTAGCATGAACGTCTACACAGATGATAGCAACACGAACAGTGACGAACAAGTGAACAACAGCAGAAACGACACCATCAAATAGAGCCCTTGGTATTCTCGGAGTGAGAATCCAAAGTGTGGTCTTTGGTGAATTTGGTAGAGGTTGGAGAAAGAACAAATCGTGTAAACGATAAGTAAGTGGGAGAGAAAAAGGGCTATCATATAGTTATGTGCTTATCATTTAGAAGAAGCTACACGATCGTATAGGTTTGACTAAGCGATCGTTTAATAAATGGTAGATGATCGTTTAGAAAACGCGACACATTATGTGATCGTTTAGGGACGAGCGTGCGATCGTTTAAGCGCTGGTGTGCAATCGTTTAGACGATGAGCGCTCTCAAACTACGCGATCGTTACGTTTTCACACCGATTGCAATTTTTCAAACATTTTGCAAAATGAAAAAAAAATTCATTTTATTCATCGATTACCATAACCGAATGTGGCTGCTCCTACTAAGGCATGATCGAGAGAAATTTTAGACCAATTATCATATAATTAATCAATTTAATAATCAATTAATATAATCATATTATATTCTTACCCTATAGTTTGATATCACATATCTACTATAGTAATTTCTCCTTCACTTGATATAAATCATATTTATATCTAATTTCCTTCAAAATAATATATCTCATACATTTAGTTAATTATATCATATATAATCAACCAATTCAATTATATCATATATAACCGAACTCCCTCTTGTCAATTTAAACATTTCAAACTAACCAAACACTGATTCTCGACTTTATCCAAGCTACCCAGGGTACCTAATGGACCTGTGGCTCGAAGCTCCAACGGTACATGAATAGCTGACTAAACTCTTTAGCCACGAGATCCACCATTCATTAACTACCAGACATTTCACTAAAGACCAACAACTGAACTCTTCTTACCACAGATATATTTCTGTGTCCATCGGATATAACCAATCATGAGTACGATAACCCTTCACAGATGCTCGTAAGTACAGCTGGGCTAATTTACCATTTTTGCCCCTATAGTTACATCTCACTCCTTAAGTACCATTGATTCCTCTAATGAACAATACAACATAGTCCAACTATGTGTGAACACCTCTCGGACCAAGAAAAGGTATGTGGCGCCACATCGTTCAAGCCCTGGAATCAACCCTTAAAGGAGCTATTTATCTACTTACCCCTACTTCGGGAAATGAGTGAATTTCATCTTGTGTAGCTGAGTTCCCAACTCCCAAATCAGACAAATCCCCAAAATGGTACGTTTGAATCGACAACCTGGCCACTCGCACCCATACAAATCAAAGGATCGCTCTCAATGGCAGAAGTTCCTAACTCACTCAGGGTGAGGTCATCTTACCTATGGTCATCCTAGTGAAGTGAAGTCTCTGTCATGAACGGTGTTATATAACGAGACGTTAACACTTCGTGGTCAAGTCTTATATAAACTCTTCGTATAGGACGCCCCCGCTTGCATGTCCCCTACATGAATGATCAGAATCAGAACATCTGTGATAAGTCACAACACTTGTGACCATTCCACAAAGCGGGTCGCATCCGTAGCGTTACTAGGATAAGGTTTCCATCCTATATCCACATACTACGGACCATTTTGGTTATCTCTCAAGACATAATCCACTTGTATGTCACCACATACATGCTTGAGTTACATACAGATAACCAAAGATTTTATGTTTATTGGTTTGTGGTAAAGCAAATAAAACATGCAACTAAGCAAAAAAAAAAAAAAAAAAAAAAAAAAAAAAACAAGATGTGAAGTAAATATCATATATTATACAACACAAGCGTTCGTACAAACTGTTTACAAACTACAAGACATGAGACTTTAGGGCATCAACCCCAACAGTTACATGCATTTAAAGTATGTTATAATTGTTATAATATATAGTATACATGTTAGGGTAATGTTTAATATAATGGTTATATTAGATACCTTTGTTGAATATTGTGGATGTTAAGCATGTCTAAATTTTGTAAGTTATTATAAAATTGGTTAGATGTTTAAAATCCACAACCAAGAATAGTTGCCTGCTCACTTAGGTTAACAACTAATTTTAAATGTTAAAATAGATTGTTACCTTATAAAATACGATTACAAACTCATATCGATTCATAAACCTGTCTAAGGCTGGGGGTACTTAAGTTGACAGTTTACGGAACACCTCCTACCTAAGGATTATGACCGAATTATCGAGATTTTTTAACTGATTTTATGAGCTTGCGTGAGCAATGTAAGGTAATAAAATAGTTTATCACCTAGACATTATAGGTTAAATCCAATTATAAGAGTTATATTTGGATAAACCACTTAGACTTAGGTTGTATGAAATTAGTCTTCATGCCTAAGTAAATTACCCAAATTTTTAGAACACTTCAGTGGGAGATTAACAATATATTTGATATATAGTTATTAGCTCTCACGTCCTTAAGAGTTCACACTGTGAGATCCATGCTCGGCTTCATGTCGATTTTACCTCGACTGCTCTATACGGAAAGTGTTTGCATGGGTCAATAACAAGGTGAATGAGGGAGATGGTTCGTGATAAGTGGGTGAAGGAAATGTGTCAACATTGTCCTACGGTCTCCTCCATTAGTTTCAACCATGAGATTCTTATGTTATGCCTGCTATCGTTTTTATGCGGCACTAGCTAGTCATTAACTGAGACGATCCCTACGAAAGGTTGTAACATAGGATTCAGAACAATCCAGGCTTCAGTAAAATGAATAAGGTCTTATAGTTTCGTCTTGGATATTGTCTTCTATCTCGGAGGCATATTCATACCGTCTTATAAGATCTGAAAATGGCAGGTCACACTTACGATAACCAAAAGAACTATTCGAATATGAGTTATTCTGGATAATAGTATTTGGTCAAGAACTGTCTTGCTTCTATGAAGGAATTTTTTATTGCCCCACGGTAGCATTTGTTCTAAATCACTTAAGTATCGTTGCAAATAAATAAAGATTTATTGGGTACTTTATTAGTTTTTACTAAAAAAATGGATTTAGTGCATATTTAATAGAGTTTGTTTAAAATGTCTCAGCAATGTCGAACTCAATCATACAATTGCTTGCTTCTAACAAATTTAATGGAGAGGGTTATTCGAATTGGAAGTTAAACATCAATACAATATTAGTAGTAGACGATTTGAGGTTTGTGTTGACGGAGGAGTGTCCTCCAGTTCCCAGTTCAACAGCTACCCAAAATGTTTGGGACGTCTATGATAGGTGGGTGAGGGCGAACGAGAAAGCCCGGGCCTATGTCTTGGCGAGTATATCTGATGTACTCAACAAAAAAATGAGGTCATGCCCACAACCTGTGAGATTATGGCATTATTACAGGAGATGTTCGGGCAATCGTTATCGTCTGTTAGACATGAAGCCATCAAATATGTGTATGTGACTCGCATGAAATATGGGACCAACATAAGAGAACACATTCTCGACATGATTATCTATTTTAACATTGTGGAGGCTTACAGGGCTATGATAGACGAGACAAGTCAAGTGAGCATGATACTGGAATCTTTTTCTGAGATCTATCTGTCGTTCAGGACAAATGTTGTCATGAATAAAATCACTTATAACTTAACGACATTGTTGAATGAGTTGCAAACTTATCAATCTATCGCTGTTGAATGAGTTGCAAACTTATCAATCTATGATGAAACTGAAGGAAAAAGAAATAAATGTTATTTCAAAACCGAAAAAGTTTTACAAGGGATCTACGTCTGGTACAAAACTTGTTGATGATAAGAAAGCTGGTCCTTCTTCTTCTAAGGATAAAACCATACAAATGAAGAAGAAAGGAAAAGGAAAAAATAAATCCACTACGAAGAAAAACAAAAACAAAACTCCAAAGGGAAAATATTTCCATTGTGGAGAGGTTGGGCATTGGAAACGAAATTGCCCAAAATATCTGGCTGGAAAAAAAAGCAAAAAAGACTAAACAAGGTAAATATGATTTACTAGTTGTTGAAACATGTATAGTGAAAAATTCTCACATTACCTGGATATTAGATTCAGGCGCCACTAATCATGTTTGTACTTTTCTACAGGGAACTAGTTCTTGGAGAAGACTTTCTGAATATGAGATGACTTTCAAGGTGGGAACAGGTGAAATCATTTCAACTAAAACAGTGGGAGATGTGAAGTTGTTTTTTGGAGATTCTTTTATCTTGCTCAAGAATGTGTTCTTTGTACCTAAGATGAAAAGAAATCTTATCTCCATTTCCTGTCTTTCAGAGCATATGTACAGTGTATCTTTTGATTGTAATGAAGTGTTTGTTTATTCAAGAGATGTTCATATTTGTTTTACTAGACTTGAAAATAACTTATACATATTACAACCAACTGAAGAAAATTCCATTTTTAATATAAAGATGTTTAAAATGGTTGAAACTCATAATAAAAAGTGGAAAATTTCTCCTAACGTTTATCTTTGGCACCTCAGGCTTGGTCACATTAATCTCAACAGGATTGAGATATTGGTAAAAAAATGGTCATCTAAATCAGTTAGAAGAAAGTTCCCTACCTCCATGTGAATCATGTCTTGAGGGAAAAGTGACGAAAACATCTTTTATTGACAAAGGTCTTTGTGCCAAAGAACCTCTTGAACTTATACATTCAGACCTATGTGGTCCGATGAATGTTAAAGCTTGAGAAGGATATCAGTACTTCATCAGTTTTATTGATGATTACTCTCGATATGGCTATATTTACTTAATCAGTCACAAGGCTGAAATTCTTGAAAAGTTCAAAGAATTTAAGGCTAAGACTAAAAATCAGTTAAGTAAAAGAATTAAAACACTTTGATCTGATTGAGGTGATGAGTATATGGATTTGCAATTCCAGAACTATCTAGTAGATCATGGAATTCAATCCCAACTCACAGCACTTGGAACACCACAACAAAATGATGTTGCAAAAATGAGAAATCGAACCTTGTTGAACATAGTTCGGTCATGATGAGTTATGCTCAATTACCTCAATCCTTTTAGGGGTATGCAGTACAGACTTTAGTTTATATTCTAAACGTTATTCCATCCAGAAGTGTTTTAGAAACACCATATGAATTATGGAAAGGATGCAAAGCGAGTTTACGCCATTTCCATATTTGGGGTTGTCCAGCACACGTGTTGGTACAAAATCCTAAGAAATTGGAAACACGTTCGAAATTATGTCTATTTGTAGGATATCTCATGGAAACAAAAGGAGGATACTTTTATGATCCCCAATAAGATAAAGTATTTGTATCGACAAATGCAACTTTCTTGGAAGAGGATCATATTAAAAACCATCTACCTCGCAGTAAGCTAATATTGCAAGAACTATCTAAAAATACTATAGAAAGATCAATAAGAGTTGTTGATCAAGCTGGTCCATCAACAACAGTTGTTGTCCCGTCACTTCCATCCCAAGAGTTGGGAATGCCTCATCGTAGTGGGAGGATTATTCAACAACCTGAATGCTACATGGGTTTAACAGAAACTCAAAACATCATACAAGATCAGTTTAGAAGATCCATTAACCTTTAAAAAGTGGAAGATGTTGACAGGGAACAATGGATAAAAGTCATGGACGATGAAATGAAGTCTATGTACGTCAACTCAGTCTGGGAACTTATAAATCAACTACAAGGTGTTACATTTATAGGTTGTAAGTGGATCTACAAGAGAAAACGAGACCAAACTGGCAAGGTACAAACATATAAAGCCAGACTCGTGGCAAAGGATTTTACCCAAAGAAAAGAAGTTGATTATGAAGAAACTTTTTCTCCTATTACCATGATCAAATCAATAAGAATACTTCTTGCCATTGTCACATATTATGACTATGAGATATGGAAAATGGATGTCAAGACAGCTTTTCTGAATGGCTATCTTGATGAAAGTATTTTTATATCTCAACCAGAGGGATTCGTTGAAAAAAGACAAAAACAGAAAGTCTGTAAGCTTAATCGATCCATTTATGGATTGAAACAAGCGTCCAAATCCTGGAATATAAGATTTGACACTGCGATCAAATCTTATGGCTTTGAACAGAACGTTGACGAACCTTGTGTATACAAGAAGATAGTCAACAAAGCTGTAGCATTCTTAGGTCTATATATTGATGATATCTTGCTCATTGGGAATGAGACAAGTTTTCTTGCTAACGTAAAGAAATGGTTAGTAACGCAATTGCAAATGAAATATTTGGGTGATGCTCAGTATGTTCTAGGAATACAGATATTTCAAAATCGAAAGAATAGAACCTTGGCACTATCTCAGGCATCTTATATTGACAAGATGTTGTCAAGGTATAATATGCAAAATTCCAAGAAAGGTTTATTATCTTTCAAGCATGGAATTCTTTTTTCGAAGGAACAATGTCCTAAGACACCTCAAGAGCTTGAGAAGATGAACAAAATTCCATATGCATCTACAGTTGGGAGTTTGATGTACGCTATGTTGTGTACACGTCCTGACATATGTTTTGCAGTTGGAATCGTCAGCAGGTTCCAATCTAATCTTAGACACGGTCATTGGACCGCTATAAAAAATATCCTCAAGTATCTAAGGAGAACGAGGGACAATATGCTTGTGTATGGACCTAAGGATTTGATCCTTATAGGATACACTGATTCTGATTTTCAGACTAACGTAGATTCTAGGAAATCTACCTCAGGATTAGTTTTCCCTCTTAAGGGAGGAGCTATAGTTTGGAGAAGCATCAAGCAAAGTTGTATCGCTGACTCCTCCATGGAAGCGAAATACATGGCTGCATGCGAAGCTACTAAGGAAGCAGTATGGCTACGCAAATTCTTAGATGATTTGGAAGTTGTTCCAAATATGCACCTGCCAATCACACTGTATTGTGACAACAGTGATGCAGTTGCTAACTCAAAGGAACCCAAGAGTCACAAGCGTGGAAAACATATTGAAAGAAAGTGTCATCTCATCCAGGAGATCGTACACAGAGGAGATATGCTTGTCACAAAGATAGTCTCTGAAGTTAACCTTGCTGATCCATTCACCAAGGCCCTCTCAGCTAAAGTTTTCGAGGGCCACCTAGTTGGACTAGGACTCCGACTAGTGTAATCTAGGGCAAGTGGAAGAATATCTATGGTATTATTGATGCCATAGTTTATTGTATTTTTCCCATTATGTATCTCAATATTATATTGTATATATTTGTTCTCACTAGAGTTTTAGTACAAGTGGGAGATTGTTGGGAATGTCCTAGAACTCGTAATTCGTGTTAAATAATGACTTGTTGATTTTGTATCTTATTATGAAAATCCAATAAACGCATCCTTGGCTATAATCTAAATGCTGGAACTTTATGTAGTGATATAAATAGAATCAAGTTGACAGTATATAGCCTAAATGGTCTAATAAGTATATGGATGAAATTGGGTATCTCATCTTGGTAACACTATTGGATGCGACCCACTCTATAGTTGTTACAAGAAGTTGTAAGGTGCTACAAACAATGTGATCCACAAATCGTTCATGTTGAGACATGTGAGTGGAGACATCCTATGCAATGAGTTTGCATATAGACCGGACCACGAAAATAGTAGCATATAGACTGGACCACAAAAATAGTTACTTTTCTTTATAATGACTATTTGCTGTTAAAACTGACTATTTCATTTATTATGTAACCTAGGTTAACTCGATCTTAATCCTGAGTTAGCTATAAACTCCTGTTTGTTTGGGATTATCCTTTAATCTGCAAACGGTGAGAGTAGTCCAACAACACTGTTCAATAAGCTTACCATTTTGGGGATAAGACCAGATGAATATCTAGGGGCATAGCCTTGCAAGATGGAATTCACTCCTACTTTATTTAGGGTTAGCAGATAAATTGTTCTCTTAAGTACTGATTCTAGGTCTTGAACAATCGGCGCCCCACCTTCTCATGATAGAGAAAGTTTTTCATTCATAGAGATAATGAATCAGAATTGTTCATTAGAGGACCAGTAGAAACTTAAGGAACAAGATGTATTCATAGGGGTAAAATAGTATTTTGGACCTATCTGTGATTACGAACAATCTGTGAAGGATCGACTTACTGATTATGGTTATTAAGTGGACATAATATATCTACAGTGAGGGAAGTTCAACTATGGGCTATAGTGGAGTGTCCAATTAGTTATCATCTTTATCATGCTCACACAAAGCCTATCTTCTTCTCTTCATTAGTACTCCAAGCATCAGCTGCAAGCCATGCAATTCACTTCTTTGCATGTTCATCTACAATAAATAAAGAAGTTTGGAGTGATTTGAAGAGAGCTCATATAGAAATTTTGAGAGAAAATCTCTGTGAGAAGAAAGAGTTCTTCCAATTGGGATGCTATAAGTTCTTCACTGTTCTTCATCTATTTAAGTTGTTCTTAAGTCCCAAAACTCTGTCTAAAGCTCCAAGAGGATAATGGAAAGACCTTGAGATGGTTTACGGTGATCTTTGGTGAAGACTGTTGCTGTACAATCAAGTTCTTGGAGAGTTTTTCAAAGGTATGATCTTAAAACTCTCTTTTTAGAAAAGCATGCTTTAGTTTCTGCTAAAATTAGTGAATTTGAATGCTTATGAATCCTTGATACTTCCACTGCATGTTATTTAACTCTTTCAATTATGACATCCAATCTCAACAGTCCATTTTGGTTCGAATGAACGAACTTCAAACGGTGGAAGCAAAAGATGTTGTTTTTCCTCACAATCGAGAAGGTTACCAATGATTGTATCACAAAGAAGCCAACGGTTCCGAATGAAGATCCGACTGAACAACAGATAAAAGAAGTTGCTATTGAGAAGAAAAATATTTTTTGTATAAAAATTTCATATTAAATGGTTTGACTGATGGTCTGTATGATTACTACAACACAAAGAAGACAACAAAGGAAGTTTAGGATGCCTTGCAAAAGAAATATGATACCGAGGAGGTTAGGTCAAAAAAGTATGTCGTCAATCGTTACCTTAAGTTTCAAATGATGGATGACAAATCTGTGGAGGCCCTATCCCATGAGCTACAAAAGATAGCCCATGAAATAATAAGTGAAGGTATGCATTCAAACGAGCAATTTCATTGATAAGTTGCTGTGGAAGGATTTTAGAAAACCTTGAGGCATAAGATCAAGGAGTTTTCTTTGGAGAGTCTGATCACCCAGCTGAGGATTGAGGAAGAACCCAAAAGCAAGACTAGAAGGAGAAGGTGAACATTGTTCTTTGGAAATCTGCCTCTGCTGTGATAAAGTCTGTCCAAAAGTCCAAGGGAACTAAGAGGAAATGTAAAATTTGTGGTTCCAGCAACAAAAAAAATCAGAAGAAGCAGAAACTCCTCTCAGAAGAAATGGTACAGTTTCTTTGCTTTAATTGTAATAAACCTAACACATGGTTAGGAACTGTAGAAACAAACGTCCTGTTGGTCAGGTAAACCTAACTGAAGAACCATTAGTTGCCATGATCACAAAAGTAAATGTGATCAGTGGTTTTGAGGAGTGGTGGATAGATATTGGTGCTACGCGCTATGTCTGTCACGGCCTTAGTTTCTTTAAAACTTATACTGAAACTAAGGATAAGAACTTTCTATTGGGAGATCACCACTCAACAAAAAGTTATTGGAACCAGCAAGGTAGAACTAAAGTTTACATCTGGAAAGACTCTCATCTTGAAAGATGTCCTGCACACTCTGAAGATAAGAAAGAACTTTGTCTCAGGCTATCTCCTCAACAAGGTTGGGTTTACCCAAACAATAGGGGTGGATTTATATACTCTTACTAAGAATAATGTATTCTTGGGGAAGGGTTATGCAACTGAGAGAATGTTCAAATTAAATCTAGACATAAATAAAATGAAATTTTCGGCTTATATGTTGTGTTCTTTGAATGTTTGGCATGTTAGACTTTGTCATGTTAATAAGAAATTAATTAGTAACATGATTAGACTGGAAATGATACCTAAGTTATCCATGAATGAATTGATAAATGCGAGTATTGTAGTTAGGCTTGACACTTAGTATACCTATTTCTAGACTGCAAAGCAATAGATTGCAAATGGATCCTAAGGAAAAAGCTTAGACTTGATGGAAAAGTTGACAAGTTTAAAGTCAGATTAGTAGCTAGGGTTTTAGACAAAGAGAAAACATAAACTTTTTTGACATATTCTCCCCGATCGCTAGAATTACCTCAATCCATGTTTTGATTTCTCTTGTTGCCCTTTATGACCTCATATTACATCAGATAGATGTAAAGACCGCATTCCTAAATGGTGAACTTGAAAAAGAAATTTATATGGAACAACCCGAGGGCTTTATAGTCCATGGTTAAGAAAACAAGGTTTGCAAATTAGATAAATCTCTTTATGGTCTGAAACAAGCTCTTAAGCAATGGCATGAAAAAATTGACAACCTAATCCTATCTATCTAAAGGTTTCAAAGTCAACGAAAGTTATGAATGCATCTACTACAAGGTTAAAAATGATCTTGGCACGATCTTATGTTTGTATGTAAATGATTTGTTGATCTTTGGATCGAACTTACATGTTATAAATGATGTAAAATCCACGTTGAGTGCAAACTTCGATATGAAAGACTTAAGAGAAGCAAGTGCAATCTTAGGCATAAAAGTAACTAGGTCTGAAAATTGAGTTTCTTTGGATTAATCTCATTATGTAGAAAATATTATAAAGAAATATAATTACTTTGAATGTAAACTAATATGTACTCCTTATGAACCCAGTGTTAAGTTGTTCAATAACGCTAGTGATAGTGTTAATCAAACTGAGTATGCAAGCATCATAGGAAATCATAGATAACCTAGGCCTAATATAGCTTTTGTTGTAGGATTACGTTGTAGGTTTACAAGCAGACCTAGTATAGAGCATTTGAATGCTATAGTAAGGATTATGAGGTACTTAAAGAAAATCCAAAACCTAGGATTACATTATCAGAAGTTTCCTGTAGTCCTAGAAGGATTGAGCGATGCTCAATGGAACTCACTCTCAGATGATTCAAAAGCTATAAGTAGCTATATTTTCAATATATCAGGTGGAGCTGTCTCTTAGAAGTTTAAGAAATAGACTATCCTAGCCCAATCTATGATGAAGTACAACGGAAAGAGAGGACAAATGCGTCATAAGCACATTATCATTAGAGAGTTCCTCACTACTAGTGCAATTAGAGTGGATCATACACGGACTGATGAAAACTTGGAAGATCCTTTAATGAAAGGACTGACCAGAGAGAAGGTTCTCAAAACTTCAGAAAGGATGAGACTCATGCCTATAGAGAGATGAATCACTTGTGAGAAAAATCCAATCTGTAAGCTGGAGATCCCAAGAAACGGGTTCAATGGGTAATAACTTATCATAAGTGATATGTAGTGAATCACACTCAAACGAATACAGAATTCCTTTCCTATGACCCAGAGCCTAAGCATGATATTCTAAAGCATAAGAAATGTTGAACTTAGTTCTTAATGAGATCTATACTTTATGTCAAGTGGGGTACCTAACTACAGGAGTACTTTTAGACTCACCTATGTGAATGTGGAAGTGAGGGCCGCTTCCTATAGAGTTTCAGGCAAACTCTCTAAAGCGTTCACTAAACTAGGATATTAAAGAACCTTAATGAATGGAACCTTGAGTAGAAGTGGGATCGTCCCAAATTCCATTTGTTTTTAAAAACAAATTTTTACAGAAAAACAAGAACGAGATCATGCATTTGAAAATAATATACAACATGTTTTTAACTAAATAGAAAACAAGAAAAGGGTTTTCAGAAAAATTTTACCTTTAAAGACCGTCTTCAAAACTGAATCCTTCGATAATTGACACAACCACGAACGCGTCCTTAGTATTCTCTAGGATGAGAGATCCATGAGGGATAGACTTTAGCTATTTTGGATTGAGGGTATGGAGAGGATGATGAATTACAAAGAACCCTTCTTCTGTAAAAACCACTTACACTTTTTGTCTTGCAGGGAGAAGGAAGAAGAAGATCCGTTATTTTGGAATACCACCTTTCTTTGTCACGTAAGTGATGGAGAGAAAAAATGGGGAGAGTTACAACTCCCTCCCCATAATTAATTTTAAAAATAAAATAAAATAAATAATAATTAATTTATTCATTTAATATATATTCATATGATAACTACTTTATCATATGATATATATTAAACTATATGTTATATCAAATATAGCATATAAACTATAGTTTCAATATTGTATCATATACACTATAGTTTCTTTTCTCTCACTTATGACATTTAATATAAATCATATTTACATTGAATTTCAATTATATGAATCTAATTCACATAATTAATATTTGAATCATATTCAAATATTTCATTCCTCTCAAATATACTTTATAATGTATAAAATACATTATAGTAATTATATCATATATAATTAAATAAAATAAACTTAATTATATCATGTATAATTAATTCCCTCAATTAATTTGAACAATTCAAATTAATCCAAAAACTGAACCTCAATGAATCTCGTTGAGCTATTGAGGGGACCTTATGGACCTGTAGCTTGAAGCTCCAACGGTACGTGAATAATTAATTAAATTATTCACCATCTGTTAACTGTCGGGCACTCCACTAAAGACCGACAGTTGCACTCTTCGCGCTATAGATATACTTCTTTGTCCATTGGATATAACCAATCAACAATACGATGATCCTTCACAAATTGCTCGTAAGTACAGTTAGACCAAAATTACCATTTTGCCCTTGTAGTTACATCCAACGCCTAAAGTATCACTGATCCCTCTAATGAACAATAAATCATAGTTCAATTATGACTAAATCCCTCTCGGGCCAGGAGAGGGTGTGGCATCACATTATTCAAACTCTGGAGCCCTTAAGAGAGCAATTTATCTACTTGCTCGACCTTGGAGAAGGAGTAAATTCCTTCTTGTGTAGCTATGTTCCCAGCTCCCTAATCAGATGAATCCCAAAATGATAGATTTCTTGAGTCGGTGATCTGGCCATTCTCACCCATACAATCAAAGGACCGGCCTCATAGGCCAGAGTTCACAACTCACTCAAGATTCAGGTTATGTTATTATGGCCATCTTGGTGAAATGTAAGTCTCTATTATGAACGACATTATATAATGAGACTAAACATTTCGTGGTCCATTCTTATACAAACTACTTTGTATAAAATATCCCCAGTTTTGACATGAATGATCAAGATCAGATCATTTGTAGCACTTTACAAAAATTGTAACATCTACAAAGCAGGTCATACTCATAATGTCACCAGGATAAGGTATCCAACTTTATCCATCTACTACAAACCACTTAGGTTATCACTTAAAACTTGATTCATCCGTATGTCTCTACATACATGTTTAAGCTACGAGATAACCTTGGAGCTCAGGTTATTGATTTGTTAATACAACAAAATTTAGAATAAAATATCATATATTTTATTAAATAAACAACGATTTTGTACAATACATTTATAAACTATAAGACCCTACGACATTTGGGGCATCAACCCCAACAGAATACACATGCTAGGCCTTAAAGCATGGGTTTTCGAACTACACCCTAATGATATTGTGTGTGAGATGTTGTTAAAGATAAAGTTCAAAACCATGAGTTACTCTAGTATATTTTGAGTCATCTATACTACGTAAAGGTTCAAATGGTAGGATACCTTTGCTTATGCACAGTATTGTATAGAATGATATTGCTCGATGAAAAATGTTTTTCCTATGTTTCTTTTTTTAAAAAAAAAAAATTCAAGTGGGGGATTGTTAGTGAAAATTTAAGTTTTAAAGGAAATAAGCACTATGAGACATTGGGGAGTTAAACCTCACTTTTATACTGCCATCTTAAGTTGTGGGTTTGGGCCTAAGGGGTACCCATATTTTAGAGAGAGTGAAGAAATAGGCAAATGTGTGTACGGCGGACATCCTACACACGCATTATTGTCACAGTTCGTCCGGTTAGACAAGGCGTGTGATTAATTTTAAAAAATTATTATTTTTTTCGTTATTATTTTTTTTAAAAAAAAAATCTTGTCAACAACTCCCAATACGTGTCAAGAGCAGGTGGCATCGGCAAGTCTTCCTCGTGCCTACACGTTCAGTGGCTCCGCACGCTTTGCTCAGCTGCACGTTCATTGGCTGTGCATTTTTTGTGTTATTTTCCGTTGTCCCTCTACATCTATAAAATGTGCAAGTCTTTAGTTTAGACCATCTCATTTTTTATCATAGAGTTTCATTCCATAGTGTTCCATTCTCTCAATTTTCCTTTTCATTTCCATTTTTCGAGCATTAAAAGTCTTGAAGGGTGTGAGTTTTTCGATCGAATACTGTACACACTACAAGAAATAATAGATACAATAGTTAATGAAAAAGGCTATAAAAAACCTTCCATAGCCTCCTTCAAAGGTCCTAACAGCTCATGTTATTAAAAGTCTGGACTTTTTATAGCCTTTTGTAGAACAATAATGGATGCATAATAGAGTATGGAGATATAGCATGTATACATGGCTGTGAAAATATTCAATAGCATTAGTCATTAAAGCTATCTTTATCATATAATAGCTTGCTCTCAATGCTATCTTTATTATATAATAGGCTTTTCTTAATGCTCTATTTAGCATATGATAACCTTTTTTAAGGCTATTATATCATATATATAGCTTTAATCTTATGTTATAACAAACAACATTGAAAGTATGTCCATTTACATTACAAACATTTGTTTTAAGTTAAATAGACATATGAAATAATTCACAATGTATGCATTAAATACAATGATTTCCTTTCATTATTGAAATTTAGTAATCAATTTACATTAGAAACTAAAAAAATTATCCAATAATATAAAAAAAAAAAATACATCAAATGTAATTTCAACCATACAAGGTTCACAAAATACAAAATTAATTAAGTTTTGAGGATTATAGCATCATGGAATTGAGCTTCCATCTTTGATCTTCATCTACCTATATAAAAAGTGAATTAGCATCAGATTGGTTCCCAAAACCATAATTGAATGTCAAAACTATATATTTTGACTCTCAAAACAACCTAAAAATATGTGGTTCATTAATAATCAACAAAGCTACGTAAACAAAATTATTAAACCTTTAATTACCTCTAAATTCATGAGTCTGTCATTCATTTAAGCTATTCTCAATGTAACAAATATATATAGGCATTGGTCAGGAAGGATAAGTTGACATTAAACTTCATAGATCATTGAAATAATAAATACCACTAATTAGGCAATAATAATACAAGCAATGGTCATGAACTCTAAACATATGAAAATAGTAGTAAAATAGAAACAAAGGCACAATGAATAAATATGTTAAAAACAAATTCATAACAATATGTAAAATATGGAGATATTTTACAATTCTAATAATAGATTGAAATTAACAATAGAGTAAAGTGTAACTTGTTTACCTATTAAGAAAAAAGCAAAAAATAAGCATGACAAACATGCTAAAATAATATTTTTCTACCTGCGGTTCATTAACAAAAAGATTTCAATCTTGTCTATAGTTACGAACCTACAAATAAACTCATGGTAAAAATAAATCAATAAACAATTGAAGGCGAGAAGAGAAATAGTGTAGAACAAGAGAGAAGAAGAGGAAATTGTTATCAGAAGAATAAGAAAGCGATAATTCAAAATGTTCTAAAAGATGTTTTAAACTGAAATTTGACCATTTGTATGTTACTATCCACTTTAAAACTCTCTCCTGTTTGAATCGGTGTAGAACGCCTTATCCGTAACCACATTCGTTGTCAATCTTGTGATAACTTCCTTTCTCACAATATCATCCATTGGAATATTGGACCAATCTTAAGAGTAGGAAATCATAAGAACCATTATCAACAAATTCTTGACTTTTACACCAAAAAAGGGCATTGAAAATGGATGGATAAATCAAGAACATCACTAAGGGATCTTTCTTTTCCATTGAAAATCCTAAAATTCCACTCATCCCAAAATCTTCCAAAAAATTGTTTTGCTAATGTTGTCCCATAAGAGCCCTTTCATTGCCTTAAAAAATTACGGTTTGAAAATTAGCAAAGGAATGAAGAGTATAATTACTAAGCACAGGTTGAACGCATAGGCATGATTGATGCACATTTTAAAATAGATTGTCTACTAAGAAAACTTTCAAACCCATGCGTTAATTAACATTCATACAAAGTTTTAAAATTTTTAAACATACAACTTCTTACAGCTTTTATACAAAGAAGTCTAGAAATATTTATTACTTTCAACAAACTAAGCAATAAAAAATTGATCATTCAGCACCACAACAACTCACTAAAGATGCAACCAAATTCTCACTTATTTGGGTAACAATATCAATCAAAGATAGTATATTAAGATCAATCAGCTGCAGTAAAAAAAAATCATGTCCTAAGTTACTAATTACAACACCTACTCATACACAAATTTAAATCAAAATCAGAATATGTGAAACTTAAGAACTTACAAAAACTTGTCTTAAATAAATATAAACTCCTTTAATTAATAAGTCAAAAGTAAATCACGTACCTCACTCTTTCAAAATTAAGAATCATTTGTAAACCACCATCTTGACCTGTAAAAAACTACTCAACCGAAGGGAGAAGAAAGAAAAGAATTTTAAAATCAAGAATCTAAATTCCACAACACAAGATAACAAATAATCAATAATAGTTTTTTTTTTTTCAAATAAATGAACTTACTAAAATGAAAGAGGTAAAGAAACACACAATAGACGCAAAATAACAATACATAAGAGAAAACGTTGTATTTATTTATACAAACATTTTTTTGTTTTTCTCTACAACTTAACAAACATGATTCTTGCTTAAACTTATGGTTTCAACATACCAATGTGTCAAATACCAACACTAGAACGAAGTTACATACATAAACGTTCATATCTGAGTAGAACGCACAATCTGATCGACAGCGAAAGCACATGCGATTGGACAAAGGGCAGGGAAGCTTTAGATTTGTGCGTATGACAGAGCAATGTAAATCAGAGATGGATCTGCCTCCGTCAACGACCATTCGACAGAGGCAAGCTGACAAAAGTATTAGATTGAGAAGTATAAAACCTATGATACCATGTGGAAACAATATTTGAATGAATAATTTATGTATATTAACTTGAGATTTACATGGGAAATTTATAGAAAGAATGATAACTTAATTATAGCCTAAATATATTGATCTAGACAAGAGCACCTTTTTTGAAGAAACTGAAACTGCACAACTTAGAGCAAAGACTCCTAAGAATAGGAACCTTATAGATTGGTTTAGATTCCCTATAGAAACAACCATTGCCAATGGTGTATTTTCACATGTATTACAAGTAAAAAAAAAAATTCCAAGTTTTTCATCTTTCTACAACAAGCGAAACAGGATAGGGTTTTATGCTTTGATGGAGTGAGGCTTATGGCACTTCATACGAAAATTTTTGGCACCCCTCAATTTCATTTTCAACATTCCGCTTTTTTGTGTGATATTTCATATCCTATTTTTTTAAAGGTTATATTCAAAAGCTATTATAAGTCCTATTTGTTGTAGTGGCAGATTCAATTAAGACATTTTTGTTTATTCTAGTCTGAGCGAGATTTGTGATTCAGTTTCCAACCGTTTTCCATTTGTATATTGTTTGATTCTTCTATAATTGTTGTTGAACAATACTTTTGTGGAAGGTCATCTGCAACTTTAAGTCCTATGCTTCCATTCTTCTATACTAAAAAAAAATAGTAATAATAACTTTTCATTGTTGTTGTTTTTGTTTGTTCATACCAACCTAACTGTATCACCAAAATTAATATTTGTATATAAACTTTAGTCTTGAGGTTTTATTTATAAATGAAAGTTACGTAATTGTGTTTTGTAAGTATTAGATAGAAAATAATTGTGTTCTGCAAGTACTAATTTAACCTTTATGCATAGTTTTTTTTTTTTTTTTTTTTTTTTTCCATATCTGGGGAGAGAAAATCAAACATGCTCGAACTATGATCATTTGTATAAAACCTAAATAAAACTATGATAGTGACATTATAAGGATGATGAGCGATAACTAACCTTAGTAATAGAGCACTTACACTTCTCTCAAACATATTTGCTACATACCTCGTAAACTCAATCCAGCTTATTTATTTCCCACTTATTAAATCTTAATTAAGCCTTAGAAATTAAACATTAAAATTGTACTTTTGTTCCTATAGTTTAACGTTCACTGCCCACGATTATTTTCAAATGGTCAACTATAGCATTGGATACTAACCAATAATCTTCAAAACTCCCTTCAGGGGAAAAGAATCAAAACACTACTCACATAAAAAATAAAAAGAATAAAACAATATATAACCAAAAAAAAAAGAAAAAGAAAAAAGAAATCACTCTAACTCCTCCTGTTCTCCCAAAACTAAGCCCATTTTGCCATCAAAGACATGCCACCAACGCCCAATAAAACCGCAACATAAGCCCATATATGCAGCTTGAGATTGGCTTGCAACTTAGGCCCCATGAAATCATACGCCAACAAATCAACCAATGCCATATAATTCAGCAACCCAGCAGATAAAGCATTCAAAATCCCCACTACTATAAGAGCCGTGGGACTATTCTCACTGTACACATTCGACAACCCAATCCCCAGTACTATACCAAACGGCGTCGTAACCGAGAAGAAAAACACCATTATCGCCTTCATCTTCCACCTATATTCCGCTTGCAAAATGCACCCTCCAAGCCCCATCCCTTCAAACAGCTGATGAAAGCACAGAGCAGCGATGAGCGGCCTTATGGTGCACGGATTCTCCGAAGCCCCCATTGAAAGCCCAATTACCACCGAATGCACAACGATCCCCGCTTCTAATAATTGCGCAGTAACACGGTGCCGTAGCAATTGCAGACCAAGTTTTGTATCGATTCCTTCTTCTTTCCCCAAATTTTCACTGATTTCCTTGCTGTCCTCGTTCTTGATCTCCTCCTCTTCCGCTGATTGATCCTGCATCAACTGTTTATTGTAACGACTCATCGAAAACGAGTCCAACATTAAAGTCGTAACAGCCGAAAGCATTGCTATGAATGTGGAGAAAGGGAATTTCCGCCATGGATTTTCCGGCAAACAGGGGGATGTCAAGCAATCGAAGGAATCAGGGAGAACATGCATATATCCAGTGGCTAGAATCACGCCAGAGGCAAATGCCTTAACGATTGCGAAGGGATTTCCATCTGGTTGAAGCACCGGCACGGTGCGGGAGAAGAGGGGAAGACTAACGCCGATCATGCTCGCGACTAAAATGGAAGCGATGGCGATGAGCTTGAGTTTGAGGGACTTGGCTCTGTCATGGCAGCCTTGTTGAAGCTGAGCTTCGCATTGGGAATTGGGCGATGGAATTGAATCGGAAAATGATGAAGTACAGAAGGAGAAGAGAAGGAGAAAAAATATGAGATTCCGAGCCATGCTGCTAAAATTGATCGAAGAATGTGCGAGTTCTTTACTGATTTCTGTTGAGATTTAAAGGACTCAAACTGCTCTGTGAAATGCCGATAATAGCCTCACTCGGATGAATGAAAAAGCTGGAGTGAGATCGTAAATGTGAGCTGAAATGAAGGGTATTTTGTTAAATTGTTATGAAACAGTAAAACTTGAGGTAGGCATGTGGAAGTTGTGACGTACACACTGTATGACTCAACTTTCGTCGAGGAGATTTACTCTCTATAGCTGACGTGGCATTCACTATTTACTTTTACCGTGTGTTACAATGCCACATAGATTATTGCGCTCTCTCTCTCTATATTGTGTTTTTAATTTAATAATTAAACCACTTTTAATTCAAATTTCGTCCTAAAAACAGCAGTGTCATTCTTCTAAGATCTCAAACGTGTTTTCGAATTTAATATTTTGTATATTATTTATGTTTAAATCCTGTTTAATTTCTAAATATTTAACTTTTGTTTATCATAATTTATAAATTTTTACTAATTTTGGGCATGTACTCTATAAAAATGAAAATTTTTGAAATTTTATATCTAAAATCAGAGGGGTTATTTTTAAATAAAAATAATAACCCATTTATTTACAAATATAACAAAATTTATAACGGTCTATATTATTGGTAGATAGTAACATTTTGTTATACTTGAAAATATTTTTAACAGATTTACTATTTAAAATAATTGCCAAAACTTTTAATACAAAGTTTTAACATTATTTCAAAAAAAAAAAAAAAAGAATAAAAAAGAGTATAGTGCTTTGTTAAAGTCGTGGTTGAAAAACCAAATGAAATAAAAAGAATAGAATAGAGCAAAGACAACACTTTTTAGAAGTTAGATCAAAATGGAGATTTAAAATTTAGAAAATATTAAAACTCTCTCTTAAGGACTTTTCTTAAAATTTAAGTTAGTGAATAAAGACAAAATTTAATTATATCATAATTCATGAACACAAGATTTCTTAGACCGTTCTGATACAATTTTAAATCACTAATTGATCTAAAAATTTAAGTTGGTGGATAAAAACAAATTTAATTATATCATCTAATGACTTTTACATTATTTTCAAATTTAACATTATTCAATTGATTGATTAAAGTATTCAAAATATGTTGAATATTCTGAACTATTTAAGTCTCTACATTTTGAGGTTTTGTTCAAATTTAATATTTTGGATTTTGCTAAATAATAATAATAATAAGGAAATTTGTATTGAATAATACAAATGGAAAAAAATTTGATTATATATACCACATTTTTAATATTTGCTATTATAGCAAACATTAATCGGTCAACCTTTCTTTTTTTCCGGAATTTCAAATTTACCCTCTCTTTCCCTTTATTAACTTTCCTTTTTCACGTTCGTGACCTTCTTCTTCGTCTTCATAAAATCAGATCAATGAAGCTCCATGATACATCGATCATTGTCGTTCGTGACTGCTTTCCTTTTTGCCATTCGTGACTGCTTTCCTTTTTCTTTCACGGTGAAATATCGATGAATCAGTCTCCATGAGATCCCATTCGTGAAGCTCTGTGATACTTCGATCAATTCCGATTCGTGAGTTCGTTTTTCTTTTTTTGATTTCATCCTTGATTGAGAGTTTTTTTTTCTTTTAGCGTTCTTGTTTTTTCGATTCTGTTTTTCAATTTTTCCCTTGATTTCTTCAGGTCATTTAGTCTTTTCTTTCTCTTTTTCTCAAGAACCTAATGATTTCTTCAGCTCATTTTGAACATAATGGATTGTGAGCAGAGTTGTGTACTTTCATGAAATTTTGCTGTGTTCATTGCGTTGTTTACTTTTTCTTTGATATTTTGAGTTTTGATTGATTAATTAAGTTAGGGCTTGCATTCTTCACTGTTTCATTTGATACTGTATATTCTTTCTATAAACATATCAGTGTATTTTGATGTTTGATATTTTTAGGTTTGATATTACAACTACCTTGGCTTTTTGTTTGTCATTTATGATTTTCTTCTACAATGTATTAACTTAGGGTTTAAAAGCTACTATCATCAATTGGAAGATATCAGTGGCTATCATTGATAATGTCTATCACTGATAGAATATATGTGATTGCTATCATTTTTTATTTGTTCATTATTTTTTATTAATATCCATTGAAAGACATGCCTAGTTTTAGACTGGTATCAATGATATTGATAGATTTATATTTGCTTTTGATAGCTATTAGAACCTATTGTTATTCAAGAGCTTTTGTTTTACTTTTGCAGGAATTTTAAAATATGGTTATTCCAATAGTTGTTTTTCATAGTGGAATATGGAATGAAAAACACTGTTATGTGAATTACAAATCTACTGGAGTTTTAATAGATGATATAATAGTTTTTGAAGATTTTATGGGTTTAATATTTAAGAAGATTTATTTGGATGTGTCTACTTCTTCTATAGAACTTTCAGTGTTATTAGATTTTGTTTTGAATGAGGTTCAAAATGTAGTTCAAATTCGTGAAGATAAGGATATAGCTTGGTTTCTGGCCTTAGTTAAGGAACACAATACACGATATCCTTTGGTTGCTCATGCCAGTTGTTCATGTTTGGAAGTGTCTTCTAATGTTGTTTCTAGTGGAGCTGAGAATTATTTGTCTATTGTTCCTTCTTCTAAACCTATGATTGATGATGGTGATTTTCAAGTGATTATGGATTATATATTGCTCGTGATTTGAAAGAAAAAGATGTGTTTGCTAGTAAAGAGATTTTATCAAATTGTTTTTACTTGATAGCTGTTAAGAAGAATTTTGAATTTAAGACTATAACGTCAAATTCAAGAGCAATTGTGTTTCGATGTGTTCAAGATGGTTGTCAGTGGTATGTGAGGGCATCTCATTACAAGTGGAGTGTTTTGTGGATGCTTAGGAAGTTTATTGATATTCATGATTGTTCTTTAAAAAGTATTCAAACTTGTCATAGGCAAGTTTCTTCGTCCTTAATAGCTGAATGTTTGAGAAATGATTTTAGATTTAGTTCTTCTCATACCTCAACTCCCAGTGATATTGTGAATAAAGTCCGTAAGGAATTTGGAGTAACTATTAACTATTATAAAGCATGAAGGGCAAAAGAACAAATAATGAAGTCTTTGAAAGGCGATGCACGTGAATCATATGCTTTGATTCTAAAGTTTTTGATGAAGTTAGAAGAAAAGAATCCATGTTTTTTGTTTCTGACTTATTATATGATCTATCAATGATAGCTCCTATCACTGATTAGAGTCTATCACTTATATCTTCCATTATTGATAACATGAAAATAATGGAAGCTATTGGTGATGGACTGCAACCAGTGATAGAAGATATTGGTGGTAGGCATCAATCAATTATATACCTTTTGTAATCTGGCTTAATTGTTTATTTTCTTCTTTTAGGTACATTCAATGCCTATGAAGCTGACATAAATGGGCATTTTACGTATTGTTATATGGCTATTAGAGCATTAATTGAGGGTTGAAAGCATTGTAGGCCTAATATATCAGTTGATGGGACGTTCTTGAAATGTAAATATGCTGGGACTCTTTTGACGACTTCAACAATTGACGGTAACAATTAGATTTTTCCTCTTGCTTTTAGTATTGACTCTGAAAATAATGCATCCTGGAGATGGTTTTTTGAGAATTTAAAGAAAAGTTTTGGTGAACGAGAAGGATTAGTCATTATTTCTGATCGACATTTTAGTATTCCGAAAGGTGTTATGAATGTTTTTCCAAATGTTGAGTATTGTGTTTGTCTACGACACCTTTTGCAAAATATGAAGTTGATTTATAAGGATTCTTTAATTGATGACATATATTATAGTTGTGCAAAAGCTTATACAATTGATAAGTTCGAGTTTTATATTAAATGGATGGAATCAATATATCCTACAATTCGAGAATATCTCAATAAAGTTGGTTTTGAGAAGTGGGCACGTGCACATTCTAGGAGAAGAAGGTATAATATGATGACTACTAATATTTCAGAGTGCTTGAATAATATTTTGAAAGAGCCTAGGGAGTTCCCCGTTGCATCAGTACTTGATTATATTAGAGAAATACTTCAAAATTGGTTTTATGGAAAAGGTCAATCAGTATTATCCATAAAGACTGTTTTGATTAGTTGGGCAGAGTCTGAGTTGCGAGAGTAACACAATCAGTCAAGAAACTTCAAGGTACAAATACCTTGACTATTAGAAAATATCATTAATAACATGTTATCAGTGATAGCTTTTGTCATTGATAACATGTTATTAGTGATAAAAGCTATCACTGATAGTTTTTGTTTTCACTGATATTTTTTGTTTTCACTGATAGCTTGAAAATATTTAATCAGGTAGGGATAGTATCACTTACATTTTCATTTATATTTGAGTTTTCATTGACATTCCATTAGTTCACCTAGTTGTTTACATTTCATTGACTGTTTTATTTTTTAGGTTGATCCTATTAACAATGAAGAATATAAAGTAGTTGATGGGGGCAATCACTTTTTTTGGTAAATATGGCCTATAAATCATGCAGTTGTCGTGTTTGGGATTTGGTGGAGATTTCATGTGCTCATGCTTTGTGCTGTTATTCATGGGCTAAATTTAGATATATATACTTTTGTGTCAGACTACTATTTTTGCAGTACATTGTTATCAACCTATAAAGGATCAGTTTATCCTATTGGAATCATTCTAATTGGAGATCTGTTGATGTTGGTGTGAAAGTATTACCTCCAATAGTTAAACGTCCGGCTGGACGACCATGTAAACAAAGAATATTATCAATTGGTGAAAAGAAAAGGAGCTCGAAGTGTAGTCGATGTCATCGTCGTGGCCATAATTGTAGGACATGCAAATTTCCACCAATTGTTTAATGAAGAAGCTTGATTTGTAATTGATGTTTGTAATGAATAAGCTTGTTTTGTAATTGATGTTTGTCATCAATTTATCAATGATAGTGAGACAGTCGATGTTTTTCACCAATTTATCAATTAGATTGTATTTGTTGCTTGTTGTCATCAATTTAACCATTAGATAGTGAGACAATTTGTTATTAATGTTTGTCATAAATATATTAGAGACCTTGTTACTAATGTTTTGTTAGTGGAACAGACTTTGTTATTGATATATCCATTCTTTAGTCAATATGATGCTTCACAATATGATGCTTTTATTTATAAAGCTTTCATTTTCCTTTAGCCATAACAATTGAAAGAAATGATATCAAGCTATCTGTAATAGCTTCTGTCAGCAATTAATACAATGAATTCAAAAGCATCAAAACTTCTTTTGTTAAATAACTATACTAAAAGATAAGCATTTTTGCAGAAAATCCATCAATGATAGATTCTATCATTGATAGTAGATAAACATTTTTGTAGAAAATCCATCAATGATAGATTCTATCACTGATAGCATGTCCATTACTGATACCATACTTTCAATGATAGAAGCTGTGCAGCTTGTGTTTAAAGTTTGATCAACGCAACAACGCTATTGAAGAACACTGAATTACCTGATGAAGAACCGACCCGGAGACTAAACGATCGCTTAACAAGTCCAAATGATCGTTTACAAAATACTATACGATCGCCTACCCAATGCTAGACGATCGCCTACCAAATGCTACACGATCGCTGAGCTCGGCTACACAATGTTGAGTAACAAAATGTTATACGATCGCCTACCCAATGCTACACAATCGCCAACCAAATGCTACACGATCGCTTAGCTCTGCTACACAATCGCTAAGTAACAAAACACCATACGATCGCTTAAATTATCTACACGATCGTTGAGCTCCGCTACAAAATCGCTGAGTAACAAAATGTTATACAATCGCCTACCCAAGGCTAGACGATCACCTACCAAATGCTACACGATTACTGAGCTCGGCTACACGATCGCTTAGATCTACTACACAATGCTGAGTAACAAAATGCTATACGATCACCTACCCAATGTTATACAATCGCCTACCAAATGCTACACAATCGCTGAGTAACAAAATGCTAGACGATCGCCTACCAAATGCTAAACGATCGCTGAGCTTGACTACACGATCGCTTAGCTTTGCTACCCAACGTTGAGTAAAAAAATGCTATACAATCGCCTACCCAATGCTATACGATCACCTACCAAATGCTACACAATCGTTGAGCTCAGCTAAACGATCGCTTAGCTCTACTACACAATCGCTGAGTAACAAAATACTATACGATCGCTTAAATTATTTACACGATCGCTGAGCTCCGCTACACAATCATTAAGTAACAAAATGCTACATGATCGCCTACACAATGCTATACGATCGCCTACCAAATTCTACATGATCGCTGAGTTCGGCTACACGATCGCTGAGTAATAAAATACTATACAATCGCTTAAATTATCTACACGATCGCTGAGCTCGGGTACATGAATGCTGAGTAACAAAATGCAATACGATCGCCTATCCAATGTTATACGATCGCCTACCAAATGCTACACAATCGCTGAGCTCGGCTACACGATCACTTAACTTTGTTACACGATCACTGAGTAACAAAATGCTAGACGATCGCCTACCCAATGCTAGACGATCACCTACCAAATGCTACACGATCGCTGAGCTCAGCTAAACGATTGTTTAGCTCTGCTATACGATCACCAAGTAACAAAATACTATACAAAGTTATAACTATATCAATCACATTTATGAATCAGTCACATTTATACTATATGATTGCCCTCTTTTTCCTCCAACCAAACAGCCCCTAAAATAAATTGAAAGTTGCAACTATATCAATCACATTTATGAAGGATTCATATTGACTCAATCTAACTATCATTGATCTTGTAAAATAACAATGTAATTTCCAAAATCATAACAATCACTGTATATTGTCAAAATAATTTCCAAACTATTGTCAAACAGAAGTCTATTGTCAATAAACAAGTCCATCTATTGTCAATCAAAGTTGTGATATTTTAAGACCAAAGCTTGGAGCGTCGTCATTCCACCTTGGAGAATGCCTTGTAGCTTTGCTTGGAGACACCTTGGTAGACACATTTGGAGAGACCTTCTTTTTTTCTTTCTTTTGTTTCTTTGCATTCTCCAAAATTTTCTTGGTTGGTTTTGTTTGTCTTTTTGGTCTCTTGTTGTCCTCCATACTTTCGATGACAACCTTTGGTCGATATTTTTTTTTACTCTTTTTAAGAGTCTTTTCTGATGGAAATCGACACTCGAGATTTTCGTGAGCGGTGGAAGCAAGATTATTCCAAATTACAATCATGAATCAACAAATCATTTACAGTTAACTTGCAAACAAACAGTTATGTGATTACAATGCAAAATTACAGCATGAACAAATACCAAATTTACAGAGGGAAACTCTACACATATATGCAAAAGCGTCTCCACGCTCTGATGCGCACTTTGATCGAACAATAGCGACCACGAACATTCGATCTACACGACCGTAACACCGCACGAACACTTTGCGCTTGTCCTCAACGATCTTCTCAGTCACGAACTCCTCCGCAACATGAACGGCCTCCACAGCACCACGAACGGCCTGCAGAAAATCTCGACGGTGTCGAGTTGAGTCTGACACCACCAACAAGGCGACCTTGGTATTATCGGTGTGAGAATTCAGAAGGTGGGCTCTATTCGAACTTGGTATGAGGCAGACGAAAGGAGGAAACAATAATCGCGTACACGACTGGGCAAGTGGGAGATGGCTGAGACCTATAGTATATGTCAATGCCCAATCGTTTAGATAAAGCTATGTGATCGTCTAGCAAAAGCTATGCGATCGTTTAGCTCTATCGTTTAGCTCGGTCTGTTGCGTACAGACTCTACACGATCGTGTACCTTGGGCCAGCGATCGTCTAGCAAAGCTATGCAATTGTTTGGTAAACACTGCACGATCGTTTAGCTCGTACCTGCATGATCGTTTAGCTCGCCCAACCGTCGTTTAGTAAATCTGTATTTACTTGACGACTTTGTGAGTTTCTTTTCGTGGAGAGAAAACTCAAAAATCCTTTTCAAACTTTTGTAAAAAACTTCTTTTCAAAATAGGAAACCACTTTCCTTTAAACTCATGGTTACCATGATCCAATAACCACCCACTACTTTGGTTATTTAAAAGAAAAAGTATTAATTATCCAATAATTAATATTATTATAAATATAAATTATAACCAACTTATCATACTATATTTATAACCTATAGTTTTAATATTTCATCTCATGAAACATATAAACCATAATTCTTTTTCTATTCTATGGTACTTAATGTAAATCTCATTTACATCAATCCTCCACTAGATGTATCTTATACATCATACCGATTATATCATATATAATCAAAATACCTATTGTCAATTTGAACATTTCAAATCAACACCAAGAACTGATCCTCAACAGAATCCAAGCTACTAAGGGGACCTAATGGACCTGTAGATCCGAAGCTCTAATGATACGTGAATAACTGACTAAACTCTTCAGTCACGGGATCCACCATCTGTTAACTGCCAGGCACTCCAATAATGATCGACAACTGAACTCTCCTCACTACAGATATATTATATGTCCATCTTAACCAATCAGCAGTGCGATAACCCTTCACAGATCGCTCGTAAGTACAGCTGTGCCAATAACCATTATGCCTCTGTAGTTACATCTGTCTCCTTAAATACCATTGATCCCTCTAATAAACATAAATCATAGTCCCACTATGACTGAGTCTTCTCTTCCAAAGAGAAGTTGTGGTCACTATGTTCAAGCCCCGGAATCAGTCCTTAAGGGAGCAATCTCTCTACTTATCCCTGCTTCAGGAAAGAAGTGAATTTCATATTGTGGATTGAGTTCCCAGCTCCCAGATTAGACAAGTCCCCAAAAAGATAGGCATGTTGAGTTGGCAATCTGGCCATTCTCACCCATACTAATCAAAGGACTGCCCTCAAAGGCAGGAGTTCACAAAACACTCAGGATTGAGGTCATGTCACCTATGGTCGTTTAGGTGAGATGCAAGTCTCTAGTATCAACGACGTTATATACAGAGTCTAGTCATCTCGTGGTGCAGGTCTTATATAAACTCTTTATATAGGACACCCCCGCTCCACGTCTCCATACAAATGGTTAGGATCTACCATCTGTAGTAGTTTACAATACTTACAAACCTCTACAAAGAGGACCGTATCCATAGTGTCACCAGGATCAGGTATTCCACCTTAATCCTTATACTACAAACCAATTTAGGTTATCACTTAAGGCATGATCCACTTGTATATCGTATATACATGCTTAAGTTCACATAAGATAACCAAGGAGCTTTGTTTATTGGATATGAGTAAATGCTAGAATTAAATAATACTTATTTTATTCATTGAACAATGTGTATCTTTACAAAACAACGAGACTCCAGGAGAATTAGGACACCAATCCCAAGATTTTCAATCACCTGAAATCATGGAATCAAATATAACATGATATCAATGTACTATCAGTATCAGCCAAATAAATAAAGCTTCATATTATTTATAATATCACTGATAACAAACTATCAATGATAGTGTGTTATCACTGATAGTTGGTTATTAGTGATTTCAGATATCACTGATAGCATGCTAATGTTATAATTAAGATCATCAATCAATCAATATTTACATTCTTTTTCGTCATATCTTCTTTATCTTTTTCTTCTTGATCTTCCACTTCATCTTCAGGATCATCTTGCAATTGTTCTTGCTGGTCATTCTCTTGATCATCTTGAGTCTCCTTGTCCTTAGCAGTGCCAACTTCAGCCTGCATGCATATATCATTTTTGTTATTATACTTCTTTACAGAAAAAGAAAATCACAAGTTTTACCACTAGAACTTCCAAACTTGCATCTAAAAGCTCCAAACTAGATGATGCTGCTTTGTTCTTCTCAAGAGATTCTTGAGATTGCTTTTCACCATCTTCTTCTTTTTGTGGAAGTTTATCATTGATATATTCTTTTATGTGGCCCTATATATCAAGAATCTCGTGCTTTTCATTGATGTCTTTCTTAATATCTTCTTGTCCTCTTTTTAATTCTTCAATTGCCTCTTGTAATGATGCAATTCTTCTCCCGGTTGAAATTTTTTTCCCTTCTTTTTCTTTTTCAATATCCATCTCCTTGGTTTCCAGCTCCGCAAAATAGGCATAATAGTTGGATTGCAATTCTTATTTAGTTGGAACAATTGAAGCAACAGTAAACTAAAAGTTTAATAAAGATGTTAGTGATATAGCTAATTTATAAAAACAATCACTGATTTCAAGCTATCACTGATTGCTTCTATCTACAATAACATGCTATCGATGATAGAAGATATCACAATAGTTCCAAATGACTGATAGAAGCTATCACTGATAGTGGTATCTCTATGTCATAAAAGCTGAAACATCAGTTATAGTTTCTATCATTTGATAGCATGCTAATAATATATATAAATAAAGGAAATAACAGTGATAAAAGACTTATACCAGTGGCTTTGAAAATATTGTTGTTGATGTGTTGCCAATCATTAGGTTCTTGAGATTCCCATTGAGTAAGAGGTCCATCACTTTTTATTCTTCGTGCAAATCCAATAGTGGGGTTGGATAATCTTGGTATAATTTCAAAAGCCCAATATACCAAAGTTAGTGGAAATCCTTGGAGGAAAATGGAAGATGGCTTATTGATGATAGCCTTCTTAAAAACTCTATAGTTAGTTCAAAGGAAACCCTGCCCCATGGATAAGATCTAAACCTTTCTTCATCATCCAACATTTTTAAATGCTTCCAACTTACTTTGTTATTCCTTGTGTAGGAATTAGGAAGCTTTCTAGAAAATACAAGTGTGCAAATTTGACCTTTATATTAATGGGTATGTTGGCATCAGAACCTAACAAATTAAAAGTAGGTTGGAGCTCTCTTCTTATAATTTTTGTATTTGTCTTGAAAAAGAAGTTCCTAATTGTGTTGCCCATTGATTCCTGTTCACTATAGATACGATTTATAGGGTAATCATCACAATTTAAACCTGTTACTAAACAAAAATCCTTGATGCCAAATTCTGAAATATGTCCTTCTAAATTAAAGGCCAAGATATTTTGCTTGGTAGTTGTGCATTGCCTTCTAATATGGTGTGATATGAGTTGGTTGGGCACCCTTTTCATTTTCATATCTAAGAAGTGCCCAAAAGGACCTTCTCTAAATAATTGGATTGATGATTCATCTAATTTTCCTATGTTAGACAGGACTTCTAAACTTATGAAGAAACTGACTTTTAATGGGTTTGTCCATTCACTTTTTGGAATAATTAATACATTTTCTTGTATATATAACAATAACATAAATGTAAGAAAAAAGCAACCACAAATCTATATACATTTATAAAATATCATTAGATTGTGACCTTGATCTTCTTGTGTTTTTTTCCAGATGTTGATCCTTCCAATATTTTTTTATTTCCTTTCACCATTTATTCTAAAAACAAACATGTGGAACCATTACATTCATATCATTGATAGCAATAATAGTGATAGATACTTTTCCTATGAATAAACAATCATCAAATTACAGTATAGGGAACTAAATTAGCATCAATGATATCATCAGTGATAGTTTGTTGATAGATAACTCCATCAACAAACTATCAATGAACCGCCAACATATTCCCTGAAGCATCAGTGATAACTTCTATCATAAAAACAAACATGTAGAACCATTACATTCATATCATTGATAGCAATAATAGTGATAGATATTTTTCCTATGAATAAACAATCATCAAATCACAGTACAGGAAACTAAATTAGCATCAATGATAGCATCAGTGATAGTTTGTTAATAGATAACTCCATCAACAAACTATCAATGAACTGTTAACATATTCCCTAAAGCATCAGTGATAACTTCTATCATAAAAACAAACATGTAGAACCATTATATTTATATCATTGATAACAATAATAGTGATAGATATTTTTCCTATGAATAAACAATCATCAAATCACAGTACATGGAACTAAATTAGCATCAATGATAGCATCAGTGATAGTTTGTTGATAGATAAATCCATCAACAAACTATCAATGAACTATCAACATATTCCCTACAGCATCAGTGAAACATCAATGATAACTTCAGTTAAACAACAATAAACAACAATAATGAACTGTCAACATATTCCCTAAAGCATTAGTATAGCATCAGTGATAACTTCAGTTAAACAACAATAAATATCAGTTAAACAACAATAAATAACAATAATGAACTGTCAACATTTTCCCTAAAGCATCAGTGAAGCATCAGTGATAACTTCAGTTAAACAATAATAAACATCAGTTAAACAACAATAAACAACAGTACTGAAACATCAGTTAAACAACAATAAATAATCACTGAAACATCAGTGAAGCATCAGTGATAACTTCTATCATTAATAAATAACTAAATTAGCATAATATTCACTGAAACATCAGCAAATCACAACGAAACACAATACTAATCTTCACATATTAGCAATCAAACATAGTCAACATTAAACTATCAACATATTCCTCAAAAAACTAGCAAATCACAATCAACATTACAAATAATCTTCACATAATCAACATTTTGATGACTATTAGTCTATGATGACTACGCGTTGTGATGACTACGCTGTGATGACTACACCGTGATGAATACATTGTGACCAAAATGCATAATAAAACACTGAATGAAACACCTAAAAAAGTTGGAGAATGCATGTAGCCCTAATTTGAAATAACTATTTATCTTCTTATATAAACTAACAATGGAAGAAGAACGAAGCCCTACGTTTTCAAATTCTTGCTATCAGTGATGAAGAGATTAACAAAGGAAAAAGAAGAAACGAAGAAACGAACAACGTACCTTTTGAAGTTTGGAGCGAAATCGATGGGGTAGAATACGGTACTGTCGGAGTGGAAGAAGACGACACTGTCGAAATCGAAAGGTTGAAATCGGAAGGAGACGACACTGTCGGAGCTCGAAAGGGTTGGAAGTTTTTTTTCGCGTTTTCCGAAAGAAGATGAAGGGCCGAAATGAAGTGGTCAAACGGTTTTATATGGGCCCATGTCCATTTTAGTATTTTTCCTTTTTCTGAGCCTAAATCTTTAATATAAAAAATCTATATTTGCAAATACTTTTATCTTAGTAAACTCTAATATTTATTGTAAAATAAATATTCATGCAACTCCCCCTAATAATAATAATAATAATAATAATAATAATAAAGAAATACAATACGTAAATATACTTTTAACATTTATAGTGAAAATATTGAACTGGTCGTAAGGACTCAATTTAAGATTGAAAATACATGAATTAAAATTTGATATTTGAAAATGCATAGATAAAACTGAACAAATTTCATTCAAAGTACGTAACTTAAAATGATATTTCAACCATAAATAAATAAGTGACATGTATTAATTTCTTTAATATCAAGGTTTAAAGTTTCATCATCCCACTTTATAATTATGAGGAAAAAAGTAAAGTAAATGCATAATAGATATGACTAAGAAGCCTTCAATATATATATATATATATATATATATATATATATATATATTTTTAGTATACGAGAGAGAGAAAATAAACTAAGAAGAGCTATAATCGGTGGTTACTAAGGAACCTACCCATAGGAGATTATCGTCAAGTCAAATCGACGAGGAACGATGTCGTCGAGCATGAGAAGCAGGCTCGTGAGCCACAACATTACAGTGACACTTAACAAAGAAGAAACCCTCGATGATACCTCGACATTGTAAATCACACAGAAAATCTGCAGAAAATTGAATATCGTTTGAATATTGAATAGAGGTCATCAGAAATCTCATATAATCAGATAATCCATCTTGACCCATAAAGGATAATATACCAGCTCCAAAAGTCTTAGAAATGGCCTCAAGGAGAGCCAAAGCTTCAGCAAGCTCCACATTAATTTTTCATGACCATAAAAGTCTCACCATTAGAATCACGAATAGCAGCACTTAGACCCATCACATCGTTTTCAATAGCAGCATCAAAATTCACCTTAAAAGACTTGTCAGGCATGAATTTCATTTTTCATGGAATCTCTCTAGGTAGACTATATTTTATGACTCCTAATTTCTATCATCTCCAGAAATATGACACCCTATCATCAAATTCATTATAAGATAAAATTGATATAATTTAGTTATGTAACTAAAAAATGAACGTTAAATTATTTGGATTTAAGTGAAATCTCTTGGCCTTAACTACAAATCTCTGTGCTAAAAAGTCAGCAGAGACCATTCCAAACTTCTATGTACGAGACATTAATCAAGCCATCTTTCATTTTCGGCCACAATTTAAAACAATAAAAATATGACGTCCAATGGCATCTTATCTAAACAAACTACGTAAGAATCTCTTTATACGTTTCATATCAACGAATTAAGTTATATTATGAATATTATAATAATAAATAGATGCCCATTACTTATTATCCTAAAATCATATGTCATCATTCATGTTGTCCATGTGGCTTGTAATTATTCATGTTTGGTATCTATGTAAGTACACGTTTGGTGTCTATGTAAGTACACGTCCTACTTGTTATTTTGCCTATTTGGTGGATCTTAAAATCACACACGTCCCACTAATTTTCATATTATCCAATTTTATAGTTTTAATTATTTTATGTTTTTAGTTATTATATTTTATATATTTAATATTATTATATTATATTATATTTTCTTTATATCCTTGTTTCCGTTGTGCTCCTTAATTTCACAACACATTATGCTCCTATCATTTTTCCCGCTAAAGTAGATCCTAAAGATATGTCGGCTTTTCCTTCTTCATTGTAATTAATAAATTTAATGTTATTTTGTATATTCAATATCTATTAAATTTTTAACATAAGTATAATATTTTATAATAGTGTTACCATGACAATTCTCACAAAATTAGAATTTGCCACATTTGATATTAATGACAGTAATTATTTGTCTTGGGTACTTGATGCCGAAATCCACCTGGATACTATGAATCTAGTTAGGACAAAGTAAAAGCTATGATTTTCCTTCGTCATCATCTCCACGAGGGATTGAAAATGGAGTATCTTACAATAAAAGATCCCTTTATCTTGTGAAAAAATTTAAAAGAGAAATATGGTCATAAAAAAACACTTATCCTTCCTAAAACTCGTTTGGATGCACTTGAGGTTTCAAGATTTCAAATCAGTAAGTGATTGCAACTCCACATTATTTAAAATCAATTCAAAATTATTATTATGTAGAGAGAAATTTTTTTATGTCGATATGTTAAAGAAGACATTTTCTACATTTTATGTCTCAAATATACTTATGCAGCAGCAATATCGAGAGAAAGGTTTTAAACAACATTCTGAATTAATTTCATGTCTTCTCGTGGTCGAAAAAAATAACGAATTATTGATAAAAAATCATGAATCTCGACCAACTGGAATGACATCATTCCCTGAAGTGAAGTGAATTTTAATAATAATCGTGGTCGAGGTCGTGGTCGAGGTCGAGATCGTGACCGTGGCAGAGGAATAAATAATTATTATTTTTGTGGTAGTCGTTTTAATCATTCAAAATTCAAAAGAACCACACAAAATGATGATCATAAAGGAAAGCTTCACAAGATAAGAGTTCAAAAGTGTTGAAAATAAATGCTTCTGATGAGGAATGACTGGGCATTAGTCACGTACCTGTCGTACGTCAAAACACTTAGTTGACCTCTATCAAGCCTCCCTGAAGGAAAAAGAAAAAAATGTGGAAGCAAATTTTATATATCAGGATAATGACATATTTGACCCATCCAATATGACAAATTTGGATGTGGCGGACTTCTTTGAATCTCTTGAAGAGAAGATTGGTGCAATTGATGGAACATCAAATGTTTCTTTTGATTTTGAGAATATCTAGACTTAATGCTATTGTTTTCCTTTATCTATTTTCAGTTTTTTTTTAGTAACTTTTGTATATTTTAAATGTTGTTTTTCTTATTGTAATTATTTTCTTTTAATGAAGAAACATAGATCATTTTCATATTTTGGGTGATTAAAAAATGAGCAAAGAACATCTATGTCTGACAAACAGTGTAACTATACACAATACTTACAAATAAAAAAATACTTTTCCAAATTGACAATGCTGAAAGCAAAAGTAAATACAATATCAGATTCTGCAAATTTGATCAAAGGTTTTGAAAAAGCCAATATTATTTTGCCTAGAGGAATAAAATATACAATAGACACTGCATTATTCTCTAGTCAATCAAAGAGAAATCTTCTAAGTTTTAAAGATATATATTGCAATGATTATCATATTGAGACTAATAGTAAGAATAATGTGGAATATCTATATATCATATCCACTGTCTCAAATGAAAAACATATATTGGAAGAGTTTCCTGCTTTATCTTCTATGCTCATATACGAGTAATTGGAACATATGCAACAATGAACCTGAAATTCATGAATCCAGACATATTTACAATCAATCATGCCAGGATCTATAATGATAAGGAGAATTATTGAGAATTCAAATGGACACCCATTGAAGAACCAAAAGATTCTTCAAACTAATGAATTATCATGTGATGCTTGCTCTTAAGAAAAATCGATAATTAGACCATCACCAGCTAAAGTGAGGACTGAATCACTTGCATTTTTAGAACGAATTCATGGTGATATATGTGGACTCATTAACCCACCAAGTGGACCATTTAGATATTTTATGGTATTAATAGATGCATCTAGCAGATGGTCACACGTGTGCTTATTATGCAGTCAAAATTTTGCATTTGCAAGATTACTTACTCAAATAATTAAGTTAAGAGCACAATTTCCTGATTATACAATTAAGACCATTTGTCTTGATAATGTTGGTGAATTTACATCCCAAGTTTTTGATAATTATTGTATGTCAATTGGGATAAGTGTTGAACATCCTGTAGCTCATGTTCAGACACAAAATGATTTAGCAGAATCTAAATCCTTTGAAATTAATTGCACGACCATTACTTATGAGAGTCATGCTTCCTTCATCTGTATGGAGACATGCTATTTTGCATGCAACATCACTTGTACGCATTAGGCTAGTAGCTTATAAGTACACGCCATTAAAATTAGCTCATGGTCATGAGCCAAATATTCCCCATCTGAAAATTTTTGGATGTGCAGTATATGTTCCAATCGATCCACCACAATGTACTAAGGTGGGTCATCAAAGGAGGTTAGGAATATATGTTGGATATGATTCCCCATCAATTATTAAATATCTTGAGCCCCTGACGGGTGATGTATTTGCTACACGATTTGCTAATTGTCATTTTAATGAAAAAAAAAAATCAACATTAGGGGGAGGAATTAAGAAGTTGGAAAAAGAAATTACATGGAATGCATCGTTAGTGTCTCATTTAGATCCCGTACAGATATATGCATTTATAAATGCAGAGAAAGTAACTAATTCACATATACCAGCTGCAAATGTTCCATAAAAAATTGGTATCCCAACCCAAAAAAGTTGTCACTAATGAGTCTGGAACACAACATAAGCGTAGTAGACCAGTGGGTTCCAAAGATAAAAGTCCTCGAAAATGAAAAATAATTAATAGTGAAAAAGACTTGGTTGATCATGTAAATACCCATAAAGAAATCCTCGACATGACTAGTGAGGAAGGTGAAATACCTATAGATAATAATGAGATTTCAATAAACTATGTTATGATAGGAAAAAGATGAAATCGAATTAATGTAATTATTGGCAACATTTTTGCGTATAATGTTGCTCTTGATATTACATCTAAAAATGAGGATCCTGAACCAAAATCTATTGAAGAATGCCGACATAGAAAATATTGGTTTCGGTGAAAAGAAGCAATCGAGACGGAACTAAATTCACTTTCAAAACGTCATGTTTTTGGACAAGTAGTCCAAACACCAGAAGGTGTTAAACTTGTGGGATACAAATGGGTATTTGTGGAAAAAAAAAATGAAAATAATGAGGTCACCAGATATAAAGCAAAACTAGTTGCACAATTTTTCACAAATACCTAGTATTGATTTTGATGAGACATATTCTCCGGTGGTGGATGCAATTATATTAAGATATTTAATTAGTTTTATTGTGTATAAAAGTTTGGATATGCATCTTATGGATGTAGTCGCAGTATATTTATATGGATCTCTTGATGATGATATTTATATGAGAATCTCATAATGATTTAAGGTACTTGAAACACATACATCAAATTTCTGGAAATGGTATTCAATAAAATTATAGAGATCACTATATGGATTAAAACAATGTGGATAGATATGGTACAATTGCCTGAGTGAATATTTATTGAAAGAAGAATGTCAAAATAATCCAATATATTCGTGTGTTTTTATGGAGAAATCACAATCAGGATTTGCTATTATAACGGTATATGTTGATGACTTAAATATAATTGGAACTCCTAAAGAGTTTTCAAAGGCAATAGAATATCATAAGAAATAATTTGAGATGAAAGATCTCAAAAAAACAAAATTTTACCTTGGTTTAAAAATTGAGCATTAGCAAATGAAATATTCATTCATCAATCAACTGGAAAAATTTTGAAAAGATTTTATAGGGAGAAAGCACATCCATTAAATATTCCAATGGAAGTATGTTCTTTGGATATACAGAAAGATATATTTCGACCTCGAGAAGATAGTGAAGAACTTCTTGGTCCTGAAGTACCATGTCTTAGTGCCATTTGTGCACTTATGTATCTTGTTAATAATATAAGACCAGATATTGCATTTTCAGTAAATTTATTAGCTAGATAGAGTTCTTCTCCTACAAAAAGACATTAGAACAGAATTAAGCATACACTCCATTATCTTCGAGGAATAATCGATGTGGGTTTGTTTTATTCAAATAAATCAAATTTTGATCTAGTTGGTTATGTAGATTCTGGATATTTATTTGATCTACACAAAGCTAGATCTCAAACAGGTTATCTGTTCACATGTGGAGGAACTGCTATATCATGGCGATCGGTGAAATAGACTATACCGGTCACTTCCTCAAATCATGCTGAAATTCTTGCAATTCACAAGGCTAGTCGAGAATGTCTTCCAACAATATTATATGAAGACAACACAGTTTGCGTAGCTCAAATCAAATGAGGATATATTAAAAGAGATAGAACAAAGTATATTTCACCGAAACTTTCCTACACTCATGATCTCGAAGAAAATGACGACATCACTGTACAACAAATTTGTTCGAATGATAGCTTGACAAACTTATTTACAAAGGCATTACCAACTGCAACTTTTGAAAAATTGGTGCACAACATTGGAATGCGGCGACTCAGAGATCTTACGTGATGATGTTTTCGTGAAGGGGAGTAAATATATTGTATTCTTTTAGGAGTATATATTATATGAAATATGTACTCTTTTTCCTTCACTAGGGTTTTTTCCCATTGGGTTTTTCCTAGTAAGGTTTTAACGAGGCATATTATATATATATATATATATATATATGGGCATCGAGGGAGTATTATGAATACTATAATAATAAATAGATGCTCGTTGCTTAGTGTCCCAAAGCCATGTATCATCCTTCATATTGTCCATATGCCTGTAATTATTCATATTTGGTGTCCATGTAAGTCCACATCCTATTTATCATTTTTTCTATAAATAGTGGCACTGGGTGGATCTTAAAATCACACATACATTGGTGAGAATTCCACTTAAAAAATACACTAATTTTCTATTATCCAATTTTATAATTTTAGTTATTTTACCTTATATATTTAATATTATTATATAAATATATTATTATATTACATTTTATCTATATCCATGTTCTCGTTATGCTCTTCAATTTCATAAGAAGTTATTATATATTTATTTTTATTTTTTTTTTGTTGTTGTTGTTTTTGTCTTAGACGGAACTTATAAAACAATTAAATAATTTTACACAAAAGAATAAGATCATACATTAACTAAACTCACAGCTTAACTTGAATAAAATCCCTTTTTAGTAGCATTCCTCGTTTCATTAATGAAGAATAAATCAAACGTCGACCTACATTTCCTTTTTCATATTGAATAAAATAATAAAACTCCCTACCCTGCCATTCATATGAAATCATTTATCAAAAGGAAAGAATATAATATATATATATATATAAAAAGGAACTTTCACACCAATCCAAATATAACTTAGTGGATAAAATAATGATTACTATTTCAAAAATCAAGGGTCCGATTTGAGTTAATTACATCTTCTAGATGATTAGAATTCAATTTACTCACAAATCAGTTTTGTAGATCAGTTACTTTGTTTTTATTGAGTTCTATTGTTACAAATTCTATCCTTTCTTCCTCCATTTACATACTGACAGGATTACAATATGTAATATATGCATTTAGTAAACTAGCTATAAAACACGTGTGGGTGTAATGCACGTGATTAAAGATATTTAGAACATGAATTTTGTAGGTAAAATTTCAATAACAAATTAATATAAATTTTATTAAGTTTAAATAATAAATTTCTGACACAAAAATTAAAAATAATAAAATAGTCGATAGTCAAATCTCTCTCTATATATTGTATTTTATATTAATTTACAATAAATATAAAAATGAGTTGCACGTGTTTGAGGATCTTTGGAACACATGAAACATAAATTGATGGTGACATAAATTTTGAATCAATATACTTTTTATGGGAATAGTATAAGCTGTAAAGTTTTTACATGAAATTAAAATGTGATGGAGTAATAATATAAATCATCAACTAACTCAATAATAATATCTTTGATGAATATTGGTTCTTCTGGCATGTTTGTGTAATTCAAGGTTAGAGATATATATGATATTCATACTTTTGTTTTTGATCTTTTGAATCTATCAAATTTGATCTTGTTGCTGATTGTGATAGTTTCATGGATAGTTCTCTTAACACAATGAATAAACATGTTAAATTCAAACACATGAAAAATGGGTAAAAATTTTGATTCATACAATTAAATAAGATAGTCAAGATTTTGATAGAGTTGAAACTATGGAAATCTAATCAAAGATCTAATTGGAAACTAATAAAATAATAATAATATAAAATTTTAAGTACTAACAAAAACTACATATTCAATATTTAAATTTTAAAATAATACAAATATGTAAATCTTTGTTATGGTTGAAAAGAAATACACTTTATGTAGTTTCCTACAAATTGAAAATTAAAAAGTGTTGTTGCTCTTTGATTGAATTCATCTTCTATATTTCTAAATCCAAAATAATTGTCATTGTTAATAGTACTCCCTCCTAAATATCATTTATTTTCACATTTGTCCTTCTCCCCTTTTCCACATTCAAAACCACTCCCATTTTTTATCTACCGATTCAATTTGTTTTATTTTTGTTTCTTGCAATTTATCTCACTCGTCTACTTAAAAAATAAATTAAAAAAATAAAGAGAATAAACCTAAATTTCCTACGAAATCAGAATTTAAATTTGAGAATAACCTAATTATTTGTTAGTGTTGGAAATTCATTTGATAATCAATATTGTATCCAAATAACTTCAAGATACTACACATATCTGAATTTTCCCTCAAACATATCGGCTAATGGATAATAATAAATCAAAATTTAAATATAAAGATAACAATCATACTTTTTCATCGAAGAAAATAAGTTTATGGATTATCTAGGTTTCACTTTAGCATGGTCAAATATTTTTTTTACGAATAACGAAAACTTTAATTATCATTCTACAATATTTTCTAGCATGAATTTCTTAAAATGGAGATGAGGCCAAAGATAACCAGAAAGCTTGTATTTGTTCTTTAAAAAATACTTAGTTATTATGTGAAGGGTTGTGTACTATTTGTATACTATTTGTAAAGGATAGGTCTATTTGAATTTTAATTTTTATGCTAGGAATACTTTAAGAAGATTCCATGGTAGATGAAAATGTGAGATTATTATTTTTTTTTTTAAAAAAATAGTTATTATATGAATTTAAAATTACATTATTTATTCACAACATTAAGTGATATAAATTTTTTTTCAGTTATTGTATTTGTCTGAAAAGAATAAAATTGAGTGATATAAAAGGGTGTGAATATAATTTATACTTAAATTACTCTTTCTCCCTCTCCCCTCTCCCCTCTTTATATTATTTTCCTCTCTCCTCCATTTACATTATGTCTCTTGATAAGAGGCTATTTTGTTGAAAACAAAAATCTAAAAAAAGAAAAAGAAAAAAGACACACATAATTAATGGAAGGGGTATGATGGACATTTAACAAAAAAATGAATGGCAAAATGGGGAGAAAAAGATTCTTCTCATATAGCCCATGTTAAACAATAGAGATAATATTACGAAAACTCTTAAAATCTAGGCCTATGCGATAAGTGACGGCGTCTAAAATCTGTCACAAGTTGTTGAACTCAAGTAATAAGAATTATCATTAAATGATACAGTATTAAATTTATTTTCAAAATTTTTAGGTCAATTAGTGATTTAGTGTGTATAGAGAATGTGGTTCAGGAGCTCTACAATTAAATCTTGCAATGTTATTTTCTGCACAATTTAACAACAATTTAACAACGAATTAGGTGAGAAGAAAAAAATTTATTTAGACAGCTCAAACAGTACCCAATAAAGATGTGTTAAGTGAAAAAAATTAATTATCTTTTTAATTTTATTTTTACCATATTAAAAGAAAGCATTGGATTAGGTGTAGCTAAGGTAATGATTGGAAATGATTGTGTGAGTTTATATGGTGTGTTAATTTCTTTCTGCTGCTTGAAGGATATGAAAGTTTGTTTCATGTATTTTGGAGAGCTGTAGATAACTGACCCATTGACTTTTTAAATGTGACCTCTTGATTGTATCGTATGTGTCTGAAAAGAAGCATTTTTTAAGGATTAAGCCGCAGACGTTCTTCAATAATTTAGATCGTAATTCACAGACCAAGTTTGCAAACTTATGATATGGTAAAAGCCAAGAGAATGTAGAAGCAAACAAATAAGGATTAAAAAAGAAGAGTTTATAATTTTATTTTATTAAATAAAAAAAAAAAAAAGGGAAGAAATGACTGGATGCAGATTTACTAAAATACCCTAGCGTGTTTGTACAGTATGAAAATTGGTATATATGTAAATGCATTTGATGAAAGGCCGTTCCAAAATTCTTTGGTGTGCTCAATCTGATGCCGTGGAAATTTCGTAAAACCACGAACACGAGCCTCCCTCCCTCTCGTCTCCGATATTTTGCTCCACCGTCCCCTTCATCATCTCTACGAACCTCAATTTTTCTCAACTTTCAACTTCTTTTCGTTGTTTCTTCAACTTATTTTGCTTCAGACCGAAGCAATGCCGGCTCGGAAGCGCGCTTACGACACTGTGGATGTTGATCTTTTGCCGCGACTCCATAATACCTTCAATGAATGCTCTGAAGATGGACAATCTGAGGGTACGCTTCTTGTTTCTCTTCAGCACCCTAAATTTTTCACGATGCAACCCACTCTTTGATGTTCCTGCATTTCATATATCTTATTATTTGTTTGTTTAATTCTTTTCTTTCTGCGTGTACTGAGTTCGTGCTGTTCTATGTTGCTTCTTCTTTCGCCAGAATCCGATCGAAGCCCTTCCTCCAGTCAAGGAGATAAGGACGAGTATGTTCTGTTTATCAGCTCTGTTTTTGGCTTACTTCTTTTTGTTCGTCATCTTTTTCGTGCCGTTCCTTTTTACTCTATTTACTCTTTTGATTTATTTCTTCTGCTTGGTTATGGAGTTATTTGGTGCCTAACTGCTTGGGATTGATTTGGGATCTGCATGCTATGCTTCGTGGTATTGTTCATTGAGGTCTTGCTGCGACCGTATTCGAAGACCAGCTGCGTAAGCTTCACGTGCGGAGGCATTCGTTGATTTTTGTCCTGCGCCGGAGTTTTCTTTACTTTCAAGTTTTCAGTTCCTTTTCCGATTAAGGTTAGTGGAATTGGGTGCTGGATCTTGTGGGTGAAGTGGGTTCTCGAGGTCGTATATGCGATCAATCAGTTTTTACCTATGCTACAAGCTGCTGGGTGGGTAATGACGTTGGAGCTCACATGGTTTTAGCTTCTCTACGATGTTAAAGCTCACATGATCCGAGATCAAGCTTTCACTCAACGTGGAATTAAGCTTACCATAACTGAAGCGCTCACGGAAAAATCTTGCTGGTTCCCGCCATTGATTGTTGGATCCAATTTTACGCAAATTCCAAGAAGTTAACGACTGGAAACCCGACATTTCATTAAGAACGAGTTTACCCAAAATTTTTACAACTTGAGCGCTACTCTTACGCTAGGGCGATGAACGAACTATTTGGGTTGCGTTATAGAATATACGCGTCTGAACAGAAAGTTGTTTATCCGTTCTTTAGTTGCATGGTGAACAGTAGAATTCCCTCAAGGATTAACACGATCTTAGGTGTCTTGCGATTATTTCGAATCCTAATTCTTCTGTCTGGTTTTCTTTTCCAGATTTATCGCCGTGAAATTGTCAGACATTCGGAAAGAAGTCCAATGTCCTATCTGCTTAGGTATGTTTTAATAATCCCTTCTTGTTGAACGTAGTTATCTCACATATGATAAGATTTCTATTGATTTAAACATTTGGTTTTAATTTTTATACAATTCATCTTCTGCAAGTACATAAACACGCTCACTACGTGAAACAATTTTGCTGTTTAATATTGGTGTCAACGTTTCATCTGGGTCTTTACTGACTTTAACAAGATTGTTGTCACATCCTGAGAATCAATCATCATATATAATTAACTTATTTTTGTTGGTTTATATACTTACCTATCTATAAGGTTATTTCAAATGATTTAACTGTCCGTGATGAAATGTGGAGGAGGAGACGATTAATTTTAAATGACGTGTTGAATCAAGTGCCACCGGACCCACCTGATCTAAGAATCTATTCTGATGCAGCAAAATTGATTTTTGTATATAAGGTGTGTCGGAGAACATAAATTTTTTTATTCTTTATAATCTCCATTCTCCGGATCTGGGAGTGATGGCAAGAACTAAAATTTGAGGTTGGCTTTGTATATGGACTATTGATTTAGAAATGGATCCCGATATGGTTTTTTTATCAGATTATGTACGCATTCCACAGTTTTAAGATGACAAACTTTTCCACCTCAACTTCTACTTTGTTATGGAGTTTTGCATTTTGTGATTACACCATTCCGTCAAGGTCACTAATTGGACTGTAGAGTGAGTGAATTCTTGAGCATATGAGGCTATGGAATTTGGTTTTCATTCCTTTTGGTGTTCTGTGTTCCTTTTCGATCCTTACCGTTTCAGGCTACATATAAGTACATTTAGGGCCAGTGGTTTGTGATGGTGTTAATGTTTACACGTAACAATTAGTACATTTATGCTCATATTGTCAAGACTCTTGATCTTTACTTTCAGTTCATGCACTTACAGCTAACACCAAAAAATTTTCCTTTTCATAACTAAATTCCAAATCAAAACATTCCTGAAATGTGACATTTTTTAGTGGTTGTATCCAAATACTATGAGCCATGACATTCTAAGTCTTAGCATGTTTGGGAAATATATTTAGGTGGGTTAGGTGAGGTAACCTCAGAGCTCACTTTGGAGGGTTATCTCCATGTTTATGCATGTATTCTTAAGGAGGTCGATAAAATTTTTTCAATTCCTAACGTGCAGGAATCATAAAAAAAACCAGAACAGTGATGGAATGTCTGCACCGCTTCTGCAGGGAATGCATAGACAAATCAATGCGCCTAGGGTATGCTCTTATGTAATTTTTATTTTGAAGAAAATAAATAAGTATCGTTGCACGATTTTCCTTCTGGCTTACACTAAACTTGTACTGAAATTTGCTGCAGTAATAAGGAGTGCCCCGCTTGCCGCACTCATTGTGCCAGTCGACGCTCTCTGAGAGATGATCCAAATTATGATACCTTGATTGCCGTGTTATATCCAGATATTGACAAATATGAGGAAGAGGTGGGAATGTTATGTTTTAACTTGCAAGCTTGGTGTTTGATGATTGATATTGTCATTTCTGTATACTCCTTGTTAATTTTTCTTTTTTGGTTAGGAACTGGCTTTCCAAGAAGAAGAGAAAGGTCGTAATAAGCAGGTGAGAAGGCTAAGTTCTGTGGATTTTTTTCGTTATGGACATGAATTTGTTTGTTTCCAGAGTTAATAAGCTCACTTTGCATTGTTAAATGTACAAGAAATCACAGAGTTTGTCATGCTGAAATTGATTAAGAGAGAGAGGAATTATTAAGTCATTATTTGATAAATATGTAATGCAAAATTGTGGAACATTGGGACATGAAATAGAGCATGTTTTTCTTCGCTGTTGTGCTTTTCTATTCCATTTAACTTGGAAAGATCTCGTGCTGAAAATCAAAATGGTTATTATAGAATTTACTTGTACCAGGTATCTAAGATTACACTCTATTATAGATTGTAGTTGTATCAGGTATCTATGATCACACTTGATCCTTTATCTTCACGTTTGGTTTAAAATGTTATTTTTGGGTTATTTTTCAGATCCAAACTTCCATCGCTCAGACACTTCAACGACAAACTGAAGCGTTGGGTAGGAAACGTTCTAAACCTTCGAGGAGATTAAGTTCTAGAGGATCCAAAAGCTTCCAAAATCATATTGAGAGTATATGCTTTGATGAAAACGAGGACGAAAATGATTATGATGTCAGCAAAAATTCATCTTCTGCGGATGAGCGAATGGACATTAGACCTAAAAGATCCAGGAGAGGTGGTCCTGTTAGATTTTCCCAGTCTTCTTCAGCTACTGGAGCAGATGGAACAGATGGTGGTATCGAAAATGATTATGAAGTGTACAAAGAAAAAGTTGGTGCATCTATAGGGCTTGTTGGTAGCTCGGAAAAACTTTCTTGGGGAAAAGGTGGAATAAGAAGTCACACTAGATATGGGGGTGTAAATGGGGGGGCTGGTAAAAATCCCAGGAATAACCGCATCATGAAGCTGTCGGATTATGTTCGAAACTCAGAAAATGTCAGTGAGAAGGAGGTAAAAACAACAATTTGAGGTGTTACTGAACTTCCTTGTGAATAAATTATGGACATGTTAACGTATAAATGGCTCTCCTATTGAATCACATGCATGCTGTTATGCCTCTTTTAGCTGCTTAAAAGCTCAACGATCTTTTATGTTTCTATCCATCAATGACTTTTGCCTTCTCTTCCTGACTTTTAGTTGGACATCCACCTTGTGCTCATTTCCATCGATGAAACTAGAGTACCCGCATTGCAAAGACCATATATTCGCTGCAGGCCTTCAGTGACGATTGGACACCTAAGTCAAGTAATCTGTCACTAAATGGAGCTGCACTTCATCCGTTTATATTCTTAATTCATTTTTTAGTTGATCCTTGAGCTTCCTTTCTTCTGCAGTACGTTGCTCTCAAAACCGGGCTTTCCGTTGATGTTGTTGAAATGTGCGTGGCAAAAGAGCTGCAAATGAAACTCAATCCTTCAGACTCCGGAACTCTAAAGAACCCATGTAAAGAAATTATACAGATACTAAACGAGCAAGAAACGCTATCGACGGCCAAAGTCAAAGCACACAGGCTAGCTTGTGGTTATCTGGTATGCCTTGAATCTACAGCACACAAATGCTTTGAAAAAAAATGCACCCACTACATCAATAACCATTTGTATAAAGCCTTCTGTGCAACATTTTAAGCTTGTTCCCTTGATTCCAGCTCTTGGCATATAAGAAAAAGGGCTAGAGTTCTGCTGAAGAGGAATTTGTTTGGCTAAGAAGATAAAAGCATCAAGTCTCTATGTGCAGACATGCTAAGCGTACTAGCAATTCATCCTTGAAATTAAGATTTAGGTAAAATTTCCATGTATATATATCAACTCAAGATATCAAGGGCTTTAAGAAGCTCCAACTACATGTCTTCTTTCCCCATCTGAATGTGTTATAATGTTATCTAACCACCTGCATTAGTTTCTTGCTACTGGTTTCCCCCTTTTGCCATGTATATGTGCCATTTTCATCAACCATGCAGGATTTAACTGATGCAAAACTGATAAAAGCTTAGGTGGATATATATACCATGGAATATGGATGTTCATGACTTGAGAATGTAGAGCAATTTTCATAACGTTGCGTCTGATTCTATAATCCATCTCAACTTCATTCTCTTCATCTTCATGATAGTTTATTATTGAATAGGTGACTTTTTCTTTTAGTAATGTGTGGACAAAATGCTATAGTTACTCTAAGTAATGAATTGGAAACTTAATGGGATCTACTTTAACTTTTTCCGAAAGATGGTGCAAAATTTTAGTCAAATCTGGTTGTGTGATTGATTCCTTCTTTGGAAACTAATTGAAATTGATCTTTCAACTGCCAAATAAAATTGGCCTAATAATTACAATTAAATCCACTATGTAAATTGAATAAAAACAACACTGCAATAATTTTAACCTCCAACCGAGCTGATTGATTCTGACTCTATCCTTATCCATAAACCGCTTGTATTGTTATACCATTTGGAATTTCCCACACTTTCCACATTTGTGGGACCTAGCTGGAAATACACTGGGCCCCACTCTAGATCTTTTTTAGCGTCGTGGGTCCACTCCATTACCAACATTTCATTACACAATTACGTAATAAAGACGGGTTTATCACAATTTAATGGGTATCATCAACATCATACATTATCAACTGATTAATTAAATTTAAAGGGGAAAAAGAAAAGATAATTTTTATTTAGACAACAATTATGAGTCGCTAATCACCGCCGTGCACGGCGGACCCTATGGAGTAGTAGTCCAGATCGTCGGCTGTGTCAGCAGACTTAAACCTAATTAGCTACAGACTCACACATTAAACACCACTCTAAAAACTTGCTTGGATAGCTCAGATGCCAAGATCTAGTTAGAACATGTAAATCACATAAACATCCAAAACCCACCGGTTCACGTCACCAAACATGAACCTTTCACGACGCTATTTACATACGGCCACCGGTTATCGCCGCCGCTGCAGCCACCATTTAACGGTGCTGGCTCTTGGTGTCACCGCTGTAGAGCCTGTAATCGCAAAACAACAGTTTCATGTCAGTTTGATCGGACAAAATAGAGGGCTCATCCAAGCCCTCGGATGTCAGGACCATGACGAAGTCAACAGATCTGACGGCTTGGATGTCGTTCGGGAGAATCAAAATTTCGAATCTTTTTTTATCATCCACCAACTGTTGGGAATATTGAGGACAAAATGCCCCGGAATCTAATTTCATTTCACTATCACTACAATTTTCCATTCTTTACAACTTTTCTTTTAAAGTTTTGATATATATATACAAGGCGGCGCGTGGATAATAATCGCCCCAGTAAAAAGGGGTGGAAAGTGGGGGTACATACCAGTCGTAAACAGTTGGAGAGTTGGGTTGAGGTTTGTCGAAGACTTCGGCACCGATAGTCTTGGTTGCAAAGTTTCTACCAGGGTTGAAGACGCTCCTCCAAACATTGTCCTTACGCGCCGCCGTGAACGGCGTCGTAGGTGTCACCGGTGTAGTGGGTGTTCCCGGACTAGCTGGCAGGGACATCGATCTCTGGTATTTGCTTCCCTCTCCTTCCAAATCTAAAATTGTCATAGTAAGAGTAACAACATATATATATATATAATCAACAACAAGGAATTTGTACCAAAAGAAAGAATCAACAAATTAGATTGAAAAGAAAAATTAAGAAAGTGATCAAAAAAGAAGAAAGGGGGGAGTTTTACCTTTAAGGACTAAGGGCTTGGTGGAGATTTTCCTTAGCTTGCCGAGGCCACGGTCAGGCTGAGGTCCAGCCACAACATCATCCCAAAGCTTCTCAAGCAGAACCATTGTTGATCACTTTGTTTAGAAGCCCAATTCTATGGTCATGTGTATGGTTTTATAAATAGACCTCTCACTGCTCGAACTGTCTTGGCCAACCTTTTTTTTTTATTAATTTTTTTTTAAAAAAAAAAAAAAAAAAAAAAAAAAAAAAAAAAAAAAAAAAAACACACAACACCAAACTAAAAGACAATTGCTCAATAAAATTTTGTCATGTAATAAATATATTTTTAAAAAATGACTTGTTTTTATTTTGTAAAAGAAAAAAGAGAATCCAGTAACTAGGTGAAGCCTATAGCAATGTTTCCATTTTTTCGGTCCACCTCACCTACATAACAGATAAAATTTAATAAAAAATTAATAAATAGAGCGAGTAACACCTATATATGTACATTCCACCAACTTGTCTAATCATAAGTTGTCATGTGATAAATTTTACTTTTTTCCCTTTTTTGAAATATTTTAATATTTTGTTTTATGTGAGCGGTGAAAAGAGATGTATAAAGATAGGTGCACCCAAGTGTTATTCAACTCAAAATGCACGTAAGTAATTTTTAGGATAAATATCAATTTACATCTATGAACTTTGAGGTTTTATTAATTTAAACTCTAAACTAATAGTTGTATCAATTTAAATCCTAAATTTTTACAAGTATAACAATTTAGACCTTGAAATTTTATAAGTTATCAATTTAAACCATCTAAAAGTTAGTGTTTAAATAAACATACTCATGAAAGGTTAGGATTTAAATTGATATACGCATAAAAGTTCAGTGTTTGAATTGATATACAAATAAAAGTTCAGTGTTTAAATTATTATAACTATTAGTTTAAGATTTAAATTGATATAACACTCAAAATCGAGAGTATGAATTGATATTTGCCCAATAGAAGATTATTCAATTTGATCGTTATAGGATAATTACTTTTTCTTTCAGTATTATAAATGTAGAGTATAAAGGTTAATCCTCTGATTTTAATAGAAGAAATATACATCAATTACTATTGAAATATATGTTCAGGTTAGCATTGACTAAAATCTTTTCTTTCAAATCTCAACATGAACTATATTTTTTAAACCATTTATTTATATTATATTATACTTTAAAGTGAACCACTAACCTTTGAAATATCTAAATTCCAAATTCTCAATTTATAGGGTGTGTATATAATTGAGTTATGAAGGAGGATATTTGAGTCCCTACTTTGCCCTTATAATTTTTTATAAATACATATTTTGCGCATTGTAAAACTATTTAGGTCAAAGTTAGATTTGTTACAAGCATGCAATGATTGATTTATTAAAGTTTATTAAAACATTTAATGAACAATAATCAATATTATTTAATTATCCAAAATAAATGTTACATTGACAAAAGTAAACAATAACTTAGTAAAAATAATTAATTGTATTAAACATTCAATGTGAAAAAAATGAGTTATATGATACTTCATTCAGTGTGAAATATTATTAAAGCATTCAACGTGAAGAAAATAGGATATAAGATACTTCATTTTTTTATCACATTTTCCCCAAAAATTCACACCGTGAGACCTATACTCGACCTTGAGGCACCTTTTATAACGCCCCCATACTCAACCAAAAGTTCACATTTTCTATTTTATTTTTTTACTTCAAATAATTGCAACTATTCAAATTAAAAATATAAGACTTTCATTAATTAAATTCTTTTAACTTTTTTCCTATATATAAATTTTATAGGCATCACACATGCCATAGATTAATTAGACAAAACACTCTTAAAACTTTTGGAAATCTTCCAAATATATTCTGATACGTTGAATGTTTCATCCATAAAGAATTAGCAATTGCCATATAAAAATTAAAAGGCGTATGCAAGACTATCCATGTGAAATTTACTCCCAAATAAATTGTTCCAAAATTTTATCTTCTTGATTAACATAAAAAACGAAATCAACGTAGCAATTAATGTGTAAAAATTAAATGGCATATATGATAGTATTTCCAATTATAAAAAAGAATATGTTGTTATTACCATTTATTTCATCTTAAAAATATATAGTTAAAGTCATTTGCATTGTTAATTTCTACATATCAAATGCTACAAAATATTGTAAATATTGTCAGGCATGTTTTTCAATTTTTACACAATAATCTTTGCATCAATTATATCTTTATTAAGACAAAAGGGAAAAAAAACTAAGGATGTTTTTGGAATGAATTTCAAAGTTTAAAGGTAGAAAATAGAACTTTTGAAATTCCTAAAATAAACTCCAAAGTACGAGAATGTAATAATATAATATACTGTATCAATAATTTTGTTTAATAAAAATAACATCGGATTAGTTAAACTTTTAATTTTGTATCTAATAATAGTCTAACACATTTAATACGTTTTAAACTTAATTAATAATTGATTAATTAAATTTTATAGGATAATTGTTTTAAATGTGTTGAAAATATTTCCAAATATAGTAAAATGACACTGTCTATCCGTAATAGTTAGATCGTGATAAACATTTATTACTGCACAATAGAACGCGATAGACATCTATCAGAAACTGATAGATTTCTATCGCGATCTGTCTATGATATATAGTGATATTTTACTATATATTTATAAATAATTTACCCAATTTTCTAAATTTAAAAACACCTCAATTTTATATCTAATAAAATCTAACTTTTAAACCACCAAACTAACCTCTAAGGGATCGTTTCGGACAAGGACTATCCTAAGACTATAATAATCATCTTTTGTAGTCCCCAATTAGCTACAGTCAACACTATTCATAATTTTTTTTATTCTTTGCTACAATATTTACTATTTCATTCTTAAACTAAAATAATTTACACACAAACACATTATTATAATTCAAACTAAAATAGTCTGCATCTCAAATACAAACTATTATGATCCAACTATAATAACTTAAGACTATAATAATCAACTCCTTATCCCGAACGTCTCCTACCTTTCTCCAAATTTGTAATTAATCAGGAAATCTTCTACGCTAGCATTATAAAAGTTCCTTTTTTTAATCAAATATGGGATTAAAAAAATAAAAAAGAACATGTCAAATGGATAAGGATGAAGACTCAGAAAACATGGTGACAAAAGGAAAAATATCTACTTGAATACGGAGCAGGTTATGGATTGCTTTACAAGTGGGATCATGTCTCCTATTAAAAAATAATAATTAAATTACTAAAAAAAACAGGTTTTGTCCGATTTCTCAGTGCAAAGGTCACATGATTTAACACAAATTGAAAGCTCACACGTGTACATCTTCACTTTGTTTGTTCTTCAACTATCAACGGCCCAGATTTTGTTTTAAATTGTCTATGGATATAAATTAAACGTAACGTACCATGATGATAATAAGATGCCCCTGGAAGAATCTAGACTTTGCTTGGGTGGAATGGAAGTTGGATTATTCTTTAAGGTTTAGGGGTTCCATAAATATAATATGGTTGATGAATTTCACCATCTAAATCCATTAATCATTTAAGGAAAATGGATGTTTATTTCACATTTAATTTCTCCACCTTGGATATATTGGCAAGTGAAGAAAATGCTGACTATGATAACAATATCCATTCCCCAATAACCAAATGCCACGTTAGCATAGAAAGGCATGTCTTAAATAATTTTTTTGGTTATATTATATATATTTCGAGGCTCAAAGCATGCCATAATCAATTGGAGTAAGCTTTTAGCTGGTCTAGTAAGATCAAAACTTCGAAAGTCATTTCAAACCAACACTAAATCGCATATTAACAGTTAACAAACAAGAAGTCACCTGTAATTCTTTGAAGCATTTGTATTTGTTAATGATGTGCCTGTGCCCCGTTCCAACAACAGTTCATTTGACAGAAAGTAGTCGCCACAGCAACAGATAAGGCTGAGGGATGAAGTTTATAAAGAAACCAAATCACAATATACAAAACCGTGAGCTGGGAACAAACCAAAGTGACGTGCCGTAAAGCAAACAAAAAAAGAGAGAAATGAGCCAAAGTCAAAGCCCAAAAGGCATGGATTAACTCATTGATTCGATGCTCTGAGCTCTCTCTTACCTTATCCTTACAAGTTACAACCTTTTGCCCCTAAGAGCAATGCTGATAACTAATTTACATGACATGTCTAATCTATTAGTCAAATGCTTTCAGTTCAGTCCCCCTAAATCTAATAGCATTCTTCTTCAATGGAAAGGCTAAAAGTATAACCATATTGTGAACAATTGAACATAATAATCTGCACTGATTAGAACATAAATTGATAAAGTTATAATAAATTTTGTCTACGAGGTCATCTAATATTCGAAGAGGTAACATAATGTTTGCATCTTCTTTCAAATCCCAATTACTTTTGTTTTGCAAAGTGCACTATTTCCAACTTTTTCTCCTCTCCATGAAAGATTCCATCCGTAGAAAATAATATAGCTTTACCAATAGGATCGCCATAAGACCTTATAGCCAGTATTTCTCTAGAAGTCGAGGACTTTTATTAAAAAAATAAAAAAATGAAAATGAAAAACCTGGCCTTATTAAGCAAAAAATGAAAGAATACACAAGTATACAAAAGGGAGCCAACTACTTGAATGGGCTCCAGAGAAACAGAGAATCCAAACATCCTCGGATATATATATATTTTTTTTTACCCCCACATATTTTCAAAATAGCACAAATCTCAGCCTAACACAAAAACAATCCATTCTCATCAAAACAGGGATGGAGGAGAATTCATTCGACATAGTTGACAACTAATGGAGCATATCATGTTCACAGCAATAACCTTAGCCTTTTATTTCCCTATGTAAAATTTTAGAGGGACACAAATAAATTTTTGAAGACACTCGAAGGTTATAAGATTAAATCCCGAAAGAAGAAGATTTTGCCAAGACATCCTCTTCCAATAGGTAGAGTGATAACCAACATATATTACATTATTATCCCTTCAGTAAACTCCACTGACCACTCGTCCTGTTCCGTTCTACCAACCTACTGGATCATTTCACAAGCTTAGATTGGGGACCCGAAAACCATCTTCAAATTCAATCAATAAAAAGGAAAAACAAAAAAACTTCCCCATTTCCACACGGATTGAAGAATTTTTCTAACTAAAAAAAAATGATAGTTTTCTCTTTTCTTCCATCGTATCCACCTAAATATATGCAACTGCTAGAGTGGTAACACAGTTGCAGGGGATCAAACCTAAACGAATTGCAGGTAGAATATTGAAGCTAAGGATCTAATGTAAAGGTTGAGTGAAGACTTGTTTGCCTGGTACAATCTCTCCTAATTAAGCTGCCTTTGTTGGTCAGAGACAAATAATTGATTCTGGCAGTTTGTTAGTTAGAAACCATTTTTATTGATTCTATATTTGTGGTAATGAGATTCTTCTAACATTGGAAGACAAGAAAAAAGAAAAGGCTTGTAACATCCGATCCTTCGTAGGATTCCTTAGGTGGAGGAGAGAAGAGCTTATAGTTCAAGCCTTGGAAGGGGAAAGTTTACTAAGTACCTAAAACTATGCCTTAGAAATTTGGAGTCAAAAATTAAGTGTCCAAACTATGCTATGAGAATTAGCATAGGTGAGGATGGAGAATCTAGGTTAAGTTTAACGCATGGTGTAGTGGAGGAAGTAGGTCATAGCATAGTTGACCAAGCCATAGCATGATGGATGCATAATAGGTGCATCCAAGGGGAGGTTTTGGACAAACTTTGGATGTTTAGGGGATGTTGGAGGCTAAGCTATAAGATTATGCTACGAGTCTTGGGGACTACGCTACGAACAAAGGAGATTGTGCAAGTGAAAGCATGATGGGTGCATAGGGTATTCAAGGGAGAGATTTTGGCTAAGTGTAGGACAACATAGGACACTTCAAGTGGAGGAAACCCTAAAGAATATAGTGTCGGGCGTAGAGATGGCCCTATGGGCGCATGCTTGGAGGAAAAGTTAGGCAAAGATGACACATGGCTATGTCTTTGAGTGTGAACAAGAAAGCTATGCTTTAAGAAGGAGATAGAAACCAAGGAAGAAGGAAGTAAAGGAAGGATTGGCACATAAAGTTAAGGTTGGGCGCATAAAACTAGGGTTTGGCGCATAGGGGATTTTGTGGATTCCATTTTGGGTCTATGACGAGCAAGTTGGAAGCACAAGACAAACCTTTAGGAAAAGAGATACAACAAGGAAGCCAAGAAACCTAATTGGACGCATACCTAAAGGAAAGGTGTGGAATGGACACATACCCTAGTTATGAACCAAAGGAAGAAACTATGCTATAAGATGAAAGGTGAATTAGGAGCATAATTAGGGAACCATGCGTTGACACACTATATGGGCGCATAGGAAGGAGATGTTGGATGCATATCGGGTGGTTGGTGAAGCAACCATGCACCCAACATAGGTTACACAACATGCGTTAACTTGAGAACTTGGAGAGCAAGGTCGGATTGACAACAATGTGGGATACGTGGCTCAACCAAGTGAAGTCTTGGCCGAGTCAAGGATGAGGTGAACGCATAGTAGGACATGCAAAAGGTCGGAATGACAGCTCAAAGAGGAGCTATGCGTTGGACTATGCACGGTGAAGACACCTCAAGCTCGTATGCAAGTAGGTGGTGGCTCAACGTGGTGAAGACACTCAAGAGGGGAGGTGTCATGCATTGATGGCATAGGAAGGATGACAAGGACACTCTGGAGGGCCTATAAATACTCCGATAGAGCTTCGTTTTAGCTCACAACTCAAATTCTCTCAAAGGAGACTCAAAAAGAGAGAGCTAGAGAGAATTAGAGTTTTAGGGAGAGGCCATGCGTTAATAAGGGTATGCCTATGCGTTGGTCATGATGCCATGCACCAATGGAGTCTGAAGTTGAGTTGAGAAGGCATGCTACGTCTAAGAGGGTGGACCATGCGCCCAACTAGTCTGTTGATGCAACCATGCCTCCAACAGGTGCTGAGGAAGGTCACCATGCGTCCACAATTATCCTGAGGCTATCCGAAGTCTGTTTTCATGTCCATGGTAAGCCGAGTATGTCTAGTGGGATATTGTCGACATGTGCACATTTGGCGGGTTTTATTAGGTACTAGACTTGTTTCCTCGGTCTTGTATTTGGTTGACATGATTCATCTTCGAAAAACATATGATCATGCCAGTGTATCTCAGTTACCAAACTGGGATGGTTACGTTTTTATATTCTTATATTGTTTTATGACTGTTTGTCTGTGCAAACGTTTTCAAAATGAATTTCAAAAGCAAAACCTATTTTTGTATACAACATACCACTCACTAAGCTTCCCAGCTCATGTTTTCCAAATGTTTTATCCCCCCGCCCCCGGGTAACGAAAGAGAGGAGTTTCAGGATGCCACTTGAGGTTAAGGTCTGCTATACTACAGCCACACTTTCGGACTTAAGTTTGTTATTATGAGTTTCTATAACTAAGAGTTTGGAACTGTTAAGTTGAGTTTGAGGGCTTGTAAACTTTATGCTGTATGTAATAAAAGAAGTTAAGCCAAAGATTTATTGTTATATTTTTTTGGCTGTAAGTTTACTAAGCAAAACATGTAAGAGATGGGCAGTAGGTATCACAAAAGGGTGGTATCTGTCGCCCTCACGTCTCCTTTTAGGCTTGAGAGGTGAGCTTGGGAGGGGATGTGACAAGGCTAGCATCTAAGCTAGATCTTCTGAGAGGGTTGATTGAAATTTCCTTCTAGCTGTTCTCAAGGCTAAGAACTTTCGCTCTAGATTGAAATCGTGGAACAGGAGCAGCATTGCTTCTACAAATTTCTCCTTCTTACTCAATTGTAGGACAAGGGAATTATATATCTTCTGGGGATATTTATCAAGGTGATCCTTCCCCCTTACTTGGGCTTCTAGCAAACGCATTAGTTGACCGCTCAAGCAAGCTTCTCAATCTGATTTTGACAAAGGTTTCGTGGTTGGTAGGAATGGCTTTTGAGTTCGCCAATGGCACTCTCCCATTCCCTATCTTCAATGCCTCTTTGATTTCTAACCAGTCCAAGATCATAGATATCATTTTGGACTTAAGCCCTTTTTGTAACTTTTTTCCGGCTCCTTTTTTATGGGCTCCACCTGCACTTGTGTATTCTTTCAATGAAAGTTGTTATTTTTCATCCAGATATGTGTATAGGTGCCTAAAGCCTTATGTTTCATAACAAATCAAGATTTTATTATATAATTATTAATTAACAATAAGACAGGCATCGCTGAGGGACTCAAAATTAATATTTTAGCCAAAAAAAAAATTAATTTTGATTGAATGGTATGGCGGTGTTGTTAGGATATTAAGGGTATGTTAGTAATTAGTTAGGGAGGTTATGATATTTGGTTACAAATAGAGACTGGGAAAAATGAGAAGCTAGACAATATTTTGGCTGACTGATTTAGGGATTGAGAGAGATTTCAAGAGGTGAGAGTCCAAGTTCCTCGAATTACTTGGCTATCTTGTAAGTTTACGTTGATTGTGTTTAGGTTCCTATCAAATTTCTCTTGAATATATTTTATTTCAAAATTTGAGCAAGCCCAGATATCAATAAGAATAACATAGCTGAAATTAGATACGGAAACTATTCATAACGAGATGACTTTGCTAACCTTCTAAAAACTGGCTCAGAAGCACTGCGTCTAATAACAGAAAATCATCTATCCTTGTCTTTCAATGGAGAACGAGAGACTTCATTAACCAACAAAAACAGATATAGACATAGAAGATATGGCATTAGTTTATCCAAAATAGAAGGAGCTTAAAAATGTTACACCAATTGGCTTAAAGAAAAGGAAAAGGGGAAGGATAAAGAACAAGAACAAAGAAAAGAAAATTGCATAATTATAAAAATCAATTAGAACAAAGACACCAAAACGAGCCCAAAAAGGTGATTTGATCTATAGTTGTTAATCACATATAGCACGAATGTATAAATTTCAACAGGTCTACACCATTCCCCACTGCTTACATGAAAATAATATTAGAAAAATCAGTAAAAGCTAGAATAAATCAAGTTGGAAGTTATTGAACTAGAAATTTATTAATTTTTTATTTTTAAGTTTATATTTATTACTATTATTTTATTTGATTTGAGGGGACAATGTCACCTGAATAAATGAAGGATGGGCATTATTATTTACAATCAAGAGCAGATTTACAGTTTAGATGATGATAAAGAGTTCTTTTCTGATAGAACTAGCAAGAAGAATTAAGCAGAACAAAATGAGGGGAGAAAAGATGCTTATGAAAAGAAAATATCACAATGCATTAAATAGCAACCATCACAACTAGTTTCAAGTTTCCAATAATCAAGATTGTAAAACAACCTTTGACAAACTCTTCAAGGCTTCTAAATTGTAGAATCCTTAGGAAACTTACCAAAAAAAAAAAAGCGCTAGCCTGCCATCTCAAGACTTTCCATATTTACTAACATATCCCTGCATATAAATGTTGATCATTGTCAGTAAGACAAAGATTCTATGTAGAGCCCACAATCTACATCATTCAGAGTATACTCATCTTTCTAACAAAGATACCTACCTCAACAAGCTTCTCGATCTTCGGACGAGATGAAGAAAGATACTGCTTAACCGATTCCACAGTAGTTGGAACTTGGTGAGATTGAAGAGCACCTAGAACCTTATCAAGTGTCTTCTTAACAACAGTGTTATGTACATCCTTTTTGAGACGTCCCTCACGCCACTTAGGTTTCAATATTTGTTTCACCAATTCTATGAGAGCAGATCGGAAGTGCCTAGTTGCTTTTGATTCTTTGGGCACATTTCCATCCATGAGATGCTTACCATCCATATCACCAAGTTGTCTATCACTATCGGCTTCAGAGTCCTTTTCATGTAATGAAATATTTGGAAGCTTTAGTTCACCATCCTTCTTTTTGGTAACATTTTTTTCACGGGTGACACCCATGTGATCATCCTCTCTTGTCCTAGAACCATTACGGCCATCAATACCAAAAGATCCCCGTATTTCTGCTTCTAACAAAAGTGAATCTTTGCCTTGTAGATGCCCAATTTTTTCATTCTTCTCCTCAGTTTTATTATGAGAGGATAAAGAACTTGTATCATCATTAGATTCCGGCTTTGAACTCCCAGGAACCATAAAATTACCCGATGCCCTCCGTAAAGTTCTAAGAGGTGATGCTTCTTCATGTCCTTGACGATCAAGAGAAACATTATAAGAACCACCCACTATTCTCGGTACCTCAATGCTATCCAAGAAAGGATCATACTGGCTTACCGTAGTTATTGAAGGAATAAAAAAGGATGGTCTAAAAGGTATAGATGGTTCCCAATCGTCCGAAGAATATTTCATTTTGAATTCTGAAGAATTCATTGACCCATTAGTTAATGAATTATCTGATCCGGAGGCAGAAAAGGGAGAACTTCTCATCAACGAGGCCAGCGTAGAAACATGATGTTCTCTGTCCATAATGGACATCTTATGAGCACCGAGGAGGCTTGCATTTGAGGAAGATGTAAAAGGCAAAGAAGAAGCATTAGAGGTAGTGAAACGTGAAGATAAAATACCACCCCTTGGAAGGTGATTGTTCAGCAAACGTGGACATGCAACATTAGCGGGTTCCTCCATGACACCCAATTTGGTGAAGCCATCTGCAGAAAGTCCAAACTCAGGAGGCAACCCATGCCTTGATGCAGAAAGACCTCTACTAAGGGGAAACGATGCACCAAAACTAGTAGAAGGCAATTTCTGGCAATCAGGAAGTGCACCCAAAAGTGAATCCTCCCTCTGATGCAATAAAATTTTGTTTTTCTCATGCAACCCATCCCATCCTTGGCTTTTGGAGAAGTCCCTTGGTAAAGTTCTTTCTGAAGAAAGACCAAATTTCAGAGAAAGTGAAGAGTCCTTTAGAAGAGAAGAATTCGGTGGATGATGAACAACTGGTGATTTCAACACGTCTGCACTGTATTGCAAACCTGTGCCATTCGAAAGTACTATTAGAATTTGATGCTAGAGAAGGAATTTCCGACATCTGCATAACTTACTTTATCTCACCTTCATTGAGCTGAGCTTGTTTTTTCAAATTTGAAGCATCAGCACGATCCTCAGAATGCTGGTCACTACTGTATGCATTCTTTTTTATATGCAGAAAGCTGCAAGAGCTACCTTTTATGCACCAGCCTTTAGCATAGAAGTCACAGATAGCTGCAGCAGGGTGTTTTTCTTCACCATTAACATCAGCAACGGGGGACAAACTTCTTGACCTCTTTTTTGAAGCAGCTGATCTGGAAATTCTAATAGTTAGGAAGAGCTATTTTAAGAACTATCCCTGACATTTGACAAGGTAATAAAATAACCACTATGCATTAGCTGCAAAAGATGATTGTATGGTGGCTTTTTTTCTTTTAACACAATTGTTAAGATGGTACTTTGACAAGTAATAAAGGAAGTTGTTGAACCACCATCATCAGTACCTTGATGCCATTTGGTTTTCTCCATTCTCTAGTTCCATGTTCGTTTGCTTACTCTCTCTCTCAGGATTTGTAGTACCAATACTCCGTCCAACCGAGTGATTTTTTGATCCAATGTCCGAATCCCCTAAGGTGACACTTGATCCATTGGTGGCTTCAGCATCCATAACCTCACTATTGCATAATAGAACCTTCTTATAATTTGAGCCACCAAAATCTTTAGGTAAATTATTTCTCAAAGCCTCTACATCCTTATCACCCACAGTAAGTTCTTGATCTTCTGTCTCCTTGTCCTTCAGACATTTCCGTGATTCAACTTTCGTGCACTCTCCATGTGATTGTTCCTCCTTGTTTTCCAAGGGCTTACCTGATGGACTAGAAAATTCAAGATTGCCACTATTTTCAGTTTCTCCTACAGAGAACAGTTTCACTTCAGAATTTTCAGTAGTAGTAATGGTGTCTGATCTCAAGTGCTTGCCATGCCTCTTGGTATCCATATCATTACAAACATCTACAAGGTACACACTGAGACAAAAAATAAAAATAAAAAGGTCACCTATGGGAGAAAAGAAGATTTTTATATTTATCTACAGCACAAAAGAACCAGCATTTGGTAGAAAGAAGGCCAAGTGGCCACAGACTTGAGAAAACTAACCAAACAGAATTCAAAACTAGCTAGATAGAAATGGTGTTTTTGAAATTTCAACCAGAAGTCATAGCTTCATCATCTTCAGTTGTTTGCAAAATCATTCTATTAACACCATATACATCTCAATTTGAGGCTTCTTTAATTTGTAAAATACGCTAGGGGTGTAAACGGTTCACATCAGCTCAGTTTGGGGGGCTCAAACCGAAACTGAACCACTAGAAATATAAAGAAAATAGGAAACTCGAGCCAAACCGCCCAAACCGACGGCTTTGTAGGGTCAGTCTGGCCATTTCCGTTTACATATAAATCCACATGCATTTGTTGGGACAAGAACCCAACGAAATTATTAGGCATTAGGTTGTTAGGCTTGGGTTATAGTGTGTTAGGTACTTGAGCACCTTGGAGAACCACAACCCAAAAGTCAGCTATTGAGGTGAGAGAGTCAAGCCACTTAAGTACCACATAGGTCATCTCATTCTAACCAATGTGGGACAAAGGTATCCCATACTATCTTGGTTCCTAACAATACCCCATTCCCGGAAGCCGACGTACCAGTGGCTACTCCGTCAGTACTTCACTCAGCCACACCTGATCCCTGCCAGTTCCACTCCGGAACATCAACAACCAGCTCTGATACCATTATTAGGTACTTAAGCACCTTGGAGAACCACACCCCAAAAGTCAACTATTGAGGTGAAAGAGTCAAGCCACTTAAGTACCACATTGGTCATCCCATTCTAACCAATATGGGACAAAGGTAGCCCATACTACCTTGGTTCCTAACACAATGTTGATGGGCCTGCTAAGCTCTCACGTCATCCACGAGTACGAATGAAAAGATACCACATAAAAATTTTTAGCACGCTCATTAAGACTTGAACTCTTACCTAGTGTTTTCAATGTGTAAGGCACGCTCTAAGGGGGCAAGTCTCCTAAGCACCTTAAAGTGAGAGGCAACAGAAAAGTGACGCCTAAGTGAAGCAAGGCGAATGTGATAAAATGATATAAACAAATATTCTATATAACTTATCTTATATGTAAAAATAATAAATATTTAATTTTAAAAACATGAAAACAAGGGGAAAAAACTATTTGATATTTAAATAAAGGTATGAAAAAGTAGAGATGTTTATAAAAATAAAGTACAGATTTATTATTATTATCATCATCATCATCACCATCGTAAAAAACAGGTTCTACAGGCTTAGGCTTAGGCTTATGACTAAAAATTAAACAAAACAAGCTTCAAACAATGTCAACTAAACGTCAGAAGTAAATAAAGCTAGGCATTAAATTTAATGGAAGAGAAAGATTCCCATATGTCATTATAGCATGCAACATCCGACGTGCAACTTTTATGATTTATACATTTTTTCTTTTTTGCCTTTTCTACTTGTTCGACCCTTCTTCTTCTTGACTACGTAATTCATATTCTTTCTTTGTTCTCTTCTTCTTTCTTCTTCGGGTATGTCTGAGAGTGATTTTAAATGGTTAAAATCACTTATCTTCTCCAAAATCACTCTAAAACCTACTATTCATCATTTTAAATCAATTTTGTTGATATGGAAATTGAATTAAAAAGTGTAGAATTCAACATCAAATTTATTTTGCGTATTAAAAGTGTGTTTCAAAGTGATTTTGAACCTGACAAAAAGTTATTTTAACAATTTAAAAATCACTCTCAAACATGCACTTCATCTTTATTATTATTATTCATTCCTCTCTTCTTTTTCTTCTTTTTCTTCTTCAAACTTCTGGACTCTTTCTTCTTCATTTTTGTATTTACTTTCTTCTCCTAACTCTTCAATTTTCCATGTTAATAAGGTCATTTTTGCCCATGTTGATAGCGTTCATCTGCCTTTATGGCTATGGTACAAAAAGGCGAGAAATGGAGCACCCACGCGAGCTCCTTGTTGAAGTCTCTCACCTCGGATTCTTTCAAGGCATTGAGGCTTTATCTCGCCTCGCCTCACCTCCCGCCATGGACAACCGCCCTGAACTCGCCTCAACAACATTGCTCTTACCCTTGAGGATATTAGCATGGTTGCTTAGACATTTTAACCACAAATGTTTTTTTGAGACACTATTGATATTTGTTTTATATGGCTCGATTATATTCATCCCATCTAGCCAAAACCCAAATCCGACCAAATTTCTTCGCGTTTTCTTTTTATATATACTAACCGAACACTCTAAATCAGATTGGTTCCAAACAAACCCGACATCAATTTCAATTGATTTAAGTCGTCTTTCAATTTTTTTTTTTCCTCTTGCACTCCTAAAATACACACAAACTCACTTAAAAACCCAAGTAGAGGCACACATAACATATCCAATCAAATCAAAGCTCAACGGTAGAGAAACCTTGAAAAGCAACCACAGCCGACAACTTGAACCACTTCAACCAATACAAGTAATAGTTGGCCAAAAACCTTCACCAAACAAATCTGAAAGACCAAATTTCCACAAAAGTAGAAGCATGAAAATCTAAAAAATATGAAGCGATTGAACCAAAGACATCATCCCCTTGAAGACCACAAAAGGCCGAAAAAAGAAAAACCAAGGCACCTAAAATTCTTTGAGAACAGAATCCCCAAACTAAATAACAAAATAATCAAGGAATAAATGAGGGATCTTCCACGAACTTCCAAAAGAAAATGAAGAGACCACCTTGGAACCTTGAAAAACAGATTCTTATGATGTCGAAGGAGGGATTTCACAGAACTCAAAAACCACGGGCTTGAATAAAAGATGCATATTTGCTAGGCATCGATGAGGAAGGAGGAAGAATCTCCTTATCATTGTGCTGAAATAGAAACTCAAAAGCATTAGAAAGGGAGACTTTAATCACCATATCATCAAAGTGAGTATTCATAGGCTGCATAAGAGATTCCACATTGTTTGGGCTAACTTCAAATTCAGCATCAAAGCCATCACACCCAAAGGGAGAAAGAGGAGTTGCAGGGTCTTTTGTTGAATGGATGATGTCATGAATCAAAACAAGATCTTTTGAAGAGAAATTTGTATAGCTACAAGGATTGGGAATTGAAGGCTTTGACGGAGATATTGTAGATAAGTTCTAACAACCCACTTGTCGTACAGAGGGGATCATGAGACCTGAACAATTTACTTCAATTAAATCGAGTTCGTAGTATTGTCTTCAGTTAGTGAATGAGGAGAAATGATAGGTTCACTTTTCTCAGTATATATAAGGGATAAGCTGCAATGTAACAATTTTTAATCTCTTTGACACGAGGACTTGAGAGCTTTAATGGATGTCTCAAAAGGGGATTCAAGAATCGCAATAGGCCCCGCATGGGAAGAATGGTCGTTAATAATGGCAAGTGGCTCGAAAGATTTCCAAAGATCTTGAAGATTTAGAACAGGTTTTTGATGATCATGCAGATTAGACCCATATCAAACATAGATCCCTTGTTAAGCAAATATCATCTCCTCTATCGCTTGAACTAAAGCTGGAGGATTAATTACGTCATCATTCACATTAAAAACTCCTTTGTCTTCCATGACTTGGTCTAAACGATGCAAATCCAAAAAAAATTGGAAAAGTCTTTCTAGGAAAGAACATCATTAATGATATTTGGAGGATCTAAGGCAGCAACATCACCAAATCTACGAAGCATTCTCCCTTTTTTATCATTGATTTCTAATCTAGTTGCCAGAAAACCACAAAAATTCATCTCGACTTGTGTTAGTGTATGAGCCTTATTGCAATCCAACATATTAAGAGTCTGAGAAGAAATATTCTCAAGACCACCAAAGTAATGATGGATAGCCTCGAACGTGCTACGATCTCAATAGGATAGAAAGTTCTTAACGACAATCCTCCCACCATAATATTCAATAAAATCCAAATGACTGTGTTTTCCTCGAGACCACTTTCCAATACACAAATGAAAATCACCTTAGAGTTTCCATTTTCCTTCAGATTCTAGAGCCTTTACTGAGTTTTCATCCTTGAAATTAAGCAAATCCTTGTCTGCCATGAAAGGATTAATCAAAACATAGTTCTATATAGGTCTTGTTATACTTGATTAGAGACCGTTTTGTAGTTTGCCTGATTCTTATTTTTGTGGGTTCATTTTTTGTATGACCTTGTGTTCTTTCTTTTTTCCCCTCAAAGAAAGTTAAGAAATTTATATAATTTTTTCAGGGAAAAAAAGGGTGGACAATCTTGGAATAGAGGAAACAAGGAAAGAGAGCAGATTCTTGAAGGCGGGAGAAGTTAAAAGTCTGTGTCAATTCAGGGTTGCTAGGCCGTATGATTACCATGTGCTATTGCAGATATGAACAAATTATGAAGGTAACTAGAAAACCAATGTTACTTAACTCCTTGAAGGAGAAGTATTTTCTCAACCCAACATTTTGTTGGGAAAGAAACTAAAGCCCGAGATGAAAAACCAAATATTACCAACTTCTCAAAGTAAATAGAATTTCTGAAGCCCACATTCTGTCATGAAACATATAGCTAAGCAACTCCTTCAGTAACAAAATGCAGGAAGGAGCCTAAAATTCCACATCTTTTGAGGAACCTGAACACGCCCCCTTGTGTCAAGCTCGATGAGAATTTCCACGCATAACCCCCCTGCTCACTTCACCTCCTACCTTACTTTTAACTACTAACCCAAAAACATTTATATTGAACTCAATCCACTGTCTTGTAATTTCAGAATACTCAGAGAAGAAAACATAGATTGGGCAGCGAAAAATATAAACCCTAGAAATCAAATTGATAGCTAAAGATCTAATTTTGAACTAAATATGAATCTTTACCTTACACGATTCAAAGCCCACGTACCAAATACAAGTCAAATAGAAACATGAGAAGAGAGAGAGGAAGCAACATACATATTCAATCTTTAAGCTACTGGGAAGACGGTAACGCTAAAATCGGAAGCTAGGGCTTCCGGCCTCCGGCCTCCGGTCTCCGGGTTCTGAGTTCTGCTTCTTCCTCCAACTTTCAGTGCTAGAAATCGAGTAAAAGTAAATGAAGAAATGGGCTCGGGGGGTACTTTCTGTTCTTTTTACAATAATGAAAAAGGAAATCAACTGTGAAACATAAGATTGTAACTTCACCCTCACTCTTCAATTTTGTCAAATTGCATTTTAAAATCACTTAATATTACAATCTTAATCTTCAAATTTTAAAATATGTTACCATTTCTTTAGTTGTCCATCAATTCTTGCTCTGAATTTCGTTAAGATAATATATATATATATACATATATGTGCATTCAATCAATTACATTACATGTGTATAATATGAAATTGATCATCTTTTTCAAATTTTTGAAATTTTGCGAAGTTATTCCAACTTTATTTTATTAACATCAATCAGTTTATAAATATCTTTTTTGGGTTAAAATTTGCAAGAGAGCCTTTGAATTACCATTTGTATATTATTAAATATAAGATGCTTAGAAAATTGTCTCGTTTTATTTTTGTTCTTGTCTTAGTAATCGAGCAGCTTACTATGTAGATCGTTGTGGTGTTGGTTTCTCAAAATCTTTTGATTTTTTTTTTATCTTTCAATTCATAAGTTTTTGTCAAGTATTGGAGATCTTTGTTTTCTAGAGTGGGTCCTGGATTTAATTAACGACGACCTTCGTTCTTTGGTTCGTTGGTATTTATTAAAGTTTTTATTAAAAAAACAATATGTTGGAATAAAGGGCAATGGCTTGCATAATTGATACAAATACAACACAATTAATCGGAGAATTTCAAATATCCAAATGGGATTACAGCCTGGGGCACTCAAGACATGAGCTACCTTATTCAAGATAAACACATCAAACTCTTACTCTGCTCAAACTCAAATATTGTTGAATCCTTAATCCTCAAATTTGTCATGACCTTTGATCGATCAAACATCTGTCTTGAAAATCCCTCTATTATAACTCATTCTAACGTGTGTAGGACAACGCCAACCAACTATGCACGGCCAAGTTATTGTTGTGCAAGTTTACTAATAGTCTATTAAACAAACAAAAAAATAAGTTTTATTGGAGATGGTTTTTCTTGTATTTTTAATATAAATTGTAGTATACTCGATATATCATTTTGATTCAAACTACGACTTTGCATTGATCAAACATATTAGACATATGCCTTGAAAATCCCTTTATTATAACCCATTCTCACATGTGTAGGATGACACCAACCAATTATGCATGACCAACTTATTGTTATGTTTGTTTACTAATAATATGTTTTAAAAAAAAGTTTTATTGGATTTTTTTTTTTAATTGTTAATGTAAATTGCAGTATACTCCATATATTCTTTTGTTAGTTAGCTAACGTAGGTGAAATCCAAACCTTTAATCCTTCAAGTCACGGATATATAGGATATATGTAAGTCAACTAATAATCGATATTTTAAAAAAAATCCTTCATATCATGATATTGCAAATTATTTATTTATTTATTTTTGTAGACTCAAAAATACATGGAGTGAGAATTCAAATATCTAAGATGATATAATGTTTTGAATAACTGAATTACCTCACGTTGATTTATCAAATTATTAGATTTGAATAACCTGAGTATAATTTAATTGATTAAAGTATATGTCATCGATCAAAATAATGAATATTCAAATCTTCCACCTTATTTATTGTCAAACTTTTTTTTTAAAAAAAGAAAAAAAGAAAAAAAAAGAAGTTGAATCATATAAAATACATTGGAATCACAATCATATTTTGGTCCTAAATTATTGACTGTCAATTAATATCATTTTGTCATGGTGTGTGTGTGTGTGTTTTAAAAAGAATCTTCCAATATGTTTATGTCATGTTTGGTATGAAATATGAATCATGCTTCTGTATTCAAATTCAAAGTTGAATGAATTTATCAATTATTAATTTACAGATATCCTTTGGTTTAAATTTTGTGATTCAAAAGACCGAAACTTCTTAAAGTACACATATTTTCATTATATCTAATTACATTTTAAAAAAAGAATAAAAAATATATAATTTAGTGTCATAAACTAATTTATTTTTCTCAGAATCAAATTATGTAACATCACATTTTATAAATTTATATAATATTATAAAATAATAATTATACAAAATTTGCACCATAAAACCTAGTTCAGTGTGATGTAATGCGTGAACTGTGAAACAAAATTTCAAAATAAAAACAAAAGAATGCAGTTACAAAATTTGGAAATAAAAACGAAAAGACGCCGTTGCCGGGGATCGAACCCGGGTCACCCGCGTGACAGGCGGGAATACTCACCACTATACTACAACGACCAGTTTGTTAAAGCCAAAAACTTTAAATTATATGAAAAATAACAGCTTCTATAATTCTGTTTCCACACCTGCTTTTTCTGTCTGTGTTTTATATACTCATATCTCAATTTCTTCAGTTAGACGTATTTTAGTTCTTGCTTTGATAATTGGACCGGCTTGTTGATTAAATTGAAGCTTTTTAAGTGTCATTAATTCATGTTTATCCATCTTTTATTAAATTAGGATGATAATGTAAAATAAATATCAAAATCCCATGTAATTTAAGCATATAAAATACAAGTGAAATTTAGAGTAATTGCGAATGAGTTTAAAATGACTTACAAATATTGATTTTATATGAAAATATTTCCTATAAACACTTCTAAGAAAAATACCAATTAAAGTACTCCAAAAATACCTTAAAATACGTTGAGTAGTTTAGAATTCTACTACTTGGTTGGAACCTTGGAAGTGAGGACAACTAGTTGCTTTGGTAGAAACGAAATGACAAGCAAGAAGTCTATATGAATGGACTCTAATTTGTTTTCTTCAAAACTACAACTCTCCATGCTCAAATAACAAAAGAATGAATCTTGTAATTGTCAATGATCATATCAAAAGAAAGAATCGCACATGAGTCACTTAATCTTCACCAACTAATTCAACGCCCAGTTTTGTCCAAAGACTAAAACACTTTAGCTTCAACAGTTAATAGTTAGTAATTAACATATACCTTAATGCCCGTTAAACTCGGCATTTGGACTTGGGTGTAGGCCAAGAAAGTGATTCCTTCGTGAACAACTTGGAAAAGATAATGTGTTGGAGAAGCAACTACCGATTGCAGCTAAAAGGGAGTGTACAAACAAAACAAAAAAACAAAACCATGTGCTAGAAAAGAACAATGAAAATAATAATAAAAAAATGTTCTCTTCTTCTTTAAGAATTAACAAACACTTAATATCAACATAATAATTTTAGAGATATCTTAGCTTGAACTTAAAAATAGAAAGTTATCTCAAGATCTTAGCCTCCCATAACTAGTGCACAAGACCCAATAACTACAATTTTACTTACTTAAATTGCTGCTAGGAGAGTCCAATATGTCCTTAACAACGAGATTTTTTAGAGTTCAAACTTCAAAATTATATAGCATTTTGTATATATTTGATTGATTTTCACAACTAACTTATTTGCAATAATGGAAACTTAAAACCCAATTTAATCATTAGCCAATTTAATACGTAAACATAAGTTAATAAGAAAAATAAATATAAAATAATATAATTAAAAATAGAAGCTTGAGGTAATGTTTAGAAAATAACTAAAATAAAAGTATAGAACATCTTTAAAAACTGTTCTCTAGCTAACTGCATCTGTCCAATACTCTTTAAAGCTAGCTGATACTAAAGATGAGTACCATTTTCCAACAACAGAATCAACTATCAAACAAAACATCTAGAAATATGTCATATCACAAGTACACACTCCTAACAAAGTGACATTCAAGCAAAAAAGCAAACGGTCCAAGAAGAAGTAGTTGAACATAAAAAAAAAAAAAAAAAAGAAAAAGAAAAAAACCCAAGAGAGAAAGAAAACTCCAATTCATTTGATGTATTTGACCAAAACCATCAATTAATGATATGTTGTTGTGGATTATTAAATACCCCTAGCGCACCACCTTACAATATGTTTCTTCTTTCTTCTTCAACCTTTCACTTGAACACAATAAAAAAAATCACAAACTCAAAGTTAGAAATAGTAGCAATAGCCGACATCAATCCAAGATTAAAATAATCAAACATTCAATCCTCATCCTATTCCTAACAAAATCAACTTCAATTTAATCCAAAAAGAACAAGAAATTCATAATACATCAATTATGGAAGGAATCTCATATTCTGTATCCTCGCGCTCATTGGAACACATAATTACAACGATCTAACAACTCCCAAACTTGGTCTCTGGCCACACTAACAAGAATTAAACAACAAAATAAAATTGAAAAGGAAAAGAAATGAAGCTAAAAAAAACAAGACCCAAAAATCAAAATTAATCGCACTAAGATTGATCAGAAATACAAAGTTAATAAGATAAGACAATAGAAGACATTAAACCAAAACAACCCTTTTTCTCTTTTGAGGAATAAGCCATAAAACATCCTTAATTACATTTAATCTAGAGTGCCAAACCATAAAGAAAAAAATAAAATTTTAAGCAAAGAGATGAAATGATGCCCAAAATAGTACTAAGAATGATTATAGAGCTAATACAACAATTGCCATCATGGCAGCAATCAAAACTAGAATAATGTTCCTTATTTAATTCTTAACATTTTGAACTATAAGAATATTTAAACCAAAAGAAGAACCAATATAACAAACAATAAAGAGAATTGATGCTTTAAAACAAGACCTAGAAAAACAATATCAATTGTAGCAAGAATGATCAGCTAGAGTTGATACTAAAAATTGCCATCATCACGGCAATCAAAACAACAAAGCTCATCATTTCATTCTTCAGAATTAGAATCTTGAAAATATTTTAAAACTCAATTCAAAGAAACCCAAACAATAAAGAGAATAATCTTGCTAGAAGGAAAATCATCTTACTAAAATCAAGAGGAACACAAAGTAGATACAAAAATCACAAATAGAAATCAAAATTGAAAGTAGATGAGATTGAGATCATATCAGTAAACAAACAATTAAGAAAACAGATGAAACAAAAACAAGAGCACAAAAATTGAAAGAACAAATTATGGATTTTGGTAGCGTTGTAGTTGATTGCAAAGCAATAGTGAAAAGATCTTCAGATATTTGGAAAGAAAGAAAGAAAGAAAAAAGTTAAAAGAAATAAAGCATCCACACTCCCAAAGCGAATTGGAAGCTCATTAGAAACAAAGTAGAAGTTGAAAAACCAAATCCATATTAGTAAAGATAAACACAAAGAAAAATAGAAAAGAGGAATGAAGCTACGAAAGAAAAAAGAAAAACAAAAGAAAGTAATGAGATCTAAGTACAAAAACAAAAGTCGAACTGCAACTGTTGTTGAGAGACAAAGCAACACAGCATCTGAGTTCCCTTGCAATGGCCTAAGTAAAAAAGGGAAACATAAAAGAGGGAGGAAAATGAAATAGAGAATTAGGAGGAATGAAAGCAGGAAGAAGAGAGAAGGAAATATCATCTCGGGATTGTTCATGGAGGTGCAGCAAGCTCGAAATCTGAAGATTGAAGCATTTCTTCGATGCATGTGGGAGTGAGTGATGATGATGAAAGAAGCAAGGGAAGGTTTTGAAAATGAGAAAAGCAATAGATTTTGTCGACGACCAGATTGAGAACCACGAGTAGATCAGGCAAATAGACGACTGGATCAGAAAAACCAACAACCAGATCTACTGATTCGACGGGCGGCAACGAACCTGCACGATATCGGAGATTTGAGGAATATTAGGCAAATATCTCTATGCTCGTCGTCGGATATCTGAACGACGGCAAATAGGATGCAAACAATGAGCTGATCGACGTCGGGGATCTGACGAATCTGCACGAGTTGAATGGCAACCTACACGCACAAGCTGCACGAAGTGATAACGGACCTACACGGGCTCGAAACAACACAAGTTGAACCTCCACAGTGAATGGGCAATGGCAAACGGTGATGATCCATCAAGAGCAAGAAAGTTTGGAGGAGAGAAGTGAGAAAGGAGAGAGAAGAAAGATAGTGAAATGGAAGAGAGTATATTTTTTTTTACTAAAGGGAAAAAAATAACGGGTATCTACAATGTCGATTTTTTTAAAAAAAAGTATTGTAATTAAAGTGTGGGGTGGGAGAATCGAATATCAAACCTCGAGATCGATAGTATGAACACTATGCGTTGAGCTATGGCCTATCTTTAATGTCGGTTTAAAATCAATATTATTACATTCATTTTTATTTTTTTTTCACCGATATTAAAGCCAAAATTGTTGTAATGTTAGTTTTAGAATTAATTTACGTTTTTGAGGCTATAAATGATGCACAAAACTTCCATGGATTAAATTTAACAAATAAAGCTTTCAAAGTGCTTTTTTGTAAATATTTCATATTGTAACGGCCAAATATAAGACTTTTCACAGCTCTAAGGAAACAATCTACACTAATTTCATCGTTTAGACCATATATACCACTAGATTAAAGTTTTTTCACTTGTCAACAACTAGTTAGAAAAAATGGATAAATATGAGATATAAGTTGCTCGGCCAAATCAATATATGGCCAGTCCATCGAGAGGATTGTGTGGGATGTTGCATATTACATTCCGATATCACAAAATAATAAATTTTCAACTGCATCCATTTAAATTTAAAGGAAATCACTGGAATTTATTTCATCTTTTCTAATCTATTTTCAAATTTCCTTTATCTTACTCATATATATGAAATACATATCAGCATATATGGATGATATATAAAAGAAGAATATAGATATTTATTTATAATAAGTGGATGTGCAGAGTATATATATGTGTGCAGAGTTATGTGAGTAGCAAATGCATACATAAAGGTATATACTAGTGGGTAAAAGTATACATGAAGGCATATGCATAATTATATTGTTGTGTACAATGTTGCACATTTGTGAAGTATGTAAATGATTGATATATATCAAATTCTAATTAGAACGTGTAATGAATATAATAAAGTTTGTACACGTTTAATGAATTATTGTATATTTAGTATATAAAGGTTGTCAATAAAGATATGTAAAAATAGCAAGTAACATTGATCGTAATATAAAAAATATATGCTTCGTACATGTCCTGTCGAATATTAATAGGAGATCTCTCATGTATATTTTGCTCCCATTAAGATTACAAGTTGTTTAAACAAATATTGTAATACTCGAATTAATAATCTTGAATAGTTAACCAAAATATACTTGGGCTTTTTTATTTAGAATAGCTAAGATTTAATTTAATTAAAAAAATATTACGCATTTAAATATTTTTTTTAAATAATAAATTATATATAAATAAATATAATTTCACTGCCTTTTATTTTACACGATATTTTAGTTTTATTTTACTCAATTTGTGAGGTATGCGATATTTAAAAAGAAAACCGTAATATGATATAATAAAATAAATTTATTGCATAGTTAAGTAAAATTCTAAAACCTTGTTATATAGAAATATCAAAAGTTCTATTTTTTTCTTAATATATTACTAATCCTTCTAAGTAACATTAGTGAATAATTATATTATTCGAAAAATATCCTTTTGGTTCTTAGATTTTGGATTTAGTTTTTATTTGGTCCCAATGATTTAAAATATAACACTTTTGTCCCTGAGATTTCAATAATGTTTAATTTTAGTCCTTCAAATAACATAATCGTTAGTGACTTAACAGAAGACTAACTAGGATGATTGGACCAATTTTAAATCAAAATAGATTGATGATGTGACTATTTTAATCTTCATGGGGAAATTCTTTTTTAAATAACATAATCGTTAGTGACTTAACAGAAGACTAATTAGGATGATTGGACCAATTTTCTCATGTCATCACAACAAAAGCCCAAGCTTATTGTAAAAATTATAGATTCGATCGGGTCGTGTAGTTAAAATCGCTTGTGTCTAAGTGCAGCTCAATCCATACCTATGACTGAAATTTGGGCTAAAGGAAAAACTGAGCCCAAGCCCATGCAAAACTCACAAGAAACCTCTATAAATAGAGGCCTTACCCCTTCATTTTAGGGGAGAAAAAGAAGAGGTTGTAAGAATTGAAGACTAAAGCTCTCTAAAGATCTAACATTTTAAAGGTCAAAACTCTGAAAATCTGAAGAATATAAATTCTGAAGACTGGAGCTCTAAAACTCTCAAGATCTGAAGTCCATGACTCCACATGATCAAAGCTCTGAAAACTGAAGCACTGAAGCTCACAAATTGAAGATCAAAGCTCTAAAGATCTAGATAATATAACTCTCCTAAAGCTTTGAGATCGATCTTCCAAGAAGGTCAACAAGTCAAAAAATCGATCGTCTCAGAAAATCAACAAGCTGAAAGATTAAAGTTTATTTTTTTCAAGGGAAAATATAAAAGGATTATGTTTTAGAGATTGTGCTCATTATATTGAAATTAAAACAAATACAAAGTTTAAATGCAACGAATTAAATTTCTCCGAAAATCTCGTGCGAACACTATGTAATATTGAAATTTCAATACTTAAATAAGATCAAAAGGGACAAATTTTCAATATTAGATTTTGAGACATAGAGATCAAATTGGTATTTTTAAAAAAAATATAATTATCTATTAATTTTACTTAGAAGGATTAGTAATATATTAGAAAAAAAATTAGAACTTTTGATATTTTCATATAACAAAGTTTTAGAATTTTACTTAGCTATGCAATAAATTTATTTTACTATATCATATTATGGTTTTCTTTTTAAATATTGCATAGTCACAAATTTAGTAAAATAAAACTACAATACCATGTAAAATAAAAAAATAGTGACATTATATTTATTTATATATAATTGTTTATATTTTAAAAATTATTTAAATACGTAATATTTTTTAATTAAATTAAATTTGCTAGAAAAATAAAAGAAAACCAGATGATATGATAAGATAATAATCATAAAAAGAAAAAAAAAACGATTATGTCCTTAAAAAAATAAAGGAAATTGATGTGTAAAAAATAGATAAATAAAAGAAATCACAACAACTAGTGCTCTTCATTGTGTGGGTCCCATCTCATAAAAAAATACATTCCAATTTTGAAGACGACTTTCACTAAAAGACGAAAAACTAACTTATTTTCCTAAATAATTTAAAAACCACCCATTTTCTTTAATTTCTTTCTAAAACCACCCTGATCTTATAATTAACCCAACGACCTAGAGACTAAAATTGAAAATTGTTTAATGCCTAAAATCGTGCAATCTTGAAAGAAAAAAAATGCAATTAAGTCATTTCCGAAATCTATTCATTACCTATAGTTATAAAACATGTGAAAAGTCTACCTATAATAAAACAAAGAATTTATAAAACTGTTTTGCCATTAATGTTGAAAAATACACGAAAATAGGTGAACCTTTTGGTTTTAGAAAGGTAAAATGATAATAGATATTAAACGGAATCTAATTAGGTAAATATTAAGATCCCGTTTGACTGAGTTGCAAGTAGTAGAGGAAAGATATTGATTTGGTTGAGGAGAAGAAGCATCAATGTGACCAAAAAGGGCATGGGCCTTTATAGTAGCAAATACTTGAATTTTCTATTGAATAAAATTTGTTGAGTCTGTTGGATATATATAGGTAAAGACTTGAAACATAAAAAATGAATTTAATTGTGTAAATTAAATTCATTTATTAGAATATTTCAAATTAAAATGATGTTTTATATACAAATTTAACATGTATGAAAGTTAAATTTGTTTTTTTTAAAAAAATTTGAATGAGTTATATTTGATTTTTGCTAAGTAACAATTCAATTGAGTTAAATTTGGTAAATGTTTTAGTTTTTGTATTTATTGATTTTATTTTGTATTTTTTAGAGTTACTAAGTTATTAGCATATACATGGCAACTTGGTTCTTCAATTGTAGCATCTCATTCCAAAGTGAAAAGTTTTTTTTTTTTTTTTTTGTTGTTGTTGTTGTTGTTGTTGTTGTTGTTGTTCTTGAGTTAAGTTGAGAGCATGTATCCAAGAATTCTGAAAAATTCGAGTAGTTCGAGGTTGCAGTTATATAAGAGTTAGACGTTGTATCCTGCTGAGACGATCGTTGTAGTCTGCTTGCAACTCATGCAGGGCAAATAATTGTCTTCAGTACAACGCTCATCAGAAGCGTACCTCGACTACATTTTGGAGTCTCCAAAATTTTAAGGTTCTTTCAAGTATTTGGTTATTTTCATATCTAGGCCTTGTTACATCATCTGGCTTAAGTTTGAATTTGAATACTATACAATTGTTTCTAGTTGAGATGTAATAAGTTTGCTAGTGTATTCAATTCATATATATATTTCATTTTTCCCAACAATTTGAAGACGATTAATATCTGAACTGATGGTTGCAAACTCCTCCACCGATGTTTCTACTTCTTCCATGATGGGATCGCCCACTTTCAAACCTCATGCTGAAAAATAGAAAAAGTTCAAGAGAGACAACTTCAAGAGATGGCAACAGAAGATGATCTTCTATCTCACTACTCTGAATCTTGCTCACATTTTGAAGGAAGATTCTCCAATTACCTCACCAGATGTTGTAACTTCTGAAATGGAAGCTGTGAAGCAAGCATAGATGCATTAGGACTTCCTACGCAGTAATTATATGCTTAGTGGTCTCGAGGACACTTTGTATAATGTGTATTGCAATGTCTATAGTACATCAAAACTATTGTGGGAGGCAATATACAAGAAGTACAAATTGGAAGATGCTAGTACTAAGAAATTCCTTATGGGAAAATTCTTAGATTATAAGATGAATGACACTAAGATGGTAGTCAATCAGATGGAAGGATTACAAATTATCATCAATGATTTTCAAAATGAAGGATTGGATATTAGTTAGTCATTCCAAGTTGCTACTGTGATTGAGAAGCTGTCTCCTTCTTAAAAGAACTTTGAATGTTATTTTAAGTGCAAATGAAAGGAATTATCCATGGAGAACCTTACGATGAAACTTCAAATATGATAACAGAAAAGGAGATAAAACTCAACTGGAAGTCGAAGTCAAGGCTCATGTTGATGAAGCTTTAAAGCATAAGTCCAAGAAGAAAAATTTAAAGAAGTGTCATGGGCAAAAGAATGATCCTAGCAAGCGCATTCGAGAAAATTATTGGGTTTGTGATCAGAGTGGTCATACTGTTGTAACGTGCAGACACAAGAAAGGACAAAGTTCCAATAATAAAGCCAACATCGAGGAAAATGACGATTTATTGCCGTCATTTTTTAGGTAAATATGGTTGTAACACCCGAACCCTTACAGGATTCCTTAGGTTAAAAGAGGAGCTCATACTTGAAGCCTTGAAAGGAAAAATTTTGGCTAAGTACCTAAAGTATGCCTTAAAGAAAGTAATAGTACTTACGAAAATCTCTATGTGTTGGAGGCATAGTAGATTGGAGTGAAAAAAATAGGCTAAGTGTCCAAACTATGTGATAGCTCGTAGAAATACAAGCTATTGTAGCATTTTTCTTAGAATTATGAGGGCTAATAAGCAGAATATGCATTGACAATACTAAGAATTCATGTGAAAAAGTGAGCTTGCGTCAATCAGCACCAAAAATCCTCACTAACCTTATACCATGCATTATTTCGCGTCAAAGTGTCCATTTTTGAAGATATTACAGGAATTGATCGCATGCGTCGGTCCCAGACCGTCGTAAGGATGATCGCATGAGATGATTGTCACAAAGATTAGTTCGTCGCATGGAATGTTGCGTCCACAGAGTGATAATCGTGATAAAAAACTGCTCGCAAGGTAGATGGAATGCGTTGGCAATTCAGAAGAAATAAGCTCGAACACGTACCTTGGGAGCATCAACAAGATAAGATGATGTGACATTGCCTATACCGCAACAAAGGCAACAGTGAGGCAGAACGCAATCATGAATGTTGTCGGCATTTAAACTCTATAAATAGCACCTTGGACCTTCACTTTAAAGCATTCGAGCTTCTACCTTAAAGCAGATGCTTGCTATCACAGATGAGAGCATGAGCGAGATTTTCTTTGAGGATTCTTCACCTCCACAAACCATTTCGAGTGACGATCGGAGCTTCCGCCAGAGATAGAGCTCGAGAGAGACATCTCCATTATCCATCCATGCCGCCACCAGAAGCCTTGACGCATTTCGGATGAAAAGCAAGAGATTGTTTTCATCGAGCCTTCCATTCCTCCTCTTGCCCCTGTATTGTATTACATTTTAACTTAAGATATTAAGACATTTTGTAATCAATACATATCTTAATTCCTTCAGCACCATCTTCTTCATCTTCTTTATCTATGTCATCGTTTAGTTATTAAAGGTGATCGCATACTCAATAGTGTAGCCGAGAGATAGGATGCAAGTAGCAACCCATTGAGAGGTGTGCGTTGTGGGAGTATAATAAGTTAATCCTTTTCGTTTGGTGTGAGGTTGTTGCAACGCTTATCTATGGGTTGTTGCAGTGCTTGTCTATGAGCTGATTAGCCACAACTAACAGCCTGAGAGGGTGAGTAGTGACACACTAAAGTGAAGTATGAAATTTTCCTAGAGATAGACACAATCTTATGCTCGACGCAACTGTCACACCCCACCCCAGATCACCCTCTTAGCCTAGAGAAGGGTGTGACTGCAGCAGTTATCAACCCTTAGACTGACACTTACTACCTAAAAACTCTTGCAGAATAACTCTGATACCAAATACAAATTATATGCAACGGGACGGCTATAGGCCCACAATTTATTAACTTAGAAACTTAATATGTTTAGAGTATTTACAACATTAGATTTACAAGTCCCAAAACCCACAACCCTAGTCCCTATATGAACAATAGTAACATGTGTACAATATTAACAGTAACCACCTAGCAAACGGTTACAAGTCTTTTGGTCCTTTAGTGGCAGAGCAGATACTGAGCTATCTTCAGAGGATTTGACCGCTACCTGTGGGGGGGAAAAACAAAAACATTTGAAAACGGGGTGAGCTTACGCCCAGTGAGTGACCGAGAAAACATAGTAAATTCTCATGCATAATTTCAGAAAATAGTTTTATCTGAAATATAAACTTTTGCAGCATAAATATTTTCCAAGCGTAATGTATATAAAACTGTTTTAAACATAAAACAGTAAAATCATTTCTCAAATCAAAGTACTGTATATCTGGTAAAATAATCCCAACACCAACTACTAGTCCAGAGAGAACCCTTTTGCTCAATCTCTGACTTTATTCACCTGTGGCCACACTAAGTACCTTCACACATTAGGTACTACTGCTCAGATACCTTCTCCTTGTACTTCAGTATCGAGCTACTAGGATACCTTCTCCAACGTACTTCAGTATCCCGTTGGCTTGGTACCTTCTCAAACGTACTTCAGTACCAATAGATACATTTTCCTTGTACTTCAGTATCTAGTTGGGTGGATGCCTTCTCCTTGTACTTCGGCATCGCATTTTACCAAAACTATTTATAAACAACTTTTCTCTTTAAAGCTTGTAGAGTATAACACATGTACAACATGGCTTTAAAGATGGTAACGCATGCTGGATAAAATCAACGTATGTAAATAGTTTTTCAACAATAGGCATGCGTTCACAACACAATTTAGATCTTGCTTGGAAACCACTTTATAAAACTAGTAGGCATGAGAATTATTTTCGCAAACATGCTTTCTGTAAAATGTTTGCAATCAAAACAGTTTAAAAACATTTTAGTTCGAAAAAATTTTAGCCACTCACCTCGAACTCTTAGGAACTTTTCACTCTAGTAGCTCCTCGGGTCCCTTTTTCACCCCTAGAATCTAGATTCAACTTACAACTTAGATTACTTATAATTACAAACCTTATTTGAAAACATTTCCTTCTACAAACTTATTCTAAAATTTCTTAGGAATCTTACCCTAAACTTTTAGTTTAGAATTCCTCGTGGTTTGGCCGGAATCTCAAAATCTTCAAGACTGACCCAGACTGATCCAATAGTCTGACCCTTTTGCCTTCTTCTCAACCTCCAGCCCAGTTCCTTTGAGCCTTTTCCTCCGGCAGCCCTACTCTGAAAACTAGACTTCCCAAGCTTTCAGATGGATTTGAAATCACTCCAAACGCACTAGTATATTGGAAGATCTTCTCGTTCAAAGTTGACACATTCCTCTGAACCCTCACTGCCCTCTACGTTCTTTATGATTTTTGTGTGATTTGAAAATGAAATCCCAACTCCCTATTTATAGGCATTCAAATTGCTCGTGGGATTGACAGCACCTACTTGGCTGCATGGTCAAATGTTTAATCCTCCCTTTATCAACATAAGCTGACTTCACCTTAGTTCAATGTGTTCTTCCCAAACGCATCTAACACAGTTTCTTAGGGTTTAAGAATTTCTCTTAATCGGACACCTAGATTTTAATTGACGTTTGCCCTTACGTCTTCAAGCTTTGTTTGTATTCAAATTAGGGTTTTCACAAGCATAATCCACCCCAATGCGTCTAAATACATTGCCCAGAAACTTGCTCGGCCGTTCAATACATAGGCGAGGCGTAGGCGTGACGTTCGAATCGGACAAAGCAAGGCTAAGGCATAGGCGCTCTCGCTCTTTCCACTCTCGGCAGTGTCGCTCTCTCCCACTTTCTTGCTAGTTTCGCTCTCTTCACTCTCGCTCTCTTCAGCAATCTCGCTGGTCTTGCTCTCTCCAATCTTGCTCTCCCTCTCGCTCTCTTCAGCTTTAACTTTTCTCTCCACTCTCGCTCTCTCCAGCTTTTTCGCTGGTCTCGCTCTCTTCACTCTCGCTCTCTTCCATTTCCTCTCTAATCTCGCTGGTCTCGATCTCAATGATCTCGCTCTCAACGATCTCGCTGATCTCACTCTCACCGATCTCGCTCTTAGCTACTGCGAACGTTGTTCTCCGTACACGTTTGCTCACCACTTTGATGATACTTTTACACGGATTTTCCAATTTTTTCCAAAGTAATTTCCCATATTTTGCATTTCACATAAATTCCATTTTTTTCTCAGTCCTTCAGCCATAACGCGTTTCACATAACTTCTCTATACTTAGCCGAAATTTCACAAACTCAATTTCCATATTATTCCACACTAGCTCAACCTATTTATTAATTTTCCCCAACTTTCCCAACTCAATTCCATATTTTTCTTTTCAAATCCCCATCCCTTCTTCACCATTTCATACTAACTTTCTCATCAACCTACTCAACTTATTTATACAAATTTAAATAGAGATACACAATTAAGTGGAAAATTAAGACAATTTAAATAAGAAAACACACTTAAGTGTAAAATTGGGATTCAGGGTTCACATTTACCTCCTCCTTATAAAAATTTCGTCCTCGAAATTTCGCCACAAGTCCGTCAGTTAAACAACAGCGGATACTTATTTCTTATTTGCTCCTCAACTTCCCATGTTGCTTCTTCTATAGCATGATTCTGCCATAGCACCTTTACTAATGGGATTGTCTTATTCCTCAAGACTTGTTCCTTTCTGTCCAGAATCTCTACTGGTTCCTCCTTATATGACAAATTCTCTTTCAACTGTACTGGTTGCTCAGATAATATATGAGTAGAATCTGGCACATACTTTCTAAGCATTGCCACATGAAACACATCATGAACACGAGATAATTCTGGAGGCAAATCCAATCAATATGCCATTGGACCAATCCTTTCTATTATCTCATACGGTCCAATATATCTCGGGCTTAACTTCCCTTTTCTACCGAACCTGAGTATTTCTTTCCACGGAGATAATTTCAGAAATACTTTATCACCCATTTCAAACTTTAATTCTCTTCTCCGCTTATCAACATAACTTTTCTGCCTATCTCGAGCCGTCTTAAGATTATCTCTTATAATCTTACTGTTATCTGATGTATGTTGTACAAGTTCTGGACCTAGTAATTTCCTTTCACCGACTTCATTCCAGGATATCAGATTCCTACATGGTCTTCCGTATAGGGCTTCATATGGTGCCATTCTGATACTCAAATGGTAGCTGTTGTTATACGTAAATTCAATTAACGACAAATGCGTATCCCAACTGCCTTTGAATTGCAAAACACATGCCCTCAGCATGTCTTCCAATGTCTGGATTGTCCGCTCAGACTGACCATTCGTCTGTGGATGAAAAGCGGTACTGAAACATAACTTGGTCCCCATAGCTTTCTGCAAACTAGGCCAAAACTTTGATGTAAATCTGGAGTCTCTATCTGATACAATTGAAACTAGAGCTCCAAACTGACTTACGATTCGATCAACATATAGCTTAGCTAGTTGGTCCCAGGTATAAGTGGCTTTAATAGGTAAAAACTTAGCTGTTTTTGTCAATCTATTCACAATTACCCATATACCATCATAGCTTGCTGGTGTTTTAAGTAATCCATACAAGAAATCCATCGTAATATGTTCCCACTTCCATTCTGGTACTGGGAGTGGATTAAGTAATCCTGCTAGTTTCTGTCTCTCTGGTTTAACTTGTTGACATATTAGACACTTGTCAACATACTCCGCTATTTCTTTTTTCATACCCGGCCACCAGTATGATTTCTTTAATGTTCTGTACATCTTCGTACTGCCTGGGCGCATAGCATATGGCGAACTATGTACTTCTTCTAGGATAGCTTGTCTAAGAGCTAAGTCCTTAAGTACGCAAATCCTACCCTTCTTTAGTAGCACTTTGTCTATTCTTAGTTGATAGTTCGTCCTCAATCCTTTATCCACTTCTTCAGCTAACTTCTGAAGATTAGAATCCTTTAATTGCTCACGTATAATATTTTATACAAGAGTAGGATGTACTTGAAGTAAGGCAAGTAATTCTCCTTTACGACCTATTGATAATGTTGCCCTAGCATTATACAACTAATGGATCAATCTACCCTTCATTGAATTAATACTAGCTCCAGCTGATTTAGTTTTTTGACTTAAAGCATCAGCTACCACATTTGTTTTACCTGGGTGATAGTCAATTGTACGGTCATAATCGTTAATCAATTCAAGTCATCTTCTCTGTCTTAGGTTTAGTTCCTTTTGATCAAAGATATGCTTTATTCTCCATTTTCAACGCAACACTATACTATAAGAATGAGAGTTGGATTCAAAGCATAGGAAAGAATGGAGGATTTTGGCTATGTTCAACTCATAGTGTATTTGACAGAAGTAAGTCATAGTATAGATGAAAAGTCATAGCATAGTAGGTGAAGTCATAACATAGCTAAGGAAGCTCAACTCATAGCATGGTTGGCTAAAGTCCTACCATGTTGGACGCATGGTAGGTGCATCATAAGGAAAACTTTGGACAATTTTGGATGCATGGAAACTATGCTATGAGAAAGAAGAAACTATGTTGTGAGTATGAGACGCTATGCTACAAGCATAAGAAACTATGCTATGAGCATGAGAAGTCATGTCGTGAGCATGAGAGACTATGTCATGAGCATGGGGAGTTATCCTACGAGCATAAGAGACTATGCTGTGAGCATGAAGAGCTATGCCATGAGCTTAAGAGACTATGCTGTGAGCATGAGAAGCTACGCTATGAGCATAAGAGACTATGCTATGAGGATGAGGAGCCATGCTTTAAGATGAGGGACAAGGTGAAAGCATGGGGAAGTATTGGTTATGTGTTGAGTAAACAATGCACTGAACTTGTTGGGATTGGTGTCCTAATTCTCCTGGAGTCTCGTAGTTTGTAAACATTGTACACATTGTTATGAATAAAATAAGAGTTATTTTATTTTGCATTTATTCATATCCAATAAATAAAGATCCATGGTTATTGTATGTAAACTTAAGCATGTTTATGATATATAGGATCATGCCTTAAGTAATAACTTAAAAGGTCTGTAATATACGGATTAAGGAGGGATACCTTATCCTTGTGACACTACGGATACGGCCCTCTTTGTAAAGGTTTACAAGTGTTGTGAACTACTACAGATGGTGTGATCCTGACCATTCATATGGAGACATGTGAGCAAGGGTGTCCTACAAAGAGCTTGTATAAGACAAGACCACAAGATGATTCGTCTCTTTATATAACGTTGTTGATACTTGAGACTTAGATCTCACCTAAAACAACCATAGGTGACATAACCTCAATCCTTAGTGTTTTGGAAACTCCTGCCTTTGAGGGTGGTCCTTTGATTAGTATAGATGAGAGTGGCCAGATTGCCAACTCTACAAGCCTACCTTTTTGGGGAGTTGCCTGATTGGGGAGCTGGGAACTCAGTTATACAAGACGAAATTCACTCATTCCCCGAAGCAGGGGTAAGTAGATAGATTGCTCCCTTAAGGGTTAATTTCGAGTCTTGAACATAGTGGCCATATCCTTTGTTTGGAAGAGAAGACTCGGTCATTGTAGGACTATGACTTATGTTCATTAGAGGAATCAATGATACTTAAGGAGTTAGATGTAACTACAGGGGAAAAATAGGAAATTGGCCCAGCTGTACTTACGAGCAATCTATGAAAGGTTATCCACTGTTGATTGGTTGCTATGAACACAGAAATATATTTGTAGTGAGAAGAGTGTAGGTGTAGGTCTTTAGTGGAGTGTCCGACAATTAACGGATGGTGGATCCCGTGATTAAAGAGTTTAATCAGTTATTCATATACCGTTGAAGCTTCAAGCTATAAGTTCATAAGGTCCCCTTGGTAGCTCAATGGATTCAAGTTGAGAATCAGTTCTTGGGGTTGATTTGAAATGTTCAAATTGACAAGAGGAAATTCAATTATCTATGATATAATTAGTGTGACGTATGAGATACATCAAATGGAGGATTAATGTAAATATGATTTACATTAAGTACCATAAAATAGAAAAAAAAAAAAAAAACTATGGTTTATATGTTTCATGAGATGAAATATTAAAACTATAGATTATAAATATAATATGGTAAGTTGGTTATCATATTTATTTATAATAATATTAATTATTTGATAATTACCTCTTTTCCTTTAAAAACCAATTGAGTTGAAGGTTATTAGTGGTTTTATGGTAACTGTGAGATAAAAGAAAAAATGTTTTCCTAATTTTGAAGAGTTGCTACATTCGGAAAGTTACTCACAGAAAAGGCTATCAAATGAAAGTGTTTCACTATGCGATAGCTTTAGAGAGACTAAACGATCATAGGGCATTGACTATACGATAGTCATTCAGCTGGTCGTAACTAAACAATCGTGTGGCTTTGTCTGTAAAATAGGCTGCCATTTTCTATACAATTGAGCACATCGTCGATACGATAGATTGTATTATCTCTCACTTGCTCAATCGTCTACACGATTGTTGTCTTCCAGTAGTTTCCTCAAACCAAGATCATACAGAGCCCACAATGTAACATCCTGATTTATTTTGTAATTAAGTTTTTTTATGTTGGCTACTTGGATAAATTATACGAGATTTATGTTTTTTTTTTGCTAAGCTAAAATATAAGTTAATTATTTGGAATTAAATGAGTTTTATTTTGGTTTGTATTTGGAGATTTGATTATCTATGGAGATAATTAAATGTGTTTATTGAAACTTTTAAAAGAAAATATATATATATAAGTATATATATTTTGGAAAATGATTAAAGAATTTGTTTTTTTTAAAGGAAAAAGGAAGAAGTTAGTTTATATATATCTACACACTTGTGGAAAGGTTAAAAAAAAGCGAAAAGGAAAAATGAAAAAAAAAAAAAGAAATAAGTTTTCTCTCTCTCCTCAAGCCCACGCGCCTTTCCTTTCTTTTTTTTTTTTTTTTTCTCTTCTTCTTCTTCTATTCTTTACCCAAACCCAAGCCACCTGTTTCTTCGCCACCTCGCCATTGCTAGCGTCAGCACTAGAGCCACAACGCCGCGTCAACCGCCAGCGCCATCCCTGTCGCAGCGACAGAGCCGCCGTTCGTCCGTCACTGTCTCGCTGGTGTTTGGACCATCTAGTTGACCGCCACCCGCCGCACCCAGCCATCCAGTTTCGCTTCTGTCGCCGCGCCCAGCCATAAGTCGACGCATTCGTCCGCCACTGCCTTTTTGAGTTGGGTAAGAGTTGGTTTATTTTGGACAAGGGTTGGTGTTTGAGATTTTTTGGAGTGTCACTTGGTGTTGGAAACAATTTTACTTATTACCCATTGTGTCGACTTTCAGGATTAGGATTTTGGAAGATTTTGGGGCGTTGCTAGCAAAGAAGAGACCAATCTTTTCGATGGAGAATTTTGGAGTTGGGTAAGTTTTGTGTAAGTTGGTTGGTTATCCTTTGGACTTGGACCCCAAGGATTTACTTAATTTTTTACTAACTTCTTAGTCCATAGTTGCTAAACTAAACTTGTGGTTAATGTCTTAGGGTTGATTTGAGTTTTATCCAAGGGCTATTAAAGAGTCATTTGTGCAGACTTTTGAGACCAAGTTAAGGTAAGTGATACTATTACCAGTGCCTTCGTGCCAGGCAACCTAGACTAGACCCATAAAGTTACTTAGTGGACTCCTGAGCATGATTTTTTTGTCATTATGTTTTGCTTGTTGCATGTCATTAGTGGACTAGTGAGCCACCAGGTTTACGTTCATGTTATTTCCATATTTGACGGTGTGTCTATGGGCCGCTAGACATGCGTGAGTCGACGGGTTCACGTTCATGTTATTTTCATGTTTGACAGTGTGCTTACGGGCCACTAGACATGCGTTTCAAGGCAAGATAGTACGTCTTTTGGTTTTCCTTTCATCATCTAAAATCGATGTAGTTGTATGAGCCACGGGCTATCTTTCTCTACTCGTAGATGCATAGTCTGATTCCTGTAATGGGATCACTTACTGATATTTTATACTTAACCTTTATCTTTATTTTTTTTCAGGTAAGAGCAAGGACACTCGGACGACTGACAAGAGGAATCCATGACAATGCTAAAGGAACCAGAATTTGCTTCCGCATTTGACCCTTTATATTTTCTCATATTTTGTTTTTATTACATTCATGGTTTTATTATAATTTTTTATATAATTTATTTCTTGTTAAAAAAGATGCCCGTGTTGAACGATTTAATATCTTGAAATAATGTCAGAACATTTTCTTATATACCTAAAGCAGTTCAAAATCATGATTATTCTATTTTAATTTACTTTATTTTCCTCAATGGGAATATTTATGCATGCATGTAGTAGCGATCCCCTTTTTAGTAGTCCTAGGAGGTGGGGTTGTTATACACAACTCCTAGATTCTTACACCGAGAATACCAAGGTAACCATTGTGGTGGTGTCCTCACTTAACTCGATTAATTTCGAGGATCTAGAGGTCGTTCATTGGGTTCGTGATCGTTGGGTTCGTTGTGTTCGTGTTGTGCACCAGTTGTTGCGTTCGAAGCCTGTGTTGTTATTATTGCATGTTGGATTTTAATCGAGGGTGTTTGAAGAATGGTTCTTCAAATGTACGCATACTCTATCCCTTGATTGTCTTGTAAGCATGCTGTAATTTCTAGTTGTTGCATGACCTGTTAGTTTCCGTTTAAGACTGTGATTGTGTATGTTGAATTTCGAATGGAATTTGGAATGATCATTCCGTTGTTTATAGAAATTCTCATATCTGATTTCCTTCAGAACTATGCACAACCAAGAGAGGAAATAGGGTCGACCGCGTAGAGTAAGGTTGGTGAACGTATTGAGGGAGAATTTAGCTAAGTGTTGGACAACATATGCCACTATAAATGCAAGAAACCCTAAAAATTGGAGTGTTGGGCACATAGATGACGAAATGGACGCAAAGATGGTCATGTGGATGCATATCGTGTGTTGAAGAGAGGCAAAGTGGACGCATGGCTATGCTTTGAGCTTGAAGAAGAAAGCTATGCTATGAAAAGGAGATGAAAACCAAGAAAAGATGAAGTTGAGGAAGAGTTTGATGTATAAGGAATGAGTTGTTAGATACATAGAGGAGGAGTTGGACACATATCTTAGGAGAAACACATATTTTGATGCATAACCTGTTGGGATTGGTGTCCTAATTATCTTAGAGTCTCGTGTTTGTAAACTTTGTACACATTATTATGAATAAAATAAGAGTTAATTTATTTTGCATTTACTCATATCCAATAAGCAAAGTTCCATGGTTATTAGATGTAAACTTAAGCATATATATGAGATATACAAGTGGATCATGCCTTAAGTGATAACCTAAAAGGTCTATAGTATATGGATTAAGAATGGATACCTTATTCTTGTGACACTACGGATATGACCCGCTTTGTAGAGTTTACAAGTGTTGTGAACTACTACAGATGGTTTGATCTTGACCATTCATGTGGAAACATGCGAACAGGGGTATCTGATAACTGGCAGAAATGCAAGTTATTATAAGCCTTTTATTTAGAATTATGAGGGCTAATAAGTAGAAAATGCAGTGATAATACTTAGAAATTGCGAAAAATTGAGTTTTGCATCGATTGACACCTAAATCCTCATTGACCCAATATTATGCGTTATTCTGTGTCAAAGTATCTATTTTTATAGCTATCACAGGAATCAAACGCATGTATTTATAAGAAACAACCACAGACAAATGCATGCGTGGAAGCCAGGTAACAGCAAAAGACGAACGCAGACGACAACCCCATGCTTCCAACGCATGGAAGTTACGGTAAATGCATGCGTCCAACGCATGGAGAACGCGGTGAACAAATAGAGATTGCGGCCATGGAATGACAGCCATAATAGAAGATCGCAAGATGGGTAGAACGCGTTGATAACTTTAGCTAAATTCAGCTGAGACGCATACCTTGGGAGTATCAATAAGATAAGGCGATGTGACAATGCCCATACCGCGACAAAAGCAGCAGTGAGCCATACCTCCATCATTACAGTTGTCGGCGTCCAAATTCTATAAATAGCCCTTGAGACCTCATTTAGAGACTTCCGAGCTTCTGCCTCAAGGCAGAAGTTTGTGATCTCAGATGAGAGCCTGAAAAAGATTTCCAGTGAGAATTCTTCATCTCCACAACCCAGACCGAGTGACGATCAGAGCATTCACCGAAGATAGAGTTCGAGAGAGACATCTCCACCATTCAACCATGGCACCACCGGCAGCCTTGACGCAGATTCTTTCATCTTCCTTCTAATCTATGTATTGTATTATATTTTAGCTTAAGATATTAAGATATTTTGTGATCAATGCACATCTTAATTCCTTTATTACTGTCTTCTTCATCATCTTCATCTCTGTCATATTTATCTTTAGCGTTTATTTATCAAAGTCAATCGCATGCTTAATCGTGTAGCCTAGAGATAGGACGCATGAAGCAGCCCACCGAGAGGTGTGCTTATGCGAGTGTAGTGAGTTAATCCTCTTTGCTTGGTGAAAGGCTGTAGCAACGCTTGTCTATGTGATGCAACATTGCTTGTCTATAAGTTAAATAGCCGCGTCTAACTGCCTGAGGAGGTAAGAGATGAGACACACTAAGCAAGGTTCGCATTGTTTCTAGAGATAGACACAATCTTATGCTCAACGCAACCATGCATTATAGAAATATAGTCATGCGGCGGACCACCAAGAGGGGTGATGCATTAGTGTAACGAGCTGGGATTACTCGGGTGATTTAAGATAATAAACATTACCATGAGTTATTGGTTGTTGTGTTTCTACCTATTCTCATTGTAAACCTCCTATTGCTCAATCTGTTTAGTTAGGAGTAGGAGTAGTATATAAGTCATTTAAACTTTCTTCGCTTTATTTTTATTCCTCGCCTCAAACACATCACTTCACAAATATTATTGAGTGACAAGTCCCTGTGTTCGACCTCGGATTACCAGAGCAACTTCGTTTGTGTTATACTCGGTGCAAGCGTAAGAAAACTTGTGATAGAAACACGTGGTCATTGCATGCTAAAATTAACACATCATCATTCCGACGCATGACCTCAGACGCATGGGAGCAAACACATCAGTTATGTCTAACACATGATTTCATGTTCAAACCCATCCGTCCTTAATAATTAAAATTAAAAAAACGCGTTCCTAAAAATATTCCAACAAGTTTTTGGTGCCGTTGCCGGGGACTTGGCAACTAATGTTTTGTGAAGTTTTTGTGTTTTCGCATACACCCTTTCAATCTTAGGCGTATTGTAGATTGTTCGACCAAGTTGCAAATAATAATTGAAGTATAGGCGATGCATCGAAAGTCAAATATTGACCCAGAGATAGAAAGGCTATCTGTCGCATGAGCTGAAAGCAGTCTTAGACGCATGTCAACCATCATGCATCCAATAATTTTTGGAAGCTCCAATGGTCAGGGCAAGCCCTTAACTCAAGCAGTTGAGAGTCATCTCCTGCATGGGAGACTCCTTGCGGTGACAACACTTCAATTCCTCCAGGGACGTCTTCCACTCTATCTTTTACATTGCTTTCTTAATTTAGCTTATTACTTTTATTTTTATTGTTATTTTGGATATGCGGCTGCTTCCTTGGTTGTGGTATGTTTGCTCTTTGTAGGTGCGATAATAACTCTCCTTGGTGTGCAGTTACAACGGAAGAATCCTCTGCATCCTTCAAATGCAAGGCTTTAATCGCATGAACTCTAATGCATTATCACATGCGTTATTCTACTAAAGGTTCTTTTCTTGCTATCTTTTATGCATTATCCTTTTGTAATTCTCCTTGTCGGGTCTTTGCGATGCGTTTATAATGGTACAAATAATTCACCGCGTCCTCTAACTAGTATCGCAAGGCACCCCATACTTTTAATAGTTTCTTCAAATTGTGAAAGTCTATAGTTGTATTGTGTACAAACCCTTGCTCAAACATTTGTTATCACATTCCTATTAAGTTTGTTTTCAGCTTGTAGTGAGAACGCTGCCACCCTCTAAGTTTGGGGTGTGGCAACGGTCTCGGAGAATTGTGTTCTTCACATTTAGGTTATTTCCTTAAAAAAAAAAAAGAGAGAGATAGCTTTTGAAAATAACAACTCCACTGTCAACGCAAAGGGGAAACCCATGTTGATAAGAGCTTAATTGTGAAAGGCATTTACCCGTAGTTGAATGTCCGCATGACACCCGTGGGAACAAGCCAAAACAAAGGTCAATTGCCAGGATCAACGCATTCGCGCAACTTCTCTGTCTGGCGCAAGCCAAATTAAACAAGACATGAGTTGAGTTGAATATGGAACTTCATCGAAGTTGGATGCCCGCATGACACACGTGGGGGTAAGCTGAAACGAAGAGCGTAACCAGGTTCAATGCCGCATTCGAATAAGTAAACGCATAAGCTTGAATTGTTTTGAACGAACGCATTCTCATGTGCTGAACGCAAAATTGCGGAGAATAAATAAAAAAATTTTGAGCTAGGGCTTGCCGAATTTCAACTTAGAAACGATCTCTTTGAAGAAGCAGCCAAAGTAAAGAAGAGCATTGTAGCCATGGTTAGAGGTACGAGTTAATTATATTCTGAAAAGCTAGTCATCGCAAAGGAATGCCAAAAGGTGAGTTAAGAATTTCTTGAGTGTAACGCATGCTTGAGGACAAGCATGATTCTAAGTTTGGGGGTATGATAACTGGAAGAAATGCCAGTTATTATAAGCTTTTTATTTAGAATTATGAGGGCTAATAAGTAGAAAATGCGGTGATAATACTTAGAATTTGCGAAAAGTTGAGTTTTGCATCGATTAGCACCTAAATCCTCACTGACCCAATATTTTGCGTTATTCATTGTCAAAGTATCTATTTTTATAGCTATCACAGGAACCAAACGCATGTGTTTGTAAGAAGCAACCACAGACAAACGCATGCGCTGAAGCCAGGTAACCACAAAAGACGAACGCAGACGACAACCCCATGCATCCAATGCATGGAAGTTACGGTAAACGCATGCGTCCAACGCATGGAGAACGCGGTGAACAAATAGAGATTGTGGCCACGGAATGACAGCCATAATAGAAGATTGCAAGATGGGTAGAATGCGTTGATAACTTCAGCTAAATTCAGCTCGGACGCATACCTTGGGAGTATCAACAAGATAAAGTGATGTGATAATGCCTATACCGCGACAAAAGCAGTAGTGAGCCATACCTCCATCATTACAGCTGTCAGCATCCAAATTCTATAAATAGCCCTTGAGACCTCATTTTGAGACATCTGAGCTTCTGCCTCAAGGCAGAAGTTTGTGATCACAGATGAGAGTCTGAAAGAGATTTCCAGTGAGAATTCTTCATCTCCACATCCCGGACCGAGTGACGACCGGAGCATTCGCCGGAGATAGAGTTCAAGAGAGACATCTCCACCATTCAACCATGGCACCACTGGCAGCCTTGACGCTGATTCCTTTACCTTCCTTCTAATCTATGATTGTATTAAATTTTAGCTTAAGATATTAAGATATTTTGTGATCAATACAAATCTTAATTCCTTCATTACTATCTTCTTCATCATCTTCATCTCTGTCATATTTATCTTTAGCGTTTATTTATCAAAGTCAATCGCATGCTTAATCGTGTAGCCTAGAGATAGGATGCATGAAGCAACCTACCGAGAGGTGTGCGTTATGCGAGTGTAGTGAGTTAATCCTCTTTACTTGGTGAAAGACTGTAGCAACGCCGCTTGTCTATGGGATGTTGCATTGCTTGTCTATAAGTTAAATAGCCGCGTCTAACTGTCTGAGAAGGTAAGAGATGAAACACACCAAGCAAGGTTCACATTGTTCCTAGAGATAGGCCCAATCTTATGCTCAACGCATCCATGCATTATAGAAATATAGTCATGCGGCGGACCACCGAGAGGTGTGATGCATTAGTGTAACGAGCTGGGATTACTCGAACGATTTAAGATAGTAAACATTAATATGCATTATTGGTTGTTGTGTTTCTAACTATTCTCATTGTAAACCTCCTATTGCTCAATCTGTTTAGTTAGGAGTAGGAGTAGTGTATAAGTCATTTAAACTTTCTTCGCTTTATTTTTATTCCTCGCCTCAAACACATCACTTCACAAATATTATTGAGAGATAAGTCCCCGTGTTCGACCTCGGATTACCCGAGCAACTTGTGTTTTTGTTATACTTGGCGCGAGCGTAAGAAAACTTGTGATAGGAACATGTGGTCATTGCATACTAAGATTAATACATCATCATTCCGATGCATGACCTCAGACGCATGGGAGCAAACGCATCAGTTATGTCTAATGCATGTTTTCATGTTCAAACTCATCCGTCCTTGATAATTAAAATAAAACAAAATGCGTTCCTAAAAATATTCCAACAGTATCCTATACAAAGAGTTTGTAAAAGACCAGGCCATGAGATGACTGGTCTCTTTATATAATACTGTTGATACTTGAGACTTCATCTCATTTAAACGACCATAGGTGATATGACCTTAATCCTGAGTGTTTTGAGAACTCCTAGCTTTGAGGGCAGTCCTTTGATTAGTGTGAGTGAGAATGGCCAGATTGCCAACTCATGTACCTACATTTTTGGGGATTTTTCTGATTAAGGAGATGTGAGCTCAGTTACCCAAGATGGAATTCATTCCTTCCCTGAAGCAGGGGTAAGTAGATAGATTGCTTCCTTAGGGGCTGATTTTGGGTCTTGAACTAAGTGGCCACTTCCTTTCTTTGGAAGAGAAGACTCAGTCATAATAGGACTATGACTTATGTTCATTAGAGGGATCAGTGGTACTTAAGCAGTTTGATGTAACTACAGGAAAAAAGGGTAAATTGGCCCAACTATACTTACGAGCGATCTGTGAAGGGTTATCACATTGTTGATTGGTTGATATAGACACAGAAATATATCTATAGTGAGGAGAGTGCAGCTGTCGATCTTTAGTGGAGTGCCCGATAGTTAACGAATGGTGGATCTCATGACTAAAGAGTTTAGTCGGCTATTCACGTATCGTTGGAGCTTCAAGCTACAAGTCCATAAGGTCCCCTTGGTAGCTCAATGGATTCAAGTTGAGAATCAGTTATTGGTGTTAGTTTGAAGTATTCAAATTGACAAGAGGAAATTCAATTATATATGATATAATTGTTACGATGTATGAGATACATCAAGTGGAGGATTAATGTAAATATGATTTACATTAAGTACCATAAAATAGAAAAAGAACCATGGTTTGTATGTTTCATGAGATGAAATATTAAAACTATAGGTTAGAAATATAATATGGTAAGTTGGTTGTCATATTTATTTATAATAATATTAATTATTTGATAATTATCTCTTTTTCTCTAATAACCAATTGAGTGGGAGGTTATTGGTGGTTTTATGGTAATCGTGAGATAAAAGAAAAAATGTTTTCCTAAATTTAAAGATTTACTACTTTCGGAAATAACTCACGAAGAAGCTATCAAGTGAAAGTGTTTCACTAAGCGATAGCTAATAAAGAGATTAAACAATCGTGGACTTTAACTACACGATAATTCATTCAGTTGGTCGTAGCTAAACGATCGTGTGGCTTTGTCTATACAATAGGCTGCCATCTTCTACACGATCGAGCACATCATCTATACGATGGACTATGTCATCTCCCACTTGCTTGATCGTCTACACGATCGTTGTCCTCTAATCTCTTCTTCTAATCAAGATCATACAGAGCCCACAAATCCTGGATTCTCACACCGAGAATATCAAGATAACCATTGTGGTGATGTCCTCACTCAGCTCGATTGATTTCAAGGATCTGGAGGTCATTCGTTGGGTTCGTGATCGTTGTGTTCATTGTGTTTGTGCTGTGTACTGGTCGTTGTGTTCGAAGGCTGTGTTTTTGTTTTTGCACGCTTGGATATTGATCGAAGGAGTTTGAAGAATGGTTATTCAGAGGTATTCATACTCTATCCCTTGAAATTCTAAAACCATGTTGTAATTTTGTGTTGTGCATGACCCTTTGTTTCCGTTCTTGTACTGTAATTGTTTATGTTCAATTTCGAATGGAATTTGGAACGATCATTTTGCTGCTCATGAAAATCCTCATGTCTAATTTCCTTCAATTGGTATTAGAGCCAGGTTGTTCTAATATTCCAAATTTCAGTTTAGTTTTGGAATCCTTTTACAGTCATGGTGGGTTTTCTGCATTGCGTTTAAAGGTTAAATGCGTTTATGGATGGATGTTGATGAATGTTTACCGGTTAATTGCCTTTGTTTAAAGCTTTCTTTTCAATTACAAAGTATTAATTTGTAAGGGCCCCTACAGTTTTGGGCATAATTAACAAGAAATCAAGTCTGTAATTCAAAGTGTTTGAGTTTGTTGAGTCGTTCGTGATGAAGTTTCAAAGCATGGAGATGCGGTTCTCAGCAAGGAAGAAGACCAAAGGTTTTTCGTATCGTGTAGCCTCAGGTAAACGATCATGTTGTATTTACTAAACGATGGGGTAAAGTGTTTGCTCTATCGTATAGTGTTGGTTGCTCGATCTCGTGGATGCTGGAGGTAGACGATTGTATAGAGCATATGATGCTCATCGTTTAATAAAAGGCGTGCGCACTAAACGATCATGTAGTAAGCATGCTTCATCACATAGTCACTGACTACACGATCACCGGGTATGTGATACCTCACGTTTGCTCAGCGATCGTTTAGACGATTGTGCTTCACTGCATCGTTTTCATTTAGATGATCGTTTAAGGTTTGCGTTGCACAGGCGAGCTGCACGATCACGTCATGCTTCATCGCATAGTCAAGGTACACAATCGTTGCTAAACGATCGTTTAGCTCAGGAAGCGACAATTAAGTAAAGCATTTACTCTTTCATATAGGCGATCAATTGGAGTGTGTACATGATTAAGGAGACGCGGATTTCGTCCGAACAGTTCAAGACCCAGTTTGCCTCTTTAAACTAGAGACTCTTTGCTATTTGTAATAGTTAGCTAGGTTTTTGAGGATTTGAGGCTAATTATTCCGGTTCATTAACTTTTACTTAATATACATGAGATGTATGTAGTTTATACGACATAATGTATGACAGATAGATTTAAAACCTACCTTAGGTTGTGTAATTTTTCATGCATCATATATTATTAGTGTTATAATATTGTTTTGGCATGATGAAATTACAAGAGAGCATGCGCGTGCATCATGAAATATAAGAGTTATATTTATGCATGTAGTAAGCATATTCATGCGTCATCTTTATATTATAAGCGTTATAGTATAAGGGTGCATGGAATCATGTATGCTATGTTCGTTGCTTGGTTATATAAGTGTTATATAAGAGTAGCAATGAATGAACAATTCATGAAGCATGACATTTAGACTTGTTTATAAAAGTTATGAATGCCTTATATGTGTTTGCTTCACGTTGTGGATGATTTTGGTTGTGTTCGGTTATAAGCGTTATAAGGGAAATTAGAACTAAAATCGATAAGAAAGAGTTGCATGCGGACTTAGGCGAACTCATGTTTTATAAGAGTTTTAAAATTGAATTGAGATAGATCTAAGTTCAAGGTTCTAATGGAATTATCAATCTAATTTTAATCTTTTTAAATCAGTTTAATGGGATTAAATTAATTGGCATAAAAGATTAAAATTGTATTAAATCTATCTATACGAGACCTTATGGCTAAGGCGGATTCTATCTAGGCTAGGGTACTTAAGCTAACGGAGACGGAATACCCCTACTTGGGAACCTACCTGAAATGGTGAATTAGATAGATTTTCTACAAGCGTGCGACAGTTATTCAAAAACTCCGTCAAAGAGTTTAATGGATGATGATCAAAAGTTGTTCAGCTTTCCAAGGTAAACATTACTCTTGGGCAAACCTAAAAAGTCACTTAAGGGGTGTTTGATAAATGAGTATGAGTTGTTGGGTTGGGTGAGTATTTATTACCCATGTTTATTAAGCCATCAAGAAAAACTGTGGGTTATTAAAACCACATTTTTTACCCACTCAAAACTAACCCTAAAAACTAGTGATATTTTCATTTCTTTCTCTCTTCCCTCATCTTTGCCATTTAGATTCTCCCCAGATTTCTCTTTTTTTTTTTTTTTTTAATCGTCAAAAGAATTATAACTTTTGCATACATGTAATTTTTGTGTTTGTATTATGACACGGATATTATAAGTATCGAAAAGAACATATATTTTGTGAATTTTTTTGGAAACGGCCACATGTTCGGTCGATTCATATTATTTTTGTGATCTTATGAAAAATGTTACTGTACTACATCATATTCTCACCATCATAATCAAATGAAAGTTAACTATGATATGTGAAATAATAATGTTAAGTTAGCAAGATTCAATATATATACATACAATATACCAATTAGTAATTGAGATAATTACCTTCAATATATATACATATAATATATAATGTACCAATTAATTGAGCAGCAATATGAAATATATTTTGTTGGTATGTTTTACAGATTGAAGACCATTAGAATTATTACAGTTTTTGAAAAGAATATATGAAAAATAATATATTATGTTCAACAAATTGAGGAAAAAAATTGAGATTGTCCAGTTTATGTCATAAATGATTTGAGAAAATACGTGTATATTTGAAAATTAATCAACAATAGCAAAACATAGAACTAAAAAATAAAAGAATGAAATAAAAAACAAACAGAAAAAAATAGAACTAATCTCATTCACAAAAAACTACACCAGATCCTCCAACTCAACTCAACTCAACTCTGCACAACAAACACAGACAATAATTACCAACTCAACTCAACTCTACAAACAAACACAGACAATTTAACTCTCCAGATAATAATTACCAACTCAACTCAACTCAACTCTCTACTTTTATCACCTACCAAACACACCCTTAGTTAAAATCCTTAGCCATGTTTTTCTAAGTAAACTAAACCCTAGGTTATAAAATACTCAGTGGGAGGAAGAGATATATATGATATGTCAATGATTCCACTCACGTTTCTCCCCGAATGTTCACGCCGTGAGATTTATGCTTGGCCTCGTGGTGCCCTGGGAGCATCCCCTTCGGATGGTGTTTGCATGAGTTAATATCAAGGTGGACGGAGAGAGTATTTATAGTAAGTGAGTGAAGGTGTATGTCAACACGTCTTGCAGTCTCCTTCATTGGTTCGCACCATAAGACCATGATCACATTTTTATGGCATCCAAGTGTATTTTGGCATCAAACACTAATAACAAATAATTATTACCCTTAATATCAAATGCTACAAATTCTAATTTTATAATATTTTCATAGTAACACTATTACAAAATATTGTATTTATATTAGAAATTAATATATTTCAAATATGTAAAACAACATTTAACTTATTAATTATAACGAAGAAAGGAAAACTGACATATCGTATTGATAGCATGTCGTGAACTTGAGGAGCATAATTGGAACACGGATACCAATATAATATAATATAATATAATAATAAATTAAATTAAACATAATATATAAATAAATAAAATATATTAACAAAATATGAAATAAGAAATGTCTCTAGAATCTCGGCTTTCTCTAATTTTCATGGATTTTGCTCAATGTGTGTGTTTATAGGTAATTTGACAAGTAGGAAGTGAATTACATTGACACTAATAATGTGTAATGCTGAGACACATAGATAACACTTTGAAAAATGAGGGCATGACACATAGTTAATGAACACTAAGCATGAGCATCAAATATGCTTCTATTATCATAATATTTATAATAAAAATCAAATAAAAGACTAAATCTTATAAGTATATTGGTCTATTAAAAGTAGAGTATTTTTCTTTCCTTTTGCAATGTATTTCATTACAGCTAATTTTCATTATAATTGAGCATCATTTTCATCACAGATACGTAAAGAAATTATAGTACACATTCAAATGAAAATAGAACTAATTAGGAAAAATGTCTCATTCTTTTCCTTTTTCACAATGATTAAGGAACCTTATAACTCAATGCGTCAAAGGGAAATAGAAGCCTCCCTCCAATCTCCATCATTCACATACAATATTCCGTGTACCATCGCAATTAAAACGAAAAATATTTATAATATTATGATAAAGAAAAAACTTAGGTGCTTAAATTGTACTTATTTTTATGTAATATAATAAAAAAATTGAGCATGTGATAAATATTTTTTTTTTAAAAAAATAATTATGCAAAAGAGAGAGAAGCATAAACTACGTGCAATCTAATTATTGCTCTTATGATAAAAACATAATCTAATCTTCCTAAAAGAAGAACATACTCTAGTCATTAGATAATCTATTATTTTATTTGATAAAATTTGCACTATCTTTAAATATTTTAAAGGAAAATTTAATGTGTTGATTTTTTTTTTTAAATAGTGAAATTGTTGAAATTATTTTTAAATATAACAAAATATCACGATCTATTAGCGATAGACGGTCTAACACAATTAATTTTTAAAAAAAAAAAAATTTATCAACTATAAATTAAAATTTTATGATTAACAGAATATGTAAGGAAAAAAAATCTTAAAATTTTAGGTCTCATCTGGTAACCATTTCATTGTTTATTTTAGTTTTTGAAAATTATGTCTATGGATAATACTTTTATCCCTAAATTTCTTTATTTGTTATCTACTTTTTACCATAGTTTAAAAAATCAAGTCAAATTTTAAAAACTAAAAAAAGTTTTTAAAAACCTATTTTTACTTTTTTGAAATTTGACTAAGAATTTAACAATTGTATTTGACTAAGAATTTTGTAAAAATACAAATTATTCTAAAAAAAAAATAGACTTAAATTTAAAATAAAAAATAAAAAAACGAAATAGTTAGAAATAGAGTTTAGTTTATATGAAATGAAGATTAAAAAGTTCTGACAATTTAAAATTTTAAAAGTTTAGTGAACAAAAGAGAAATTTAAAATATAAAAAATAAATAAACTTGAAACTTTATCGGGTAAGGTAAATTTGATCGATCAAGAGAAGCCACGTGGCGAAATCAGGGCAGGTGGGGCAGAGAAAGGAGGCGGTACTAGGAGTGGGTCCGGAATTGGCTTGAATGCCACGTTCTTCATCAAATCAAAGGTAACCTTCACACTTTCTTCTGTCCATCACATTTTCCCCTTATGGGATACAAATCCTCTTTCTCAATATTTCTGAACACGCACCCCCCACTCCTCCCACGCTCTTTCATCGCGTGTTGTCCACGCTCCTCTATGGGCCTTACTCCTCCGGCCCATATACCTTTAAGCTAGCGTCGTCCTTTACCTTCACTCGTGTGGGGGCGTGTCGCCTCAAAATGCAGCAACGTCCACGTCGGAGGCAGCCGCCGCCACCCACTCATTTACTATTATTATATTATCATATTGTTATATTATTATATTATTATGCAGTCGGTTCGGTTCCTAATAATATTTTATTTTATTTAAATAATGTGAAATTGTGAGGTGGCAGTGGTAGTGTTCTAGATTAGGGTGCCAAACGTGGCACATCATAGACAGAAGGCATCTCTTTCTCTCACATTTCGGCCGCTTTTATGATTTTAATAATTTTATAATTTTTTTTTCAAAAAAAGAAGAAACTGTGGGTCCCATAGCCGTTTGAAACACGCCAACTTGCCGGTGTGACCACCTGTCTGTCTGTCTCTGTCCAACACGTCAACACGTTCTCACCTCTTCCCCCGCGCCGTACGTTGCTCCTTCCCCCAATACTTCCTCAAAATTCTCTATTTTTATACTTTTATTAAAAACATTTTATTTTTAATTAAATTACAATTTTTTATTCTCATTATGGATTTCTGTCTCTAATAATTTAGATCTTTTATTTAAGTTTTCTTTTATATATGTACATATTTTTCAGTTTCACACATGTGAGCCTTATCAAGTGGACGAATTTCAAATTTTTATTTCACCACTATGATTCAAAAAAATCCACATTTTTTTTCGTAGTAGATTTTATCAAAGTGAGAATGAATCGATGTTTTCTAAATAATTGTGTTGGTCGACATAATTAGGGTCTAAAGTTAAGTAAATAAAATATGGAGAAAAATGTGTTTTTGGTCTCAATATTTCAAAATATATTGAAAAAACAGTTAAATGTAATTAATTATAATAATTAATAGACATTAAAACAAGATATCTAATCTTTCAAAAATTAACTATCTTTTTTAAAACTCATTAAAATAGTTTTTTTTTTTTTTTTTGTCCATTTTACTCCAGATCAACTACCAAAATTTATAAAAAAAATAATAATAATAATTTTTTCTAACTTATCGATTGTTTTGAATTTTTTCACTTAAATCTAAGCCAGTTAACATGAACATTCTATCAATTTTTCTAAATAATGTGTAATGTTTCCAAATCTTATATCAAATCTCACCTAGTTTTTCAAACCTTAATTTTTTATTTGCAAAATTTTATCTTCTACAAAATCTAAAAATCACAATACACTTTAAGACCCATCTGGAAAATCATAATTAGTAAATTCATCTAGAAGTTTGGAAATTCATATAATCGTAGAAACATAAATTAGGATAAATATTTAAAAAATTTAATATAAAATTTGGGGAAATAATCGATTATATAATATTTGAAAAAAATTATAAAATCTCGCAACGGTAGGTTTCATTGAGAAGACCCAAAATAATCTATAAGTTATAAAAAATTAATTCTTTTAAACTAAATTTTAGTGATCGATCTCACTCGAGATAGACCAAGAAAAATTAGTTTAACGAATTTTCAAAAAGTGTGTTAGTTTTGAAAAGTAAAAACCTTAACAGGCCATTACTAAGAATTTTTCAATTAAAATTAAAGACTGAAAAATAGTATTTAGTAAAAAAAATCAATGTTAAAATGTAAATATCAAAATATATTGATCAAATTGAAATAAAAATTATAACATCCTAACATTTTAGGACTTAACCATGTTAAAATCAAACTCAAAAGTTAATGATTAAATACGTAATACTGAAATAAAAATAAAATCCAAAATTTAGGGAGCGTAAAAGATATTTTTATCAAAATAAAATATAAGATAACAGGTAAATTTTAATTTTTAATTTGTGTTTTTAGTTCAACATTACACTGATTATTCAAATATTTTTGTTTATTTATTTATTTATATCTACATTAAATATATTGATTAGTTGAGCTTTTTTTAAAAAAAAAATAAAATAAAATAAAATAATCGATGAAAGACTGCACATGAACAATTAGTTAGACTTGACTAAATATCTAAAATTTGAATTGTTTGCTTTAAAAAATAACAATAAACATATAAGGAACTTGATAATTTAACCTAAGTTTGGTGATGTGGGCATGTAGATACAGGAAATAAATCTATTTTGCATTTGCCTAAAGATTTGATTACCGATGATTTTTTCAAAACACAGACTTAAGTATAACACGACTTTGAAATTTAACCGATTATTAAAATGCATCTAAACGGGTCGAGTGCGGCGCGCCTAATTTCCATGAACACATTTGATTTTTTATTTATTTATTTATTATTATTATTTTTAAAACACATTAATCTTCCGCGGAAAGCTTGCTCCGAGGCGTACAAATAAAATTACATTGACTCCTTTTTCTCTTTATTCGTTTTATTATTTTTATATTCAAACAATATAATTTTGATTTTTGGTTTGGTTTGGTAAATGAATCTTCCAATCACCATTCTTGTGAAATCTCATTCGTTGCGAATTGAAGGTTTTCCCTTTTTTTTTTTTCTTTTTTAAATTTTATTATTATAATAATTAAATTTCCATTGACCCCTATCAAATGCCCACTCCTATAATAACGAATGTTTAATTAAAATGAAGGGGAATATTTTGAGAAGAGAGGGGGTGGGTGAAATACTTTTTCATAGACTAAGCTTCTTTTGATATATCATCTTCATTTGATTTGATGTGAATAGAACACGTCTTTTAAAATATTGGTATTACCAATTCTTTTTTAGTTCAACAACATACCTATTGAATCGATTGAGTATAGTTTATTGGATAAGATATCGTTTTCAGATATAGTACAATCTTTCACTTATAATCGTTGAACTAAAAAAAGAATTTGAATGGAAACTTTAAATAATCTTTTAAAGGGTGTTTGGGGCAAAGAGCAAAGTTATGAAATCTAAAGAGTTTAGTCATGAGGTCCACAATATAAGTTAATAAAACATAAGATTGGTGTTTTTTTAGAGGGTGTTTGAGTCAAGAAATGAAGTTGTGAAGATGCATAGAATGAAAAATAAATAAAACATAAAATGAATGTTTTTAATGGTGGGCCTATGAACTCTTTAGACTAAAAAAAAATGGAGTTCACAACTCTACTTACCCCAACTCTAACTCTTTGGGTCAAACGTCTAGGGATAAAAAGTGAAGTTGTGAAGTGGTGGGGTACAATATGCAAATAGTTAATAAAGCATAAAGTTATACATTTTTTTAGTCATCTGACTAAACATTTCGTTAATTATAGATAGATATATACTTTAACTAGTTGAATTATTGTTGTAACCTTTCGGCCATAATGCTCTCAAATAGTTAATGTACAATTTTCTACGTTTTTGGTCCATCAATTGTTGTTTCCCTTGATAGCCAAGTTATAAAATTTTCGAAACAAACGAAAAGAGGTTGAAATAATGTCAAACATTGCCCACGGAAGTCTTGGCGTGGAAATAAGTATACATCCTCAAAAGTTAAAAAAGGTTTCGATAAAGTTTTCACTCAAATTTTGCTTTTAAGTTTTATGTTTGGCTGAAAAATAAACTTGTGGATATCAGTTATTATGTTATAATTTAATGAAAATTTTACTTTTTGAACCTTAAAAACATTATTAAAAAATATATTAAATTAATAGGTTAAAAAACACCTTTTGTCCCTATACTTTTATGAAAGCAACCATTTAATCTCTCATCAAAATTAGATGTAATTTTTATTATTTTATGAGGTAGACTTTGTATTTTATAAAGATATTGAGTGTCTAATTAGTTTATTAGTATATCTCATTAAATCTTAATATTAATTTTTACGATAGGGACCAAATTGTTACACATTTTAAAGTACAATGACCCAATTGTTATATTGTTACATATTACAGTTTATGAACTAAATTGTTGTAAGAGTGTACAAAGACTAAATTGTTGTAAACCAAAGGTTAGTAACTTAATTATTACTTCTATGAAAGCCAAGTTACTAAAAGTGATTTTTAATCCAATGATTATATGTTAGCCACGTTAGCTTAATAACAACAACAATAATAATAGTGTAGTTAGCCATATATAGCATACCGTTAATAGAAATACCAAAAGTATAGTAAGAACCTATATCAGTTTGTTTGGTAAAGAATTCAGATTCTGTCTACGATTTTAGATCCTCTAAGTTCAATAAATTTGTATTTAGCAAACAATACAAATTATGTTTTTGAAAACTGTTTTTGGGTTCCATGATTCAAATAGTGTAAATTCTTAAAACAGTTTTTTTTTTTTTTTTTTTAATGTTTTAATTGAATTAAGATATTGAATTTTAAAACTTAAAATGCAGAATTATTTCAAATAAAAATAAAAACAGTTTATAATTTTTTTAACATGAATTTTACTCTGAATAAATTAATAATAATTTATTGTCAATCAATGAGTTTCTACAACTTATTTTATGATATAGAAATATAGTATTAAATACATTTTAAATATGTAGATGAAAACATGAAATACAACTTTATTTTTACTAAATCATTTATTTTCAAATTTCTGTTTTTTTTTAAGGAATTAAAATATATTTTGAGTTCGATAATTTAGATCCCAAATGCAATAATCAAAACATGTTTATTTCTCAGGAGCACAAAACTAAAAGGAAATTTGTCAGCAGATTTAGTGGAAACCATTTTAAATTGGTATTGTTTTTACTTTCATTGATATTTTTCTAAATAACAAATGTAAATGTATCACTATAGTTTGTCCTTTTTGAAAAGGATAAATAATTATACAGCATGATAGTTATAATTAAAATGCTAAAATAGAGCTAGTGGTTATATTCACAGGGGAGAGTTTGCCACTAACCCTTCCAAATTCCAATTCTTTCTTCCTTTCTTGCAAATTCCCTATTATATTCAAAACCCATATATGGGAAAAAAAAGCCAAATCTTCCCCATTAGATATCGCCCACCCTACACTCGGCCCCACTCCCCACACAAATTTAATCATTCAATTCTAAAATTATATATATATTATATATAATTAATTAATTAAATAAATTTAAAAAAGAGAAATCGGCAGCAGCGCATCCCCACTTCTCCCGTTCCCATGTGGTCCCCAATCTCAGACCGACCCTTTTGGCGTCGTCTGCCTTAAAGAAAAAAATAAAAATAAAACCGCCTTCAAAGCTTTCACACTCCTCTCTCGTCCCATTTGCCGCCACGCACGTGCCCCCCATACGTGTGGCCAACGCCACTGCACCACATCTAATCAATTTATTATTATTTATCGCTTCAGGAAAAATTAAATTTAAAAAAAAAAAAAACGAAATTGGTGCTGTGTATGAAACGCAACCACTGTGGCAAAGCCGCCGGCGGACTTCACTACACGTGTCCTGTGTGTTCTCTCCATCAACAACTTTTCCATCAGTCTTCCGATTTTTTGACACACTTCCACGTGTCGCAATCTTCACCCATCACCAAATTTACATTTTCGCATACATTCATAATCGGAGTGGGATTTGAGAAAATAGATTATGCATGTTTGTTCTTGTACAATGCGATCTTTTTAAATTTAATTTCAAGTAAAAATCATTCAGATGATTACAAGCTTCCAACTACATCAAAAATTAATTCATGGGGAAAAAAAAATTGCAAAATGATCCCTCGTCGACAACAACATCAGGAGGACAAAAAAAACTCCATATGGGTTTTCATTTCTTCTCTGTGTTGCAAAAAATGAGGAGATCGGATTTTGTATTCACAATCGTATCATTCATCTTTCTTTCTCCACTCGTAATATTTCGTATTTAAGTTATTTTCATAAACCCAAAAATTTAAGGAAAAAAAAGTGGGGGACCTAATTTATGATAAATCCCAGCCAATCTTTGCGTAGGGAAAAAATTTCAGGCGGATTCTGGTGGGGGGAAGTTCAGATCTAAATCCAGTCCTCCGCCTCCTCCTCCTCGGGGCTTGAGGTCTGGACCGTTCATGTCCACAACGGACGACGAGTCGGAGTCGCTTTGAACACCGCCGCTGGCCAACTCGCGTCTGAAATCACTCACCGCTTCGCGAAGATGGTCGAAGCGTAGGCGTTGGTTCGGATGATGTGGATGACTTTTGATCATTCCGGCACGAAGGGCGGCATCGAAATAGAGAACGTGATTCGACGGTGGTATGCCACCGCGGGTAAAAACTTCTCCGATCACGGGAATTTGGAACCGCTGAAATGGAAAACTGATGGGTCCGGCGGTCGTCAGTCCGCCAATACCGTGACCAAGATTGAGATTCAAAGGCGAGGAATCAACCATCAGAGCTTGCTCCCGGCTAGAGGACTCAACCGTGCTACTCTGACTCGGGCTCTGATTATTGTTGATGTTGTTAATCTTTTTGTTAAGGTTAAGAAGCTGATCGTCAGAAGGCAAAGGGAAATTGGTCTTGGCCTTAACGCCGCGGAACTCTCTAGCGGCGTTATCGTAGGCTCGAGCCGCCTCCTCCGCGGTATCAAAGGTTCCAAGCCAAACACGGCTCTTCTTACAGGGATCTCTGATCTCAGCGGCGTATCTCCCCCATGGTCGCTTCCTCACTCCTCTAAAATGCACATCCTTCACGTTACCGACGTTGGGCTTGACGGCAATCGCCTTCTCCCTCGGCGCCATTAATCCCAAAATCCAGATCAGATCAGATCAGATAAAAAGAAATGAAAAGGGGGTCGACCTCCGTCACCGTTGGATTCTTCCACCTCGAGAAAATGGTATCCGCTTCCTTCTTCTGTTTTTTGGTTCAATATTTTTTTTCTTCTGGGTATTGGGTGAGAGAGAGATGGGTTGAAAAAAGGGGGCAAATGGGTCGAGATGCCGAGGAGTGGGGATGGGATGGTGGGAATTTATAGAAGGGGTGACGATGAATCGGCGAGGAATTGATTATCGTGGAAATTAGAGGAAGGGTGTGGATATAGAGAGAGAAAGAGAGGGGGGGCACAGTCAACAAGAGGTTTGACTGAGAAAGGGGCGGCTAGTCCGAAGGGCGTGGTGGTAATTTCGCAATCCGGTCCCCGAATTATGTGTCATGTGGGGTTGTCAATACAGCAGATCCACAGGGAAGGGCGCGTTTTGCACTACTGTTGATTACGTTTGCCTTTTTACCCTTAAACCACGCGCTCTCTCTATCACCTCCCCTCGCGTACCTTCCACGTCCTCCCATTAATTTTCATAATAACTAACGTTTAAAAATGTCCAATAAACTTAAAGTTCGGGGTTTGATATCTGCAGCAGGCGTTTAGGGTGTGGGCGATTTCAGAAACTATAAATATATTAATTAATTGAAAGAAAGATAAATAAAAAAAAAAAAAAAAAAAAGAGGCGCGTGTAACGGGGCAGCAGGTGGGAAAAAGATTGTCGGCATATTCTGGCAATTCTTCGCCTCGTGACTAGGATGATTTAATTAATCAATTAAAAAACTCCAGGAATTAAAAAATTACGTGTTATTTGTTTATGGATAAAAGAAATAAAGAAATGGGGGCTGCTCCTGAGATAAAAAGAGGTTTGAAGCGGTCCATTGACAATGTGGGTGGGATGTCCCAGGGAGGGACCCAATGAGGGGTAGCCACGTGGTGATGGAATGGGGAATTGCCTAATAACGCGTTGGCGGGTTCCGCAGCCACGATAGCGAACCATGGGGTAGTTTCAAGTTTGGTTGGTAACAGAAGCACACATGGGGCGCGCCTTCTGACGCCACTTTCCGCTTCATTTTTCCACTCCCTCCAAATCTCACGCTCCTTTTCGTTTACTTTAATCTCACGCCCCCTCTCCTCCATTTTATATCCCCCTTTTACTAACTTTCTCATTTTAATTCTCTCCACGTCACCTACTCAACTCCACATAATTCCTCTTTTTTATTTTCTTTTCTTTTTCTTAATTTCTTAATCTTGTAGATCCTGCCACGGTTTTATGGTGCTATATTCCTAGATTCGCTTCCAATTCCTTTTTCTCTAAACCAAAATTAATAAATCAATCATAATATAAAAACTTCACTATAATTGACAACATAACTTAATGAATATAAGTAAATTTAATTATAATATTGTTAAAAAGCTTTTTTAGTCCCTAAACTAACAATTTAGTTCTTAAAACTTCAATTTGTTAACAATTTAGTCCTTGAATTTTACTATGTAACAAGTAAAATTATTTCAAATGATAAAACTGTTGAAAATATATATAAGATATACCAAAATTTTAGAACTATCAATGATAGACACTAATAGACATTGATATAAGTCTATCAGTGTCTATCAATATCACTGATAGACACTGATATAAGTCTATCAACATTTATCATTGATAGTTTTAAAATTTTGCTATCTTTTGTAAATATTTTGGTTCATTTTCTATATTTAAAAATACCCCGTGTAACGATTTAGTCTTTGTACTTTCAAATTTATAACAATTTAGTCCCTGTGATATAAACTATGGTTAAGATTTAATGAGATTTATTGCATAAATAAACCGATAAACTAGTTAAAAACTCAATATTTTTATTAAATATAAAGTTCACATCATAAAATAATAAAAAAAAATGACATCTAATTTTGATAGACTTGTTTGCATTATGGACTAGCTTATTGTGAATTTAAAAGTACAATTACTAAATTGTTATATAGTAAAGTTCAATAACTACATGAACTAAATCGTTACAAACTAAAATTAAGGGACTAAATTGTTACTTTCATAAAAGTTCAATGACCAAAAGTGTTTTTTAACCTTGTAATATCTAACACCCCTCATCTGTCACCTATGAGCTTGAAATATGTATGAAAACCAAACAAGTGAAACTAAATTTTAATTAGAGATGAACTAATATTTTAGGTGCTTAAACACGAAACCTCTCTGGACTACCTACTCTATACCATCTTAAATCACCGATCGATCCAAAAACTCAAGTTGATGGGTGAATGTAAATCTAATTGTAATATCTAGCATTTACTATGTGTTCTGTACTTGTACTAATATGTGGGACTCATTGCCCGATTTGTAATAAAAAAAATGTAAACTAATTGACGAGCAGAGGATGATCAATCTGTTTAAGTTTCAAAATTATGTTATCATTATTGTTACTGTTTGTGTATTCTTGTAGTATGAGAATTATGAATATGTCACATTTAATGTTACCATTATTGTTTAGGGTCAAACGATAATGGTAACGGTAAAGACAACAGTAATAGTATATGTGACAGATTCATGATTCTAAGTATATGTGATACAAAACAATCTAATTACCTTTTGTGATTGTGACCCATTACAATTGATTTATAGATGGAATTTTATTACGATTATACCAATTTTCATTAGAATTGGTAAACATGGTCTTAGTTCGACTCATGAAAATTTGAAATTTGATAATTTAGTTATAATAGTATAAACTCACCAATTCAAATTGACATATAAAATTTTTCAAAAATTCAAACCATAAATTCATAATCATTAACATATATTATACCAATTGAGTTAGTGTTTGTTTTGATATTCACCACGTTTTAGTTATTAAAAAAAAATCATGTCACAAAACTTTAGCATAAGGATATTCATTAGAACTCTAGTTGTTATCCACCTTCTTTTAAATCGATGTTAACAACATTAAAATAAAAGAAAGTTCCAAACTAATTTGAAATTGGTAACTTTTCAGTACCAAAATTATAATTCAACATACATTTTATAATCCCATTGCCATTACGAAGACCATTTTTTGGGTACTTCTTCATTTACATGGTGAAATTGTAGTTTTTTTTTTTTTTTTTTTTTTTTAAAAAAAAAACCACTAAGTTGTTTTAATTAATTATACAATATTTGTAGTCCAATAATTAAAGAAGGGTAGATCAACTATCAATCTATAAAATGATAATTCGTACTTTCTTTTAGAATATGGTTTCTAAGTACAATATGGAATAGGAAAATTCAAAACACATACTTCTTTGTCGTTAACATATTTGTATGTTCGATTTGACCATTGTGAATTTACTAATTAAATGAAACTCGTACCATAATTAATTAATAAACTATTATAAGTAACGATAATATTTAATTGTATACACATTTAAAAGATAGATATCAATTGCGTGACCAGGTTGTAATTGGGATGCATGTGTTAAATCCAATGAATGAAATTCTAAATTTGAATGAAAAAGAGTCTTTCAGTTCAGCCGTAGAAGGAAGAACAACCAACTTTTGGAGTCAATAACGTTTTGTGGTTTTTTCTATTTTAGTTAATTTAATTATACACGTCTTTCTTTTTTAACTATTTAGACACTAAGAATGACATTAATGATGTATATGTATTCCACTTTTATTTTCTGGTCTAAGTTTTCCATTGATTTATATTTGTATCGATCTCCTTTTGTGTGTGCGAGCTAATTTTAAATGTCAAATTAGATTTTTTTTTCAAATAAAAAAATATAAGATCAAAATCCTCAAGAAGGTAGTTGGTTTGCTAACTAATTGTTAAGGTTATTTGATAATTAGTTGGTGATGGTTAGTTGAAAAAACTTAGACGTAGGATTGTTGCTTGATTATGACCATGACGGACAACAATAATAAATTTATAAGAAAAATATCAATTTATATCCCTAAATTTATAGAGTTGTATCGTTTTAAACCTTAAATTAATAATCGTATCAATTTAAACTCCGAATGTTTGTAATTGTATCGATTTACACTTTCTATTATGCTCCATTTGAAAAAATTTCGTGTGAAACTTATAATTATATAAATTAAGCTCTTTAACTCTAAAAATAGAATCAATTTACTCTTAGACAATTTTTTTTTTTTTTTTGAAAATTGTCAATGCATGTACTCTAGTTGTCCATTATGTAAAATCGCCGTTTGAAGAATTATACGCACGTTTGAGAATTAATGCATCGATAATTTTCAGAGGCAATCAAAAATTAATTTAGAAGTTTAATTAACTTAAATTATAACTTTCATCCAATACTAGTCGAGTGAAATTTGGAGAGAAGGTAAATTGATATGAGAATTTTAATTCACACAACCCTATATTTACCCTAAATTTATTAGTTTAGCCTTATTTCTTATTTGATGTATAAGATGTAAAATGTTAACTCTTGATAGTCCCGACAACTTGCAAAATTGTAAAAGTTAGAAACAATCAAAATTAACGATAGAACATTTTAAGATAAAGTAAAACTCGTGCCAGTATAATTTTAGGTTTAAGAGAGTTTATATACTGAAATATATGAATTACGAGTTTAATTACTCTTTAATTAGAGTCGATAGTTAAATAAGATGAGATCATGCGTGTCGTGACATACCTTAATTGAAGGCAGTGGTTGGGAAGCAAGGGGGCGTTATCATGCCCAAGTTGAAAATTTGTAAAGTTGGTAGTCATGTAAGCTAAGACAAAACTATGCCCCTAAAATGTCACATATTATAGAAATATGGTGATTCTCCAAGAGATAATTATTACGTACTATCTCCACGCATTTTTTTTGTCATTATCCATTTATGTAAATAATTTTGTTTTTTGAATTTTTTTTTAAAAAAATAATCGCAAGTGTTCATACCTTTAAAATGTACCACTTAAATTAAATTAAATTTTCTTTGAAAAACTAAACCTCTTTAGAAAGAAACAATCTAGCTCTATAGTAAATTTGATCTCTAGTCTCTAGCCCCTAGAAAGTTTTAAACTAGTCACTCCAAATTTCTAAATTCTCATGTAAAATAAAATCTAAAATTTCAAACTTTCAAGATATATATATATAAAAAATGTTCTCAAGAGTCAAGATATAAAAACCTAAATAAAAAAATACTAAATCAAGAATTGAGCAAAGGCTTGGTTTTTTTCCGGCCATAAACTTACATTTTTTTTTTTCTCGGAAACAAACAAACGACATTTCAGTTTTTTTCTTTTTTGACAATTATTTTTAGTTGATTCGTTTGAATTTTTGTTGGTAAGGCTTTGAAGTATTCAAACCATTATTAAATTAGGTGAGATTACACTACATTTTTTTTTTTTTAAAAAATGGAATTGTCATCCTTTTATCCCTCTAGAAGAAATGTTTACTAAATAATAGGCATTTCACTAAAAAGAAAAACGTTTATATTTGAAAACTAAACTTAAAAAAGAAAAGGAAAAAATAAATAAATAAAAAGAAAGAAGAAAGAGCAGAGAATGAATCTCAAACCGTTCCGTTTCTTGCATCACATCGAAAATTGATTCTTTTTCTAAAAGAAAGGGAATAGATAATGAGAATTGAAATGGCAGCCCACTAACAGTTGCCGAAAAAAGGACAAAAGTAGGGGGGAAAAAGTCAATATTTGAGGCGGAAAAGCCGGCGGAGTTTTGTCGGAAAGCCGGCGGAGGAGGTGACTGGAAGTTGACGCCATCAAATGCAAATGCAAATGCAAATGCAAATGCGGCTTGAATTGACTAGAAAATTGTAATTTGGAGGCAGATGCATTAATCCAAATTTACGAATAAAACCCAAATGGTGAATAATAATAATAATTAATAATTAATTGGGATATTGGAGGCGGTTGCGTTCGTGGCAGCAAATAATAAAAGCGAGAAAAAGGTTACAAAAGGGAAATAATAAAAATAATAAAAAGAGAGTTAGTTTTAACGGAAAGACCTGAACGTGGAAAACGTTGTCCAAAAAAATAAAAATAAATTAAAAAAAAACGTAGCGTGTTTGATGTCAGTTTGACGCGTGACGAGGCGTGCCCGTTTTTTTTACTTTAGAAGCACCCAAATTAAATGCCCCCCTCTTGCTTTCCAGTTTCTATTTCTATTTCCAATTTTTAATTCTAGCGAGTTTAACGGATTTTTTTATTATAATATTGTAGTTTTGCAAAGTTATTAGAAAAATAAGGTTGTTTTGAAATTAATTAAAGAAATGTGGTTGTTTTGTCTATTCGAGACTAGAAGTCGAGGGTTAAGAATTCGACGAAGATGAAGGTCGAAGGTTAAGAACTCGATGAACTTGGAAGAAGTGTTTGCATGGAGGGTTGTCGAAGTCGAAAGTTCAACCCTAGACAAGCAAGATATGTTGAACGTTGAACTTTTGACTTATGTAGGTCGAAAGTTCAACCCTCGATAACCCTCTATGACGCGTCCTATCCCTGCCATCCGTTGTCACTGACGCTGCCGTGCCTGACCATTTCTGCCACTGTTGACCAAGATTCCCGCAGCTTTAAACGCATGCATGCCTGCCTCCCTCAATCACCACCTTTAATTTTCCAACCCGTGGGTTGAGTGTTGTGCTTTTAAACCCCTAATTTCCATTCCTTTGCTCACTGCCTCATTGCTTCCCTTGCTCACTTTCTCACTACCTTCGAAAGTCATCTCTTGCTCATTGCCTCCTTCGAAATCATCTCTTGCTCACTGCCTTGAAATCATCTGCTTCTTCCTCTACTAATTGCTCACCACCCTTCGAAATCATCTCCCTCTCCTCCCATTTGCTTTCCGTTTCCATTACTCTTCTTCTTAATATCCCTCTCCTCCCATTTGCTTTCCGTTTCCATTACTCTTCTTCTTAATATCCCCCTCCTCCCATTTTTTAACTCACTGCTTTCCATTTCCATTTCTCTTCTTGTATTACGTTTAATACAAATTGTTCTCACACAAGCCTTGATCACAAAACTATACTGGTTTGTTACTCTACTAAATTTTTATTTTTTAAGAATAATTATTAATTTTATTTTTGTTCTTATATTATTATTTTTTTATAGATTATTATTATTTTTTAATTTTTTTGTAGTTGTTGTCAGATAACAAATAACAGGAAAAAATGGTGAACGTTGTCACTTTGAAGGAAAAAAGAGAACTATCGTCGAATCTGTGAGTTGAACTTATGATATTTGAAAAGTTTAGTTTATTCTTATGATATTTGATTTCTTTAGTATTAATTTTGATGTTTATAGTGTTAAAATGTTTAGTTCATTGTTATGTTTAAAAAATTGATATTTATAGTTTAATACAAAATTATTGTGATAGTTAACAAGTTTAGTATAGTTTAAAAAGTTTAGTATAGTTTGAAAAGTTTAGTTTATTCATATGATATTTGATTTCTTTATTATTAACTTTGATTTTTATAGTGTTAAAATGTTTAGTTTATTCTTATGTTTAAAAAGTTGATATTTATAGTTTAATACACAATTAGTGTGATAGTTATTGTGATTTTTTTTAATACATTTCTTATGATATTTGATTTTTTAGTATTAACTTTGAAAATATAGTTTAAAATAGTTTGAAAAAGTTTAATTTAATTTAATTTTTTTATTTTGTATTAAATTTGAAAAAATAGTTTTAAAAAGTTTAATTTGTTGTTATATTTAAAAATAGTTATAAAAAAATTAATTTATTGTTATGTTTAAAAATAGTTATAAAAAGTTTAATTTATTATTATGTTTAAAAAGTAGATTTTTATAAAACTTAAAAAGTTTATGTTTATAAATTTAAAAGTTTAATATTTTTAGTTTAATCCAAAATTATTGAGATTTTTTAATATACTTCTTATAAAAAGTATAATACAAAAAGTTGATTTTTTTTTTTTTTTTTAAAATGGCAGACAAATGCTTTAGATTTTTGTGCTTTACAAATGGTAATATGATTGATGGTATTGATAGAGTTGATTATGACCAATCACCAAGTGGGAGTTTTAGCATAAATGTAAGGGATGTTACTTAGTGTAGATATGAGAACAAATCAGATATAAATAATATATAGACATTCTAATCTAGAACCCTCAAGATTAATAAGGTTTATGCCATTCCCTATTTCGAATGCACAAGCTATGAACTTGATGTTCTCAATGGCAATGCCACTGCGAATTTAGGGCATTTGTATGTAAATGTAAATATGATAGAGGTGAATATAAACTTGAATACATCATTTAACCAATTTGAAGATCCAACTCAATGTATTGATCCTGATCCGGAGTTAGTTGCATCGCCATGTGATAATGAAGATATGGCAGCTAACAACCTGTACAGAGAATTTAGAATTGAAACGGATGATGAATTTGAAGAGTTGGATTTCGATGGTCGTGAACATGAATGCTTTCAGATACATTCTACAATTTGAATATGAATGTACAAAATAACATTCGAGAATATGAACCAATTGTAGCCCCTGTGGACGCTGACAATACTCAATTGTATAAAGGGATGATTTGTCAAGACAAGGAAATGCTACAACACGCGGTTAAATGTTTTGCAATAAAATGTCACGCACCATATGAGATTGTTGAATATACACCGATGATTTGGACAATTCGGTGTAAGAAGTGGGAGGAGGTTGCAAGTGAATACTTCGTGCAATAAAGAAAAAATCACATGGCTTGTTCGAGATCACTAAATACGATGAGCAACATACATGTTTTTATTCAGAACTAAGTCAAAGTCATGTGCAATTGGATTCATCAATGATTGCACTAGAGTTCTGTGATGCTGTATGAGAAAAACCATTTATCAGTGTAGCACAACTACAGTCCGACATGAAATCAAAGTTTGAATATCATGTTCCTTACCATATGGTATGGGAGGGCAAAAGAAAAGAGTTGGCTAAAGTGTTCGGTGATTGGGATGAGTCTTACAATTTGTCACCCAGGTAATTATATATGGTTAAGCAGACCAATCCCGAAACTAGAGAGTTAAAGAAATGCTTACTGAAGACCATGTTATCCTAACTTCTGTATTTTGGACATTTGGTCATTGTATAAAAGCTTATAATAAATGTCGACCGATAATTCAGATAGATGGTATACAACTTTACGACAAATATAGAGGAAAACTGTTGATTGCTACATCAATTGACTCGAACGACCATTTTCTTCCACTTGCGTTTTTCGTTGCTGATGAAGAGTCCGCAGACTCATGGGGATGGTTCCTGAAAAACCTGAGAGAAATTGTAACACATGAAGAGGTGTGTTTAATTTCAGATCGACATGCTGGTATAATGGCGACAATGAAATATTTAGCAAATGGTTGGACGGGACTGAAATGTCACCATCGTTTCTGCTTACGACATATCGTCAGCAACTTTAATAAAAAGTATAAATTTAATTCATTGAAAAATTATGTTTATCGTGCCGAGTGTCAGTTTCAAATTTGAAAGTTCAATAAAGCAATTGAAGATATCAAAGAAATAAATCGGAGCTGTCTGAGTTTTTTTGACAACATTAGTTTAGAGTAATGGACTCAAGCACATGATAGAGGATTCAGATATTGGTGGATGACGACAAATCTATCAGAGTGCATAAATGAAGTTCTCAAAAGAGCTCGAATGTTGCCTATAAATGCTCTTGCTCAGATAATATTCTTCAAATGCGTGAATTATTTCGAGAAAAGAAGAGAAGAAATAAGGGATGCATTGGAGCGTTAAGATAAATACACCCGATAATAATAATAATAATAATATCATTATTATTATTATATATATATATATATGTTATTAACAATTTATTTCAAATATATTTTATAATACTAAGTGGAGTAAAAATCCAGGTACGTACACGAGAAAATAAATAAATGGGCTGCAAGATCTAGTAAACATGAAGTATAATCATACGATCGTTATGAAGGTGTGTTTTATGTGAAGACCGGACGTCATAGTCTTAATGCCAAAGGAGGAAATGTTCAAATATTGAGGTTAAACAGGCTCGAGCGGTACTGTTCATATAACAAGTGGCAAACATTCAGCATTCCATGCTCGCATTTTATGACCGTTTGCTCACATTTTAACATGAACTACGAAGACTTTATTGAGGACTACTATAAATTGTCAACGTATACTGAATGTTACTCTCCTCAATTTCAACCTGTACCGCATGAAGATTACTGGATCACACACCCTAATATGCTCATCTTACATCCTGATCCATCGTTGTTGAGAAAACCTGGTAGACCGAAAAGTTCACGTTATCACAACGAGATGGATTGGACAGAACCAACCACTCGACAACGATATGGATTTTGTAATCAGTTAGACCATAATCGAAAGAAGTGTCATTCGTTACTAAGACAGACTCCAGATAGTTAGGGATTGAAAAATAAATATTTTTTTTTATTATATATTCATTTTATTGTATATTCAATTTTTTATTATAATTTATTGTATATTCAATTTTTTTATTATAATTTATTGTATATTCAATTTTTTTATTATAATCTATAAAGTTATACATTATTCTTTTAATTGAAAAATAAATACTTCTTTTATCATATTTATTTAATTAAGTGTAGATAGTTTTATTGTATATTCAATTTTTTTTTTATTATAATTTATAAAGTTGTACATTATTCTTTTAATTAAGTTGTACATTATTATTTTAATTAAGTTGTACATTATTATTTTAATTAAGTTGTACATTATTATTTTAATTAAGTTGTACATTATTCCTTTAATGAAGTTGTACATTATTCTTCTAATCGAGAAACAAATATTTTTTTAATTGAGACATAAATATATATTTTTCCTTTCAGATCATGGCTTTAAACCCAGAACTTGTTGATCCTGATGTTTTGTACGACCAGTCCATTCATCGATAATTTGTTGTATGACGAGATCGTACTACTGGAGAAATATCTTGCAGGCGTCGAGAGGCAGTTTTCCAGTGCACTATCCCGCTCCACCATCGAATACTACTGCTACTACGCACATCTGGATTCTATGGGGTTTCCATATTGGGATTTATTCAGTTGGACTGACATTTAATCACAGCCTTGGTCGAGAGATGGAGGCCCGAGACGCATACATTTCATATGTCTGTTGGAGAGTGCACTATCACTCTACAAGATATAAAAGTGTAGTTGGGGTTACCTGTTGATGGTGAGCCGGTCACACGATGACTGGTCACAAGTTTGTCAACTGTACCTCGGTGCGACCCAACCTACTGACAAGATTAAAGAATTGAGGTTAAGTTTGATATGGTTAGGAACACAATTCCATGAGCTCATAAATGATGCAGACGAGGAAACCCTCATAAGATATGCGCGAGCATATATACTACACATGATGGGTGGAAGTCTGTTTTCAGATAAATCAAGTCATTTTGTTCACTTGATGTTCTTGCCATTATTAGCTAACCTCCATGATACGAGGCGGTATTCATGGGGTGGAGCATGTTTGGCATGGTTGTATATACAACTATACAAAGCAACAAGACCTGAGGTTCGAGAGATAGCTGGGCCTCTCATACTTTTGCAACTATGGGCTTGGGAGTGATTTCCAACAATGGCTCCACAACTACAATATGTTAATGACGCTCAGTTAGTTGGATGAGCCTACGGTTCTCGGTATGTTGTTTTAATTCAATTTAATTTTTATATCACTGATCTAGTTAATTTAGATTCTAAATTATCAATTTAAAAATTTAGGTGGAGAGAAATTTTGTGTGACTAGGACAACCACACATGTACTCAGCCAGTATAGATACATGTTTGATCTGCTTCAACCTGATCAAGTACATTACACTGAACCCAATTGATTATTTTATACATATTTTTATTGTATTTGTCTTTAATGTTCTCTAATAAAATATTTTATGTTTCAGGTTATTTGGAAGCCGTACAAAATTATTATGCATACTTTGCCTAATTTTTGTACGAATGGTCAAAACATATGGCGGACGATGAGTCATCTCATATGTTTTCACATTGGTGAGTGGCATCTTCCTGATAGAGTGATGAGACAATTCGGTTCTCAGCAGGATGTCCCATCGCCTTGTAATACTGAACTTGTACTACATGATATTAACTTAAGGACTAGAGATTGGTCCGAAAAAGTTGCACATTTGGTAGTGCGATGGTACTATCGTGCAAGGTTTATTGCAGTGGGGTTTCTTTTGAACAGTTTGACAGGGATGTCACTCAAGAATATATTCATTGGTATAATAATATCACAAGGCGCTACATCACTCGTCTGAGAGTAGCTGTGGGTCATCTGGTAGATGAATGAATATTATCTAATTATTTTTTAATTTAAATTTATTTTAAATATTATCTAATTGCTTTATAATTCACAGAGATCGAACAACAGTAGACTCCGTGAAGTTGCGAATGATCTGAACCAGGTTCTTGCTATATGTAGTGACAACCAAAGCTATATGGAGGAAATACATTATATGTACGATATACCTATTGTTCCTCCACCAGCTCCTAGACGTAGAGGACCTGTACGGGAAGATGATGAGTTTAATGATGTTGCCCATAATGTGGAAGAGTTGCCCCCTATGATGCAGACGCAAAGTCAAACTGATTATGTTGTCCGATGATGATGATGTCAGAATTTGGTTCAGGACATTATGACTCAGAGGCTGGTCCTTCATCTTCATACGTGCATGGACATGGTCGGAGTCGTGGAGAGCATAATGAATATTTATATTATGAAGAGCCTGCAGAGGTACTAGAGCAACATCAAGAAGAACCCGAGCAACCTCAAGTTCGAAGTCGACAACGACAACCAGATCGAAATCGACGACGTCCGCCTTGTGGGACACATTGATTTTTGTACTTATTTTTATATAAATGAGTTATTTTAATTTACACTTTTTTTTTATTTTTATGAGATATTATTTTTTTTAAATTTATTATTTTTAGAGTTTAAATAAAATAATAAAATAATAAAATATTTTTAGAAATTGTTTGTATAAAATGAAAAATTTTTTAAAAAAAAGAAAGAAAGAAAGAAGAAGGTCGAATGTCTAAATAATTAAAAAGAAACAAAATAATGGCAAGGTCCCTCGACCCATTAAAAAAAAAAAAAAACAATATTTTCTAAATAGTTTGAAAAGTACCATATTTTTCTAAATTGTTTTTAAAAGTACAATATATTTTTAATTTTCCCGAGTTTAACTCCATGTTAATTAAAATATATTTTATTAGAAATTATTTAAAGTGCTCGGTGTTTGATGAGATGATACTCGATGGTGATTATCAGAAGTTTTTAAAATACTCGATGACTCGGTGAGAAGATATTCGATGGTGATTATCAAAGTTCTTAAAATACTCGATACTCGATGAGATCATACTCGATGGTGATTATGAGTAGTTCTTAAAATACTCGATGCAATACTTGTTGTGCAATAATGATGTATTCGATTAGGTCTAATTAGTTTGTTAAAGCTCATCTATGTATATATATATATATACTCATAATTCCTTTAATGAAGAATTTGAAAATATTCACTCTTTTGAATGTCGGTAGCTAATATATTTTATTAATTTAATTTTAGTTAATAAAATAGTTCTAGTCTCCAAAATTTAATGAAAGTAACAGTTTAATTCATATCTAGTACGATTTGTAATATTTTAGTTATTATTAAGTTTTAAAATATTCTTAATTGATAAACCATTTGAGAATATTTTTTTTACTAAAATATAAACGTAACAAAAGTTGACATTTAATTTTGAAGATTTTTTTGTTATGTAAATTCTAAAGTACAATAATTAAAGTCCCGTTTGATAACCATTTTGTTTTTAAAAATTAACCCTATAGATACTACTTTCATCTCTAAATTTATTCTTTTGTTATAACTTTTCATCAAACACCTTTAAATTTATTCTTTTGTTATCAACTTTTCACCAATTGTTTAAAAAACCAAGCCAAGTTTTGAGAACTAAAAAAACAATTTTGAAGAGGTTGTTTTTGTTTTTGGAATTTAGCTAAAAATTCAACCATTCTACATGCAAATCATTGTAAGAAATATGAATGCTATGAACTTAATTTTTCACAAACAAAAACAAAAAACCAATGGTTATCAAACGGGGCCTAAATTTTACTTATTATAATTTAGGAACTAAATTATCATTTAGAAGTATAAAAACTACATCGTTATGAACTAAAATTCAAAGACTAGATGGTTGCTATTATAAAAGTTTACTTTTTATTGTTGACCTGAGCTGTACTAACTAACCTTCCAGTTCAGTATTGTAACATAAGAAGTACTAGAATAAAAATAAAAGAAGAAGAGAAAAAAGAACAAACAACACAGAAATTATAGTGGTTCAATCTCAAGGTGTGATTTACATCCACTGTGAAAGGTCTCTCAATCTTCTTTACTAACATTTATAACAAGAATATAGAGGAATTCTTTTTGGAAGAGGAAATACAAAGTTGATCATAACAGCAACAAGAAGAAAACACTTAAATAGCTAGTGCTTCAACTTTTCCTACACATACTTGATTCTCGCTAGCACCTTACTCGATGCTCACTGCTCACCTGAAAGCTTGCTCTCCTAAATGTTTACTCGCTTACTTGCTTACTCGGTGGCTCGCTTACTCGCTTCCTCAATGCATGCTTACTCGCTTCCTCGATGCTCCCTTGAATACTTGTTCAACTAGCCATTTAATTATATCAGGGGAAATAATTCAACTAAGACAACTTTACGCACGATAAAATTCCTACTTGACTCCGGGAGAATTAGGATACCAATCCCAACAATCTCCTACTTGTCCTAATACCTCGGGAGACTAATGTACAATACATGAAAAAATACAAGTACAATATACAATAAACTAGGCCATACTCTATACCCCAGTATCATCTCCCACTTGTCTTGGACAAGATGCCACATGTCCTGTAGACCAGGACTCTTTAGATAACCCTCGAAGTCTTTAGCCGTGAGAGTCTTTATAAACGAATCTGCAACGTTATGCTCTGATGCGATCTTCATGACTATCACATCACTGCGATGCTCAAATTTTTAAGGAATTTCCTCAGCCAAACAGCCTCCTTAGCAGCTTCAAGAGTGGCTACATATTCAGCTTCCATAGTGGAGTCCGCAATGCATCTTTACTTGATGTTTCGCCAAACTACAACCCCTTTATTCAGAGTGAACATTGACCCTGATGTCGATTTCCGAGAATCTCTATCAGTCTGAAAGTCAGAGTCTGTGTATCCTGTAACGATCAAATTTTTATCTCCATACACGAGCATATAGTCCCTCGTTCTCCGAAGATACTTGAGAAGCGTTCTAACAGTCGTCCAGTGATCTAATCCTGGATTGGACTGATAACGACTGACAATCCCTACTGCATAGCAAATGTCAGGTCTAGTACACAACATTGCATATATTAAGCTTCTAATAGCTGAAGCATAGGAAATCCGTCTCATCTTCTTAACCTCTTGAGGTGTCTTAGGGCACTGATCCTTAGACAAAACGATTCCACGCCTGAAGGGTAACAAGCCCCTCTTAGAATTCTGTATCATGTACCTGATCAATATTTGATCAATGTACGATGCCTGAGACAAGGTCAACCTCCTGTTCTTACGATCCTAAATGATCTGGATCCCTAGAATATACTGCGCCTCTCCCAGATCTTTCATTTGGAATTGAGTGACTAGCCACTTCTTAATGTTAGTCAGAAAGCCTAAATCATTCTCAATGAGTAGGATATCATCCACATACAGTACCAGGAAAACTACTGAGCTGTTGATGATTTTCTTGTAAACACAAGGCTCATCAACGTTCTGATCAAAGCCAAACGATTTGACAAATTGTCAAATCTAATGTTCCTCGATCTAGACGTGTGTTTGAGCCCATAAATGGACTTATTAAGCTTGCAAACTCTTTTCTCTTGATCTGGAACAATGAACCCTTCTGGTTGAGCTATGTAGATGGTCTTCTCAAGATTACTATTAAAAAAGGAAATCTTGACGCCAATTTTCCATATCTCATAATCATAAATTGTGGCTATGGACAAGAGTATCCTGATAGACTTCAACATGACAACAGGTGAGAAAGTTTCCTTATAGTCCACTCCCTCGACCTGGGTATAACCCTTTGCCACGTCTAGCCTTAAAGGTCTGCATCTTCCATACCTCGTTTTTGCTTGTAGATCCACTTACACCCTATAGATTATACCCCATCGGGCTAATCCACAAGTTCCTAGACATTATTGAAGTATAGAGACTCCATCTTCTGTTTCATGGCATTAATCCATTCATCTTTGTCAACATCCTCCATTACTTGCTTATAAGACAATGGATCCTTGACCCAATCATCAGAAATGATGTTCTGGGCTTCACTCAAACCTATGTAGCGATCCGGTGGGTTCATAACCCTTTCACTACGTTGAGGCAGTCTAAACTCTTAAGATGGTTGACTAGATGAACCAACCTCAATAACTCTTGTTGATCTATCGGTCTGTTCAATAATTCTTGTTGAACCTTCAGTAGTCTCACTACAAATCTCATGAAAAACAAGCTTGCTTCGTGGTTTATGATCCCTGATGTGGTCTTCTTCCAAGAAGATAACGTTTGTTGACACAAACATTTTGTTCTCACTCAGATAATAGAAGTATCTATCCCTTGTTTCCCTGGGGTAGCCTACAAAGAGGCAAACATAACGCGATTCCAATTTCTTAGGATTAGTCACTAGTATGTGGGCCGGACACCCCCAAATCTTGAAGTAGTGTAAACTACCTTCACGGTCTCTCCATAGCTCAAAAGGTTTTTCAAAAATACTTTTCAAGGGAACGTTGTTCAAAATGTAACATTCATTCTCCACTGTAAATCCCCAAAACGAGTCTGGAAGATGAGCATAGCTCATCATAGACCGAACTATATCTAACAAGGTTTTGTTTCTCCTTTCTGATACACCATTTTACTGAGGTATACCTGGGGCCGAAAGTTGGGATGTAATTCCATGTTATATCATATAGTTATGGAATTAGAAATCCATATACTTTCCACCACGACTAGATCATAGTGTTTTTATCTTCTTACCTAACAAGTTTTCAACTTCAGCCTTATACTCCTTGAACTTGTCAAGGGCTTCTGACTTACGTTGTATTAGGTAGGGATACCCGTATCCTAAATAATCATCAATGAAAGAGATAAAATATTCATACCCACCTCGAGCCTTAACACTCATCGGACCACAGAGGTCTGAATGTATAAACTCCAAGGTTTCCTTGGCTCTATAACCTTTTCCAGTAAAAGGTCGTTTGGTCATCTTGCCTTCAAGATATGATCCACATACCAGCAAGGAGTTTTCTTCTAAACTCTTTAGAAGTCCACATTTCACTAACTTCTCAATCCTATTGAGGTTGATGTGACCTAACCGTAGATGCCAAAGAGGGGCGATTTCCTTAGGAGAAACCTTTGGTCTTTTAGTTATTGTCGTCGTACTGAACATTTGAGTATTAAACAAGGCTTTTATGACTAACGGCCTTAGTACATATAAGTTATTTTCCATTGAACCAAAACAGTTCTCCATACCATTCTTGAAATTAAACACTTTACTAAGGAGACGGTATAACCTTGTTCAATTCGACAAGAAATCGATATTAAGTTTCTCTTGATATGAAGAACTACAAAAACATTATCTAGTTATAAATAACGTTTCTTGTCCAAAACTAACATTAGTCTGCCTACAGCAATAGTTGAAACAACCTCACCAGTACCGACTTAAAGAGTCAACTCTTCCTGTAGCAACGTTTGCCAGGAACTAAATCCTTGGTAGGAAGAACTGATGTGGTTAGTAGCACCCGAGTCAAGGATCTAGGCAGAATCATCATTCTCTACCAAACACGTCTCCAAGACCAATAAATCATATTTACATTATTTAGACTTCCTCATCTTTTGGAGAGTAGTGGGATCAATATCAGAACCTAAATAAGCCCCAAGTTCTATTTTAGAGAACACCTATCGTCGATGAACTTTAACAGAGTCAACAACACTTTCTTTCTCTTCCTAGAGGTTATCTTGGTAACTGACACTACTGGTTTCTTTGTCATCCATCTTCTTGTGCTCGAAAAGTAAGAACCGAGTTCAAACAATTCTTGCAAAGAGTCTATGATCTCATATGTAATGACCATGTTCTCAACCCTTTTGGTTATTACATCAGGTATGCTAGCCAATATGTGAATTCAAGCCAATGAATTAGCCTTCATCCACACATGGTATGCATCACGAACACTTTGCGGTGCATCAAGGGTCGGGACTTGAGGACACTCCTAAACCATGACAAATTCGAGGTCGTTTACCACGAAATATGTTTTAACAGACTCTTTCCACTGTATGAAATTGGTCAAACTAGAGGCATTTAACGGAAAATAAAACATGTTACTGAAAAACATTGACCTACATTAGGTTTTAAGCAAATACTCGTCGAAAAACATACAACATCCAATACGGTTTAGCAAAACTGAAATGAACCCCGTGTGACATCTACTTTCGTAATGATGCTTCAAAGGTTTAGAACAAAATCCACTGAAGGGTGGTCAATTTATCCCTCCTCTGAATTGAGAATTTCTCAACCAGCCATTAGTACTAGAACAAATATTGTTCCTATAACGTCTAGTCATCATTGATTTGGTCAAGAAATCATTAACTTACTTAGTAATTTCCTGTTAGTGTGACCTGTCATTTTAGGCTTTAGAGTTCTGCCTCAAGCAGCCAAGCCGAAGGGAAAAAATCCGATTAGGGAAAAAACTAAAGTGACCCTATCCATTTATGTTGTTCACCTTGATATTGACCAACTGCACAAAATCCATCCGAAGGGAGACGCTCCCAAGGTGCTATGAGGGAGTGCAAGAATGATCTCACAGTGCGAACCAATGAAGAAGACCATAGGACGTGTTGACACACACCCTTCATCTACTTACTATAAATACTCTCTCCGTCTACCTTGATATTGACTCATGCAAACACCATCCGAAGGGGGATGCTCCCAGGGCAGCACGAGGCCAAGCATGAATCTCATGGCTTGAACATTTAGGGAGAAATATGAGTGGAATCATTGACATATCATATATATCTCTTCCTCCCATTGAGTATTTTATAATCCAGGGTTTAGTTTACTTAGAAAAAAACATGACTAAGAAATTTAACTAAACGACTGTTTAGGTTTGCCCAAGAGTAACTTTTACTTTGGAAAGTTGAACAACTTTTGATCATCATCCATTAAACTCTTTAACAGAGTCTTTGATCAACTGTCGCATGCTTGCAGAAAATCTACCTAATTCACCTTTCCAGGTAGGGTCCCAGGTAGAGGTGTTCCGTTTCCGTCAGCATAAGTACCCCAACCTAGATAGAACCCTTCTTAGACAAAAGACCCCTTATAGATAGATTTAATACAAATTTAATCTTTTATGGCAACCAATTTAATTCTATTAAACCGATTTAAAAAGATTAAACTTAGGTTGCTAATCTCATTAGAACCTTGAACTTAGGTCTACCTCAATCCAATTGTAAAACCCTTTTAAAACATGAGGTCGCCTAAGTCTGCATGCAACTCTTTCTTATCGATTTTAGTTCTGATTTCCATTATAACGCTTATAACAGAAACAACCAAAACCATCCAGAACGCAAAGCAAACATATACAATGCATTCATAACTTTTATAAACTAGCCTAAGTTTCATGCTTCATGCATTGTTCATTCATCACTACTTTTATATAACACTTATACAACCAAGCAATGAACTAAACAAATATGCTTCCATTCACCCTTATACTATAACTCTTGTAATATAAAGATGATGCATGAATATGCTTACTGCATGCATAAATATAACTCTTATATTTCATGATGCATTTGCATGCTCTCTTGTAATTTCATCATGCCAAAAGCTATATTATAACACTTATAATATATGATGCATGAATAATTGCATAACCTAAGGTGAGTTTTAATTCTATATGTCATACACTATGGCATATAAACAACATACATCCCATGTACATTAAATAAAAGTTGATGAACCAGGATAATTAGCCTCAAAAACCTCAAAACCAAAGCTAACTATTACAAATAGCAAAGAGTCTCCGGTTCAAACAGGCGAACCGAGTCTTGAACCGTCTGGTCGAAGTTCGCATCTCCTTAATCGTGTATCAAATCCCTTGCGATTGCATACACGAAAGAGTAAACGCTTTACTCAATCATTTACCAACGCTTCCTGAGCTAAACGATCGTGTACCTTGACTATGCGATGAATCATGAGATACGCGATCGTGCAACGCGCATTAAGCAATGCAAGCCTTAAGCGATCGACTAAAAGAAAATGATGTAGTGAAGTACAATCGTCTTAATGATCGCTGAGCGGGCGTCAAGGTATCGTATACTGTGTGATCGTGTAGTCAGTGACTATGTGATGAAGCATGCTAATTACACGATCGTTTAGTACGCGCGCCTCTTATTAAACGACGTATCCCTCCTATATCCTTATACTACAGACATTTTTAGGTTATTACTTAAGGCATGATTCACTTGTATATCTCATATACATTCTTAAATTTACATACAATAACCACGGATCTTTATTTATTGGATATAAGTAAATGCAAAATAAAATAACTCATATTTTATTCATAACAATATGTACAAAGTTTACAAACTACGAGACTCCGGGAGAATTAGAAGACCAATCCTAACAAGTCTATGTCATGAACGACGTTATATAACGAGACTAAACATTTTGTGGTCCGGTCTTATATAAACTCCTTTGTATAGGATACCCTCGCTCGTATGTCTCCACATGAATGATCAGGATCAAACCATCTATAGCACTTTACAACACTTATAACATCTACAAAGTGAGTTGTTTCAGTAGTGTCATCAGGATAAACATTCCTTTCTTTATCCATATACTACAGACCATTTAGGTTATTACTTAAGGCATGATCGACTTGTATGTCTTCACATATATGCTTAAGTTATAACGATAACCAGAAATCTCAGTTTATTTGTTTGTGGTAAATGCAACTAAAATATCTCATATTCCATAGATAATAGTGAAGAAAATATCTCATATTATTACATTACAAGCGTTTGTTCATATAGGTTATAAGGCGTTTACAAACTACGGGACCTTACGAGATTTAGGGCATCAACCCCAACAACATTTTCACCAGCACTGTTCCAATTCCTTCAACACTGCATTGTTGATGATTTCCTAGAAGAACCTTTCCTCCATTGATGTCCTTGAACTATTGAAACCAATTTTGGTTTGGACTCATATGAAAAGAACATCCGGAGTCAAGAATCCATTCTGATTTGAACTTACCATCCAAAATAGTGAGGACTTCCGCTTCTTGGTAGTTCTCTGTCACATTGACATTTTGAGTATCATCTTTTTTTCTATTTTCATTTTTCCTTTTATTTTTCTACTCAAAACAATTCCTCTTAATGTGACCTTCCTTATGGCAATAGAAACACTTCTTCATTTTTCCTTGAGACTTTGATCTACCACTGTTTGAATTTTTGTTGGATTTCTTCTCTAACCTTTCCCTTGTCATTAAGGCTTCAGGTTCTTTTCCTTTAGCCTTCCTTAGTTCTAAGTCTCTTGATTTTAAGGCGTTTAAAACAATGTCCATCGTGAGACTATCCCTGTCATACATAATAGCCATTTTAATTTCATTATAAGAATCAGGCAGAGAATTCAACAATATTATGGCCCTATTCTCATCAGACATAGTTTCACCAATATTGCTAAGATCCAAAAAAACTCGATTATACTCATCTAGATTATATTCTAGATATTTAGTGGGGTCCATTTTAAAACCAAATAATCTTTCTTTGATATATAGTTTATTAGTGAGTGATTTTGTCAAATAAATTGCATCAAGTTGTTTCCATATCTCGACTGAGTATTTGCATCATTCACTTGTCTCAAAATGTTGTCTGTAAGATACAAAACGATAGTGCTGTAAGCTATTTCCTTCATCTCAATAATTTCTTCTGGCTTCATGGTTGTCGATAGGTCTATCTGCTCATCTAGAGCTTTTGCCACTTTCTATTGAACAAGCACGACATTTATCTTCTTCTTCCACAGAGCGAAATCGCCTTTTCCATCCAATCTCTTGATCTGAAACTTAGTTGCCATGGACTCCAGTTTTAACTTCTCTCCAGGCGTTGGAGTACCGAAAGTTATGATACCAAACTGTTGATCTGAGCTATACTAACTAACCTTTCAGCTTAGTGTCGTAACAACAGAAGTACTCGAATGAAAATAAAAGAAGAAGAGAAGAAAAAACAAACAACACATAAGTTATAGTGGTTCAATCTCAAGGTGAGATTTACATCCATTGTGAAAGGACTCTCAATCTTCTTTACTGATATTCATAACAAGAATACAGGGGAATTCTATTCGGAAGAGGAAATACAAAGTTCATCATAACAACAATAAGAAGAAAACACTTAAATAGCCAGTGCTTCAAAGTTATATACACATACTCAATCCTCACTAACACCTTACTCGATTCTCGATCGCTCGCTTACTAGATGCTCACTAATCACCTAAAAGCTTGCTCGCTTACATGATTACTCACTTCCTCGATGCTCCCCTGAATACTTGCTTAACCGGCCATTTAATTACATCAAGGGAAACACTTCAACTGGGACCACTTTACGCACGATAAAATCCCTGGAAAGAGAAACGAATTTAGGTGACATACCTCAACCAATCAACCAATCCCATGCAGCCTTCTGTAATAGATTTGTGGAGGAAGATTCTTCTTCCAACTCATTCACAAATAACTTAAAGATGGGTCTAAAAGAAACAATAACGATATTTTTCTGCAGACTACAAAGAGTATACCAAGTCCAATAAGAAATTAAATTAATGTGCTGAAAAGAAGACAAACCCACTTAATATAATAAAGGACCCAAATGTATTAGGCTAGCAAAAACTACAACATTTATTTTGAAAATCATTTTCTTATCTTTATAATTTATTTGTATTAAAAAGTTAAAAATATAGTTCACCTCGTCATTTTCTTTTTGTATTCGATGAATGCAGAGTAAAACTCCAATCTTCCAATTTTGGAAAGGAAATAAGTACTTTTTCTAGTGTATTATATTTAGATAGGTAAGTCATCATTTTATTAGATTAAATTTTCAATATATTTTGTATGGTGTAAAATTGAAGATCTTAACTGTGCACAACAAGAATATGAGTATGGGTAAAATATAATATTATAGTAAATAAAATATAAAATAAATAAACAATAAAATGTAAAATAACAAAAGTAAAATTATGAAATTTGCTCCAAATTCTCCACTTTCTCCAATCTTTTTGGATTGTCCATGAATATATGTGACACTACAAAATCCACAAAATGTCATTATATATAGGAAATTTGACAAGTAGGAGGCAGATTACATAAACAATAATATTGTGTAATCTTGACATATGGACAACACATAAACAACACATGAGATAATGGAGGAGTGACACTTGGTCTATGGATAATAAAGATGGACATCTAAAAAATATATATATACATATATATATATATTTTGTAATATTTATAATACTTTAATCTATTTTTTTTATTCACTCAAAAATTTGTTATTCTCTTTCTATCTATTGCTTAATTGTAAATAATAATCCAGTCAAGCAAATAGAAAATAGTTGTTTATAGTTGGGAAAATGGAAACATTCATTATGATAATAGATTGTAGAACGTGAATAAATTGTGAGATTTAACTATATCAGTAGTTTAATTTACATTTCTTTTCTTTCTCATGAGCCATACGCTAGGGATATAATGTTCACTAGGAAAGACTATTGCCATTTAACGAAGAGTGTATCAAAGGAACCCCTCTAAGCCATGGTTGTAGATTTGAATCGATCTCTTTTCAACATTTTTAAAACATAATATTCAAAGAAAATACTTTAGTACATTTCCAGTGCACCAGTCCTTGTGCAATCATCTAAGTGCCTAATTATGAGTTGTAACATGTCATTTTTTCCTAATAAAAATATTCTTTTGAGAAATTAGAGGAAATAGCAAAATCGGAGGGGTCCTCTTAATTTTTGTCAAAAAAAAAATAATAATAATAAGATCTTTGACAAAAGCATGACATGCACATGACATATACTTTTTTAATATCCAAATTGCCCCTGGTATAGTCGAATAACAACTTTTTAAATTACTGTGTAGTTGCTATACTGTGTATCAATTCTCAATTGAAATACAACGTATATGGAATCGTCAATTATGAGATCGTGTATATATTCTCAATAGAAATACAGTGTAAATGGAATCGTCGGTTATGAGACTGTGTATCAATTTTCAATAGAAATATAGTGTACTTGGAATCATTGGTCATGAGATTTCAACTTAACGGATCCAGGAGATAAAGGTGCCAAATTTTTCTTCCATTTTAAAATTTGAATTGGCGATTTTATATCAAATTTGATTTGATTTAACCACTTTTAAAAAATATTCAGAATTAATCGATCTTTAATTTGTTTATCACCATTTTGATTTAATTTACAATATATCTTTAGATTTTACATTATCTTATTTATTTTTTTATTATTTTAAATTTGATTAAATTTTATGATTTTGATTATAACTTTACTTATCATTTTTTGTATTTTTTAATCATCTTTTATTTATTATCATCCTATTATATTACATATTATTTTAATATTCTAGACATACTCCTCATTTTATCAATATCTCAAGAAAGGTACATATTTTTTACAAACAAGTAACTATCTGCCGTTTCAATCTTTCTGTTTTTGCTATGACTCTACAAGGACAATTTTTTATGATACATGGAGGATTATTTTTTATGGTACATGGAACGAAAGTTCACAATATCACAATTATCGTGTTGTTGAAGCATATATTCCATTAGATTCTTCGTTTCAACAATATATTGATTGTATTCAAGGTAAGCATTTTCTGTCTTCCAATCTTCTTTTGGCTTTTTGGCCCTTAATCTCAAATTAATTAATTTTAATTAATTAATTAATCAATGTTTTGATGATAACAAACTCAATTTTTAATTACTGAAAATCTTAGTGTTTTAATATGTCCATAGCGTACAGCTCGGAACAACAATTCCAACACCTCTTGAATCACTCAAATCGGAGCTAAAACGAAGAAGATATGACCGAAACAAGTCTATAGAGAAAATACCGTGGTGGATGACGTGACATAACCAGACCATTTGCATGTAGACATGTGGCAGAATATTAGTTGAATGGTGGATCATTAAGAGATTAACATATGATAGACGGTTGATTTTTGGATTGATTTAAAATAAAAAAATTGAAATTTAAAAGAAATTTAAAAGGAAAATAAATTTAATATTATTTTATGTTTGTGTCTAACGGCTAGTTTTTTTTACACATAGAATATTTTTTATTTTTGAATTGACTTTAAAAAGAATGAATTTAAAAAGAAAATGAATTAAAAGGAAAATAAATTTAATATTATTTTATGTTGGTGTCTAACAGCTAGTTTTTGACAAATGGTATTTTTTTTTTATTTTTTGGATTAATTTTAAAAAGAAAATGAATTTCAAAAGAAAAGGAATTTAATATTATATTTTGTTTGTATCTAACTACTAATTTAGTTTAAAATCTCCACCATTGATTTTTTTTTTCTAAAATCCAATGGTCCAACTTAATTGTGGTTCCTAAAAATTTTTCCATCTCTATATAAACCATCTTCCTCTCCAAATTTTAAACCAACAAATTTTACATTTCATAATCCTCAAAAACTCAAAAGTTCCATTGTTGCTCTTTCTAAGTTCCCAATTTTTTTCTTTTCATCTTATTCTTGAGATAGTGTTATTATATTGTGAGGATAAACTTATTGAGTGCTTAAACTTATAAATCCACTCTAGTGAGAGTTTATTGTGTTCTAAAAAATTTCAACATTTGTAACGATTTGATCCTAAACCGTGGAAAGGATCAGGTTTGCTCTTGAACCCGTAAAATGAGCGGTGGTGTAACGGTTGGGCTCTAATCTGTGGAAAGAGTTGGAAAAATTTTATTCAAATTCCCAAGAGGCGCTTGGGGAGTGGAGTAGGTCGAGTTTGACCGAACCACTATAAAAATTACTGTGTCTTTTTCACTAACTCTTTCCTTTTTATTTTTGCAATTAATTTAAGCAATTTATTGTATTTTTAGTTTGTTCTTATTTATTTGCTAAAATTTGATAGAATTAAATTATCACTTTTTTTTGTCATCTTATTTGTTGCATAATTTGAATTTTTCTTATTATTTATAAAAAGTGTATTAATTAGTTTAGCTGGGTTAATTTAGAAAAAAAAAGTATAATTAAACCCTATTCACCCCTCTAGGGTTGCCATATCGATCTAACAATTGGTATCGGGTTGCTCTTCTTGAAATATTTATTTCTTGATAAATTTAATTGTTTTTTACCTATGACAATTTTAGGTTTTATCCCTTTTATCGATAGTCAATCTATTACAAAGCCTCATTTTTTTAATGGTACTAATTATAGTTATTGGAAAAATAGAATGAGATTTTTCTTGTTTTCAAATTGATTATGATTTATGGGATATTGTTGAGGAAAGTTTTAAAATTCCAACAAAAGAAAAAGTAGAAAATGAGGTGATAATACTTAGAATTTTCGAAAAATTGAGTTTTGCATCAATTAGCATCTAAATCCTCACTGACCCCAATATTATGCTTTACTCTATGCCAAAATATCTATTTTTGTAGCTATCGCAGGAATCAAACGCATGCGTTTGAAATAAGCTATCGCAAACAAACGCATGCGCTGAAGCCAGGCGATCGCAAAGACAAACGCATGAGCTAAGCGATCGCAGACGGTAATCACATGCGTCCAACACATAGGAATTGCGGTGACCAAATGGAGATTGTGGCCACGGAGTGATAGCCATAATAGAAGATCGCAAGATGGGTAGAACGCGCTGATAACTTCAGTTAAATTAAGCTCGGACGCATACCTTGGGAGTATCAACAAGATAAGGCGATGTGACAATGCCCATACCCCGACAAAAGTAGCAGTGAGCCATACCGTCATCATGATAGCTGTCGACGTCCAAACTCTATAAATAGCCCTTGGGAGCTTCATTTTACACCATCCAAGCTTCTGCCTGATCACAGATGAGAGCCTGAAAGAGATTTCCAGTGAGAATTCCTCATCTCCACAACCCAGACCGAGTGACGATCGGAGCATTCGCCGGAGATAGAGCTCGAGAGAGACATCTCCACCATTCAACCATGGCACCATCGACAACCTTGATGCAGATTCCTTCATCTCCATTCTAATCTCTGTATTGTATTAAATTTTAGCTTGAGATATTAAGATCTTTTATGATCAATGCAAATCCTAATTCCTCTATTACCGTCTTCTTCATCATCTTCATTTCTATCATATTTTATCTTCAGCGTTTATTTATCAAAGTCAATCGCATGCTTCATCATGTAGCCTAGAGATCGGACGCATGAAGCAACCCACCGAGAGGTGTGCGTTGTGCGAGTATAGTGAGTTAATCCTCTTTGCTTGGTGAAAGGCTGTAGCAACGCTTGTCTATGGGATGTTATATTGCTTGTCTATAAGTTAAATAGCCGCGTCTAACTGCCTGAAAAGGTAAAAGATGGAATGCACTAAGCAAGGTTCGCATTGTTCCTAGAGATAGGCACAATCTTATGCTCAATGCAACCATGCACTATAGAGTTATAGTCATGCGACTGACCATCGAGAGGTGTGATGCGTTAGTGCAACGAGCTGGGATTACTTGGGCGATTTAAGATAGTAAACATCACTATGCGTTATTGGTTGTTGTGTCTCTACCTATTCTCATTGTAAACCTCCTAGTGTTCAATCTGTTTAGTTAGGAGTAGGAGTAGTGTATAAGTCATTTAAACTTTCTTCGCTTTATTTTTTTATTCCTCGCTCTAAACGTATCACTTCACAAATATTATTGAGTGACAAGTCCTCGTGTTCGACCTCGGATCACCCGAGAAACTTGCGTTTGTGTTATACTTGGCACAAGCGTAAGAAAACTTGTGATAGGAGCGCGTGGTCATTGCATGCTAAGATTAACGCATCATCATTCCGACGCATGACTTCAGACACATGGAAGCAAACACATCAGTTATGTCTAACACATGATTTCATGTTCAAACTCATCCGTCCTTAATAATTAAAACAAAACAAAATGTGTTCTTAAACTTTTCCAACAAGTTTTTGGCGCCGTTGCTGGGGACTTGGCAGCTAATGTTTTGTGAAGTTTGTGTTTTCACAGGGACCTTTTCAATCATAGGCGTATTGTAGATTGTGCGACAAGCTACAAACAATATTTGAAGTATAGGCGATGAGTCGAAAGTCAAATATTGACCCCAAGATAGAAAGGCTATATGTCGCATGAGCTAGAAGCAGTCTTAGACGTATGTCAACCATCATGCATCCAACAATTGCTGGAAGCTTCAATGGTCAGAGCGAACCCCCCTTAACCCAAGCAGTTGAGAACCATCTCCTACATGGGAGACTCCTTGCTGTGACAACACTCCAATTTCTCCAGGGACGTCTTCTACTCTATCTTTTACATTGCTTTCTTAGTTTAGTTTATTATTTTTATTTATTGTTATTTTGGATATGCGGCTACTTCCTTGGTTGTGGTGTGTTTGCTCCTTGTAGGTGCGATAATAACTCTCCTTGGTGCACAGTTACAACGGAAGAATCCTTCACATCCTTCAACGCATGGCTTTAATCGCATGAACTTCAACGCATTGTCGCATGCATTCTTCTACATAAGGTTCTTTTCTTGTTATCTTTTATGCATTATCCTTTTGGAATTCTCCTTGTCTGACTACGGTTCTTTGCGATGTGTCTATAAGGGTACAAATAATTCACCGCGTCCCCTAATTAGTATCGCAAGGCACCCCTTATTTTTAATAGCATCTTCAAATTGTGAAAGTCTATAGTTTTATTATGTGCAAACCTTTGCTCAAGCATTTGTTATCACATTCCTATTGAGTTTGCTTTTAGCTTGCAGTGAGAATGCTACCACCTTCTAAGTTTGGGGGGTGACAGTGGTCTCAGAGAATTACGTTCATAACATTGCGGTTATTTCGTTTAAAAAAAAAAGAGAACTTCTGAAAATAACAACTCCACTGCCAACACAATGGGAAAACCCATGTTGATAAGAGTTGAGTTATGAAAGGCACTTACTCGTAGTTGGATGTTCGCATAACACCCGTGGGGGCAAGCCAAAACGAAGGTAAGTTGCCAGGATCAACGCATAAGCGCAATTCCTCTGTCTGGCGCAAGCCAACTTAAGCAAGACATGAGTTGAGTTGAATATGGAATGAAATTGAAGTTGGATGCCCGCATGACACACGTGAGGGTAAGCCAAAACGAAGAGTGTAACTAGGTTCAACGCCGTGTTAGAATAAGTAAACACATAAGCTTGAATTATTTTGAAAGAACGCATTCTCATGAGCTGAACGCAAAGTTACGGAGAATGAATAAAAAGTTTTTTAGCGAAGGCTTATCGAATTTAACTTAGAAAATATCTCTTTGGAGAAACAATCGAAGTAGAGGAGAGCACTGCATCCATAGTTAGAGGCACGAGTAAATTATATTCTGAGAAGATGGTTATTGCAAGGAGACGCTGGAAGGTGAATTAAGAATTTCTTAAGTATAACGCATGTTTGAGGACAAACATGATTCTAAGTTTGGAGGGGGGGGGGGTGATAACTGGCAGAAATACCAGTTATTATAAGCCTTTTATTTAGAATCATGAGGACTAATAAGTAGAAAATGAGGTGATAATACTTAGAATTTTCGAAAAATTGAGTTTTGCATCAATTAGCATCTAAATCCTCACTGACCCCAATATTATGCTTTAATCCATGCCAAAATGTCTATTTTTGTAGTTATCGCAGGAATCAAACGCATGCATTTGAAATAAGCCATCGCAGACAAACGCATGCGCTGAAGCCAGGCGATCGCAAAGACAAACGCATGAGCTAAGCAATCGCAGATGGTAATCACATGTGTCCAACGCATGGGTATTGCGGTGACCAAATGGAGATTGTGGCCACGGAGTGATAGCCATAATAGAAGATCGCAAGATGGGTAGAACGCGTTGATAACTTCAGCTAAATTAAGCTCGGACGCATACCTTGGGAGTAACAACAAGATAAGGCAATGTGACAATGCCCATACCGCGACAAAAGTAGCAGTAAGCCATGCCGTCATCATGATAGCTGTCGATGTCCAAACTCTATAAATAGTCCTTGGGAGCTTCATTTTACACCATCCGACTGCCTCAAGGCAGAAGTTTGTGATCACGAATGAGAGCATGAAAGAGATTGCCAGTGAGAATTTCTCATCTCAGCAACCCAGACCGAGTGACGATCAGAGCATTCATTGGAGATAGAGCTCGAGAGAAACATCTCCACCATTCAACCATGGCACCACCGGCAACCTTGATGCAGATTCCTTCATCTCCCTTCTAATCTCTGTATTGTATTACATTTTAACTTGAGATATTAAGATATTTTGTGATCAATGCAAATCCTAATTCCTCCATTACCGTCGCCTTCATCATCTTCATTTCTATCATATTTTATCTTCAACGTTTATTTATCAAAGTCAATCGCATGCTTAATCATGTAGCCTAGAGATAGGACACATGAAGCAACCCACCGAGAGGTGTGCATTGTGCGAGTATAGTGAGTTAATCCTCTTTGCTTGGTGAAAGGCTGTAGCAACGCTTGTCTATGGGATGTTGTATTGCTTGTCTATAAGTTAAATAGCCGCGTCTAACTGCCTGAAAAGGTAAGAGATGGAACGTACTAAGCAATGTTCGCATTGTTCCTAGAGATAGGCACAATTGTTTGCTCAACGCAACCATGCACTATAGAGATATAGTCATGCGGCTGACCACCGAGAGGTGTGATGCGTTAGTGCAACAAGCTGAGATTACTCGGGCGATTTAAGATAGTAAACATCACTATGCGTTATTGGTTGTTGTGTTTCTACCTATTCTCATTGTAAACCTCCTAGTGCTCAATTTGTTTAGTTAGGAGTATGAGTAGTGTATAAGTCATTTAAAGTTTATTCGCTTTATTTTTTTATTCCTCGCCCTAAACGCATCACTTCACAAATATTATTGAGTGACAAGTCCCCGTGTTCGACCTCGGATCACCCGAAAAACTTGCGTTTGTGTTATACTTGACGCAAGCATAAGAAAACTTGTGATAGGAACGCGTGGTTGTTACATGCTAAGATTAACGCATCATCATTCCGTTGCATGACCTCAGACGCATGGGAGCAAACGCATCAGTTATGTCTAATGCATGATTTCATGTTCAAACCCATCCGTCCTTAATAATTAAAACAAAACAAAATTTACTAAACTTTCCCAACAATCTCTCCAACCAAAAAGAGTCAAAAGGTGAAAAGAGCAAAAAGGATGAGGTAATATGCTATGAATGCAAGAAGCTGGGTCATATTAGAACCGATTGTCCTTTTCTCAAATCATCCAAGAAATCCAAGAAGAAAGCAATGAAAGCTACTTGGGATGATAGCGATGAAAGCGAAAGTGGGAGTGATAATGAAGAAGTGGCCAATTTTTGCTTCATGACTCATAGTGACAAAGAGGATGATCAAAATGATGAGGTAACTCTAGAACCTCTTTCTTATAATGAATTGTTCGAAGCTTTTGAAAATATGCAAAATGATTTAGAAAAACTTAGTTCTATGTATGTTGTGCTTAAAAAGAAATACAATGTTTTATCTAGTAAAAATAAGTCTTTACTTGGAGAAATTGCTTGCTTAAAAGAGAATGAGCATGATGCTATGCATATTGATGAAATGAATATCTCTTGTGACAAGCATGCTTTTGATTATGATGAGAAAGATGTCTTGCTTGACAAAATTAAATTTCTTGAGCATGATAGTTGTGAAAAAAGATAATTTGATTAAATTACTCAAAGAAAAGGAATTTAGTGCTTTGCAAGAACTTGATAAGGCTAAAGAATCTATTAAAAGTTGACAATAGGTGCTCAAAGATTAGACAAGATAATTGAAGTAGGCAAGCCTTTTGGTGATAAAAGAGGTTTAGGCTATATTGATGAATGTTCTACTCCTTCAAGTTCTAAAACTATCTTTGTTAAAACATCTCATAATATGTGTAAGCTTAATATGCCTAAGGTTGTGTCTAAGCATGTTAAATCTAACTTTGTGACTATATGTCATTATTGTGGTGTTGAAGGCCATATTAGACCTAAGTGTTTTAAATTGAAATATGCTCATACTACTTCTCTAAGTAGAAATTTGTCTCAAAGGGCAAAGTTTCACAATGCTCCAAGGAATAATTTCTCCAAGAAAAGTAGAGTGCATAAATTTGTTGTAAGAGATAAACCTTTGCATAATGTTGTTTGTTTCTCATGTGGCAAGTTTGGACATACAACTTATTCTTGTTACTTGTCTAAATCCAATGCCTTAAATATCTATGCAAAAATGAAATGGATTCCCAAGTTTGTCAACGCTAACCATCTAGGACCCAAACAAGTGTGGGTACCAAAGAATCAAACTTGAACATTTGTGTTTGTAGGTTTGTTTGAAAGCCTCTAAGAAAAACAAGTGGTACTTGGATAGTGGTTGTTCGAGGCACATGACGGGAGACCCATCCAAGTTTGTCTCTCTCTCCAAAAAGGATGGAGGTCTTGTAACCTTTGGTGACAACAAGAAAGGTAAAATAATTAGTAAAGGTAGTATAGGTAATGAATGTCTATTTTAATTGAAAATGTACTTTTGGTTGATGGTTTGAAGCATGATTTACTTAGTATTAGTCAATTGTGTGATAAAGGCTTTAGAGTTGTGTTTGATAAAAAGAATTGCATCATTGAAACTGCTAGTGATAGAAAAGTTATATTTGTTGGAAATAGAGATAAAAATGTTTATACTATTGATTTGAATGATTGTCCTATTAATGATAAATGTTTATCGGCTTTGCATAATGATTCTTCGTTATGGCATAGAAGACTAGGACATGCTAGCATGCACTTAATTTCAAATATTTCCAAGAAGTTTTTGGTTAGAGGTCTTCCCAAATTTAAATTTGAAAAAGACAAAGTTTGTGATGCTTGTCAAATGGGTAAGCAAACTAAGTCCTCTTTCAAATCTAAAAAAGTAATCCCTACAATTAAACCCCTTCAACTATTACACATGGACTTATTTGGCCCTTCTAGAATTGCTAGTTTTGGAGGAAACTATTATGCCTTGGTGATAGTTGATGATTTTTCAAGATTTATTTGGTTTTTGATGCTAAAACATAAGGATGATGCTTTGAAAAGCTTTTCTAGTTTTGCAAAAAGAGTTCAAAATGAAAAAGGTTTTTTGATTTCTAAAATTAGGAGTGATCATGGAGGAGAATTCGATAGCAATGCTTTTGAAACTTTTTGTGAAGAAAATGATTTTTCTCATAATTTCTCCGCTCCAAGAACTCCTTAACAAAATGGTGTAGTTGAAAGGAAAAATCGTACTTTGCAAGAATTTGCTAGATCAATGTTGCATGAGTATGGTTTACCTACATACTTTTGGGCGGAAGCCGTTAACACCACTTGTTATGTTTTAAATAGAGTTTTAATTAGATCTTCTTTGGATAAAACTCCTTATGAACTTTGGCATAACAAAATTCCAAATATTGGGTGTTTCAAAGTTTTTGGTTGCAAATGTTTTATTTTGAATAACAAAGAAAAATTTGAAAAATTTGATTCTAAGACGGATGTTGGTATTTTCCTTGGCTATTCCTCTACTAATAAAGCTTATAGAGTTTAAAAGAACTTTAGTAATTGAGGAATCTATGCATGTAGTATTTGATGAATCTTGCAACGTTATTTCTAATGAGCCTATTTATAGTGATATTTTAGAAGGAAATTTTGGAGATTTACTTCTTAGTGACAAAGGCAAGGAAATTGTTTCAAGTAAGCAAGAGGTGAGCTTAATCGAAAAGGACGAAGTTGGTTCTTCATCCATGCCTAAAGAGTGGAGGTATGCTCCTTCCCATCCCAAAGAATTAATTCTTGGTAATCCCGAACAAAGTGTGAAAACTCGTTCCTCTCTTAATATGTTTAATAATCTTGATTTTGTTTCTTAAATTGAATCAAAAAGTTTTAAAGATGCTGAAAATGATGAATTTTGGATTTTAGCTATGCAAGAAGAATTAAATCAATTTGAAAGGAATAAAGTTTAGAAGTTAGTCTCTAGGCCCTCTCATGCTTCTATAATTGGAATTAAATGGGTCTTTAGAAATAAAATGGATGAAAATGGAAATATCATTAGAAATAAAGGTAGACTTGTAGCTCAAGGTTATTGTCAAGAGGAAGGAATAGATTATGAAGAAACTTTTGCACTCGTTGCTAGATTAGAAGCTATTAGAATGTTGTTTACTTTTGCTTCTTATAAGAATTTCATTTTGTATCTAATGGATGTGAAAAGTGCATTTTTAAATGGTTATATCATGGAGGAAGTTTATGGAGAACAACTCCGGGGTTTGAAAGTTTTGATTTTCCTAATCATATCTATAAGTTGAAAAAGGCTCTTTATGGCTTAAAACAAGCTCCAAGAGCTTGGTATAATAGACTTAGTAATTTCTTGCTTGAGAATGGATTTAAAATTTGTAAAATTGATACTACTCTTTTTATTAAGACTAAAGAAAATGATATGCTTTTAGTACAAATATATGTGGATGATATTATTTTTGGTTCTACTAATCCTTCTTTGTGTAAAGAATTTTCTAAGTGTATGCATAGTGAATTTGAGATGAGTATGATGAGAACTTAGTGTCTTCCTTGGACTCCAAATCAAACAACTCAAGGATGGTATTTTCATAAGTCAAGAAGAATACACAAGGGATTTGCTCAAAAGGTTCAAATTCAATGAAGGTAAAATTGCAAAAACTCCTATGAGTACATCCACTAAGCTTGACAAGGATGAAAAAGGTAAGTGTGTGGATATAAAAACTTATAGAGGTATGATTGGATATTTACTTTATTTAACCGTTAGTAGATCCGATATTATGTTTAGTGTATGTCTTTGTGCTAGATTTCAATCTTGTCCTAAGGAATCACATTTACATGCCGTTCAAAGAATTTTTAAATATTTGCTTGATACTATTGATTTAGGCTTATGGTATCCTAGAAATGTTGAATTTAATTTGGTAGTTCGATGCGGATTTTGCGGGTAGTTTACTTGACCGTAAGAGTACTAGTGGGACTTGTCAATTTCTTGGTAGTTCCTTAGTTTCTTGGTTTAGTAAAAAGCAACATTCGTTTGCCTTATCCACTAGCAAAGCGGAATATATTGTGGTTGCTAGTTGTTGTGCTCAAATTCTTTGGATGAATCAAACTTTTTGTGATTTTGGATTAAAGTTTGATAATGTGCCTATATTTTGTGATAATACTAGTGCTATTAATTTGACTAAAAATCCTATACATCATTCTAGGACTAAGCATATTGATATTAGACATCACTTTATTAGAGAGCATGTGCAAAATGATAATATTACTCTTGAATTTGTAGGCTCTAATAATCAATTAGCGGATATTTTTACCAAGCCTTTGAATGAAGAAAACTTTTACAAAAATAGGCTTGAGCTCGGTATTATTCGTTGTGATGCCTCTTGATTTTATAATTTTACTTGTTAAATCTTTTAGAAGGCATTTTGATAGGGGGAGATATGGAAAGCATGTGTTAATATTCTTAGGGGGAGTTGTGCTAAATTTATGTTCATGTTTTTAAGGGAAACATTTATGTAGTTCTAAATTTTTCTTAATTATTCTTTTTGATGATTCCAAAGGGGAGAAGTTTAAGAAAAATATGCTATAAATTTGTTATGATTTGATTGTATTAATTAGGGGGAATTTTTTTTTTTGAGTGAATTTCAAGAAGTTTAAGAAAAATATACTATAAATTTGTTATGATTTTGATTGTATTAATTAGGGGATAATTTATTTTTTGAGTGAATTTCAAGAATGATCTTTATGGTGATATGTTGAATTTTATTATGTGCTACATATGGTTTACACGTATTTCAAGCTATTTTTCTTGAATGGTTTGTCATCATAAAAACGGGGAGATTATTGGCTTTTTGGCCCTTAATCTCAAATTAATTAATTTTAATTGATTAATTAATCAATGTTTTGATGATAACAAACTCAATTTTTAATTACTGTAAATCTTAGTGTTTTAATATGTTCATAGTGTAGAGATCGGAACAACGATTCCAACACCTCTTGAATCACTCAAATCGGAGCTAAAACGAAGATGATATGACCGAAACAATTCTATAGAGAAAATACCGTGGCGGATGACGTGGCATAACCAGACCATTTGTATGTAGACATGTGGCAGCATATTGGTTGAATGGTGGATCATTAAGAGATTAACATACGATGAACTTTTGATTTTTAGATTGATTTAAAATAAAAAATTTGAAATTAAAAAGAAATTTAAAAGGAAAATAAATTTAATATTATTTTATGTTTGTGTGTAACGGTTAGTTTTTTTTATACATGGTATGTTTTTTATTTTTGAATTGACTTTAAAAAGAATGAATTTAAAAAGAAAATGAATTAAAAGGAAAATGAATTTAATACTATTTTATGTTTGTGTCTAACGGCTAGTTTTTGACACATGATATGTTTTTTTAATTTTTGGATTAATTTTAAAAAGAAAATGAGTTTCAAAAGAAAATGAATTTAATATTATATTTTGTTTGTATCTAATAACTAGTTTAGTTTAAAATCTCCACCATTGATTTTTCTTTTCTAAAATCCAATGGTCCAAATTAATTGTGGTTTCTACAAATTTTTCCATCTCTATATAAACCATCTTCCTCTCCAAATTTTAAACCAACAAATTTTACATTTCATAATCCTCCAAAACTCAAAAGTTTTATTGTTGCTCTCTCTAAGTTCTTATTCTTGAGAGAGTATTATTGTATTGTGAGAATAAACTTGTTGAGTGCTTAAACTTGTAAATCCACTCTAGTTGAGAGTTGTATTGTGTTATTAAAAAACAATGATACACAAGAAAGTTCAATGGCAAGTGCTTCAATTGCAACAAAATGAGACATTAGTCTAAAGATTGTCATAAGTCAAAGAATTTTTAGCAAAAAAAGGCCCAAGCTCGTATCACATAAGTTGATGCAGTCTCAGATGGTGTTGCAAATATTGACTCTGTGCGGTCATTTCAGAATGCAACATAGTGGACAATTCCAAGGAATGGTGGGTAGACTCTGGTGGCACTCGTCATATTTGTGCCGACAAGAATATGTTCACATCCTATGTGCTAGTTTCTAGTGGAGAACAATTATTTATGAGCAATTCTTCTACTTCAAAGGTTCAAGGGCAAGGTAAAATGGTCCTTAAAATGACTTATGGTAAGGAACTCACTCTCAACAATGTGCTTCATGTTCCTGATATTCGCAAGAATTTAGTCTCTAAAAGTATCTTAAAATTCTCAATATAGCTTTCCAATGATCTTAACTTGGATTTCTCGTATAACGGCTTAGCTTGCTTACAGCATATGCTATATCTGGACATGTACAACTCATGATGTACATTAAACTGCCAATTATGCGAGAGTATTCTAGTTGTGCTATACTATCTCCATTATTTTTAGCTAAATGGAGACTAGTATCTATCGGGGTCTTTGCTATCCCAATGTCTTGCCTTTTAAATTTCTCAAGCATTTTATCATTGTAGTGCGAGTGGGACAACACTAACCCTTGTGGGTTTCTAGAAATTTTAATTCCTAGAATAACATATATGATACCCATATCTTTCATCTCAAAATTCTTGGCTAACATTTGTTTAGTAGCCTTAATGATATTGATATTGCTGATATTGCTATGAGCTTGCGGATGGAAGTAATTCTAGTAACTAGTGAGTAAGTATCAAAATAGTTAAGTCCTTCTTGTTATTTGTAACCTTTGGCTACAAGTCTTGCCTTGTATTTATCTATTGACCCATCCGTCTTCATTTTTCGTTTAAAAATCCACTTATATCTAAGCGGTTTACTTCTTAAGAGAAGATCAACCAATTTCCAAGTGTAAATGCATAATGGACTCAATTTCACTATTCACAGCTTCTTTCCAAAACAGAGCTTTTGGAGAGGACATAACCTCCTTAAATGTTTTAGGTGAAGGAACTCATATGAGGAGAACCTTGAGCGGAAGAAGATCAACCAAATTTCATTAATTATAGAATACAAAGCTACAAGTAAACATATAAATAAATATGCATTCAAAACTAAAATTACAACATGCTTTTGAAGAAAAAGTTTTAAGAAACATTACCTTTGTAGAACATTTTCTTCACGATTTTCCCTCGAACAAAATCACCAACTTATTGAAGACCTTCTTCAAGATTAATCTTGAACCAAAACTCCGGACACAACCACAATGGAAACCTTGGTATTCTCAGGGTGAGAACTCAGGAGTGGTGGGCTCTAACTATTTTGGTTAAGAGGGAAAGGTCTAATGTGGAGGAAGAAGAAGATTTAGAACTCTTATAAGAACACAAAAAACATAGAATGCTTCTGTAATTTTTCTCTCTCAATTGTTCCACACTTCCAACGTACTAGAAGAAGAAAAACTATTTTTCTTAATCTTCTTTCCATAAAAAATAACCACCTCACTAATGTGGGTGGATAGAAAAGATGTAACTCCCTTCCTTATTATTCAAATAATAATAATAATAATATAAATATAAATATAAATATAATAACTAACTTATCATATTATATGTATATTAAATTATATGTTATATCAAATATAACATATAACTTACAGTTTTAATATTATATCACATACAATATAAACTATAGTTTCTTTTCTCCATTTTATGACATTTGATATAAATATCATTTATATTAAATTTAACAACTATGAATCTCATTGATAGATAATATATTTGAATCTCATTCAAATATTTATTTCCTCCTATTAAGCTATAATGTATCAAATACATTATGATAATTATATCACGTATAATTGAAATAATTTAATTATAATATATAATTAAATCCCTCTATTAATTTAAACAATTCAACTTAATCAAAAAATTGATTCTCAACTAAATCCTATTGAGCTACCAATCGGACCTTATGGACCTGTAGCTTGAAGCTCCAACGGTATATGAATAATTAATTAAACTCTTTAATTACATTATTCACCATTCGTTAACTGTTGGACACTCCACTAAAGATCGACAGTTGCACTCTTCGTACTACATATATATTTCTATGTCCATTGCATATAACCAATCAACAGTACGATGACCCTTCATAAATTGCTCGTAAGTACAGCTGAGCTAAATTACCATTTTGCCCCTATAGTTACATCTAACTACATAAGTACTATTGATCCCTCTAATGAACAATATATCATTGTCCTACTATGACTAAATCCCTCTCGGGCAAGGAGAGGATGTGGCGCCACATTGTTCAAGACCCGAAATCAGCCCTTAAGGGAGTAATTTATCTACTCACCTCTGCTTCGGGGAAAGAGTGAATTCCATCTCGTGTAGCTGTGTTACCAGCTCTCCAATCAAACGAAACTCTAAAGTGGTAGGCTTGTCAAGCCGGCGATCTAGCCACTCTCACCCATACAAATCAAAGGACCGCCCTCATAGGAAGGAGCTCACAATTCACTCAGGATTCAGGTCATGTTACCTATTGTCATCTTGGTGAAATTTAAGTCTCTATTTTGAATGGTGATATAATGAGACTAAACATTTCATGGTTCGGTCTTATACAAACTCCATTGTATAAAATATCCCCACTCGAATGTCTAATACATGAATAATCAGGATCATATCATTTATAACACTTTACAACAATTGTAACACCTATAAAGCGGGCCATACTCGTAGTGTCACCAAGATAAGGTACCCAACCTTATCCATCTACTACAGACCATTTAGGTTATCACTTAAACATGATCCACTCGTATGTCTCCACATACATGTTTAAGTTACAAAGATAACTTTGGATATTAGTTTATTGGTTTGTGGTTAATGCAACTAAAATATCACATATTTTATAGACGATGAATAAAATATCATATATTTTATTAAATACACAATGAGTTTGTTTATATAATGTTTACATTCTATAGGATCCTTCGAGATTTAGGGCATCAACCCCAACAATCTTCCACTTGACCTAAAGCTAGTGGGGTGTACAATATAATCAAAATACAAAGTATACAAATAATAAACTAAGGCATAACACGCCCAGTACAATATCTCCTACTTGCCCTAGTCCAGACGTGGCCTGTACCATAGCCCCATACTCTGCAGATGACCCTCAAACACTGTAGTCGTGAGGACCTTTGTAAACGGATCAGCAATGTTGTGCTCTAAAGCTATCTTCGTGACAATCACGTCCCCTTTATGCACAATCTCTCAGATGGGATGATACTTTTGCTTATATGCTTGTCGCGCTTATAACTCCTAGGCTCTCGATAATTTGCCACAGTACCACTATTACCACTATAAAGTGTGATAGGCTTTGACATATTTGGAAAAACTTCTAGATCAGTTAAGAATTTCCTGAGCCAAACGACTTCCTTAGCAGCTTCACAAGCTGCTACATACTTAGGCTCCATGGTGCCTCAAGACCGAGAGTAGATCTCACGGTGTGAACTTTTAGGGAGAAACGTGTAGAGGCAAAAATGAAGTATTATATACCCAATTTTCCTCCCACTGAGTGTTCTACCTAGGGTTAATTAACTTAGGAAAATTTGGCTACTGATTTTATCTAAGTATTTGTTTAATTTGTTAAAAAAACAACACTTGTCTTTGATGATTAAATATTTGAATGATTATAGCCTAAGGTTTGCATGCAACTCTTTATTATTGATTTTAATTTTAATTTCATTTAATTATAACAATTAGAATTAAATAAAACAATTAAAAACCAACCATTGGATGCTAGACATACATAAGTTATTTATAACATTTATAAATTAACCTAAGGTAATGTCATGCTTCATGCAATATTCATTCATTACTAATATATAACATTTATATATCTAAGTAATGAATCATGCTATAGCATACATTCCATACAACTATTCAACCATATATTATAACACTTATAATATAAATTATGCATGGATATGCTAGAATGCATGCATACATATACTATAACATTTATACTATATGATGCATGAGCATGCTTTGTGTAATTTAAATAAGTCATATTCATATATTATAACACTTATAATATAAAATGATGCATGAAAATATATGCATAACCTGTGGTGGGTTTTAAAACTATATGACGTACATTATGACATATAATATAAAACATACATCACATTTATATTTATTCTAAAAGTTGATGGACCGGGATAAGACCTCCCTAAAACAAAAATAAAAGACTAACTACTACAAGATTTGAGTCAACTGGTTCGGAACAGGTGAACCGGGTCTTAAGCCACTCGAACCAAACTGCCCTTCAAAGAACCTTGCAGTTGATTGTGTAGCAAACGCACCATGCGTCGAGTAGCTATGCGATGAGTATGAAAGACTATGTGATCGCATAGCTAATGACTATGTGATGAGCATGATAGTCTATGCGATCATGCAGCAAGCGCGATCGTTCAGCAAGCAAACGCCTATGCGATCTTGTAGAAAACGCCACACGATCGTGTAGCATTAACTATGCGATCGTTTAACAAATGCTACACGATCTGGAACCTCTGTTTCGTCTTCTCCATCAAAATAACATTCTGCAACCCTTCTTTGAAGCCTTTGGAATATCATGAGCGACTCAAACTAACAAATTACATACTCAATTGCAATATTAATGTCCAAAAGTGTAGAGGCCCTTACAAACCAACTTTGTAAATTAAAGAAATTTTTAAACAGAGAGTTCTATCCCAAAACATCCATCAACAAATCCATCCACAAACATTCATCGCATGAATCCATCCACGAACATTCATCCATCAACAGACCCACCATTACTGTAAAACAATTCAATACAAGAACGGAATTTGGAATCAGAAACCTACAACCTGACTCTGATACCAATTGAAGGAATTCGTATGAGGAGAATCTTGAGCAGAAACGGATCGACTAAATTCTATTAATTACTGAAGTTTACAATAAACATACAAATATATATGAATTTAATATTGGGATTGGTGTCCTAATTCTTCTGGAGTCTCGTAGTTTGTAAATTGTACACATTGTTATGAATAAAATAAGAGTTATTTTATTTTGTATTTACTCATATTCAATAAACAAAGCTCCATGGTTATTGTATGTAAACTTAAGCATGTATATGAGATATAGAAGTACATCATGCCTTAAGTGATAACCTAAAAAGGTTTGTAGTATAAGAATTAATAAGGGATACCTGATCCTGGTGACACTATGGATACAACTCGCTTTGTAGAGGTTTACAAGTGTTGTAAACTACTATAGATGGTTGATCCTGACCATTCATGTGGAGACATGCGAGCGGGGATGTCCTATACAAAGAGTTTGTATAAGACCGAACCACGAGATGACTAGTCTCTTTATATAACTCCATTGATACTTGAGACTTACATCTCACCTAAACGACCATATGTGACATGACCTCTTTCATGAGTGTTTTGGGAACTCCTGCCTTTAAGGACGATCCTTTGATTAGTATGGGTGAGAGTGGCTAGATTGCTAACTCAACAAGCCTACCTTTTTGGGGACTTGTCTGATTTGGGAGCTAGGAACTCAGTTACACAAGATGGAATTCACTCATTTCCTGAAGCGGGAGTGAGTAGATAGATTGCTCCCTTAAGAGCTGATTCTGGGTCTTGAACATAGTGGCCACAGCTTCTCTTTGGAATAGAGGACTCAGTCATAGTAGGACTATAACTTATGTTCATTAGAGAGATCAGTGGTAGTTAAGAAGTTAGATGTAACTACAAGGGCATAACGGTAAATTGGCCCAACTGTACATACGAGCGATCTGTGAAAGGTTATCACACTATTGATTGGTTGATATGGACATATAATATATCTGTAGTAAGTAGAGTGCAGCTGTCGGTCTTTAGTGGAGTGCTTGACAGTTAACAGATAGTAGACCCCGTGACTTAAGAGTTTAGCTAGTTATTCACGTACCATTGAAGCTTCAAGCTACAAGTCCATAAGGTCCCCTTAGTAGCTCAATGGATTCAAGTCGAGAATCAGTTTTTGGTGTTGATTTGAAATGTTCAAATTGACAAGAGAAAATTTGATTAAATATGATATGATCAGTGTGATATATGAGATACATCAAGTGGAGGATCAACGTAAATGAAATTTACATCAAGTACCATAAAATAGAAAAATAACTATGGTATATATGTTTTATGAGATGAAATATTAAAATTATAGGTTATAAATATAATATGGTAAGTTGGTTATCATATATTTATAATAATTTTAATTATTGGATAATTATATCTTTTTCTCTAATAACCAATTGAGTGGGAGGTTATTGGTGGTTTTATGGTAACCTGAGTTAAAAGGAAAAATGTTTTCCTAACTTTAGAAGAGTTTTTGTTTAATTCGGAAAAGAACTCACGGATTGTTATCAAGTGAAATTGTTTCACTAAACGATAGCTGATAGAGAGACTAAACGATCATGGAGTGTTGCTATATGATAGTTCACTTAGCTGGTCATAGCTAAACAATCGCAGAGCATTATCTATACGATAGGTTGCTTTCTTCTACACGATCGAGCATTTGTCTATACGATAGACTCTTCTTATCTTCCACTTGCTCAATCGTCTACACGATTGTTGTTCCTCTGGTCTCTTCCTCTAACCAAGTCCATACAGAGCCCACACTTTTGGATTCTCACACCGAGAATACCAAGGTAACTATTATGGTGGTGTCTTCACTCAACTCGACTGAGTTCGAGGTTTTGGAGGTCGTTCGTTGGGTTCGTGATCTTACATATCGTCAGGTTAGTGTTTGCTGTTGATCATATTGTGTTGCGGTCATTATGTTTAAGCGTTCGTGTATTGCTGTCTTAGAGACTGAACGAGTGTTCATGATCGAGGGAGTTTAAAGAATGAGTCTTCAAAGGTATGTTACTATATCCCTTGATTATCTGTAAGCATGTTGTAATTTCTAAGTGTTGATGACTAGTTAATTTCCGTTTGTGTACTGTAATTGTGTATGTTCAATTTCGAATGGAATTTGGAACAATCATTCCGTTGCTCATGGAAATCCTCATATCTGATTTTCTTCATTTAAAACTAAAATTACAACATGTTTTTCAAGAAAAGGTTTTAAGAAATATTACCTTTGTAGAACCTTTTCTTCACGATTTTCCCTCGAACAAAATTACCAATTTTTTGAAGATCTTCTTTAAGATTAATCTTGAACCAAAACTTCAGACACAAACATAATGGAAACCTTGGTATTCTTAAGGTGATGACCCAAGAGTGGAGGGCTCTGACTATTTTGGTTAAGTGGGAAAGGTTTAATGTGGATGAAGAAGATTGAGAATTCTTACAAGAACACAAAAAACATAGAATGCTTCTGTAATTTTTCTCTCTCAATCGTTCAACACTTCCAACGTACTAAAAGAAGAAAAACTATTTTTCTTTTTAATTTTCTTGCCATAAAAAATAACCATCCCATTAATGTGGGTGGATAGAAAAGATGGGGAAGGGAGTTGTAACTCCCTTCCTTATTATTCAAATAATAATAATATAATATGATATATTAAATTATATGTTATATCGAATATAACATACAACCTATAGTTTTAATATTGTATCACATACAATATAAACTATGGTTTCTTTTCTCTATTTTATGGCATTTAATATAAATCTCATTTATATTAAATTTAACGACTATGAATCTCATTCATAGAAAATATATTTGAATCTCATTCATAGAAAATATATTTGAATCTCATTCAAATATTTATTTCCTCCCATTAAGCTATAATGTATCAAATTCCTTATGACAATTATATTACATATAATTGAAATAATTTAATTATATCATATATAATTAAATCCTCTATTAATTTGAATAATTCAAATTAGTCCAAAATTTGATTCTCAACTAAATCCTATTGAGCTACAAAGGGGACCTCATGGACCTGTAGCTTGAAGCTCCAACGGTATATGAATAATTAATTAAACTCTTAAATTACATTATTCACCATCTGTTAACTGTCAGGCATTCCACTAAAAATCGACAGCTGCACTCTTCGTTCTACAAATATATTTTTGTGTCCATTGGATATAACCAATCAACATTACAATGATCCTTCACAATTTGCTCGTAAGTACAACTGGATAAAATTACCGTTTTGCCTCTGTAGTTACATCTAACTATTTAAGTGAAGTATCTCATACCGAGAGTTCCATGAGCAGATTTAGATCGCTCCGATTTCACAGTGACCGAAACACAAACGACATACATTCCATACATTTAGTTATGCATCTAAAACTCATTATCGGCATGCTCTAAATACAATAAAACACAAGGAAAGGGTTCATACCAGATGAAGACTCTCTTCGTATGTCTGAACCCTCAGCAGCAGAAAACCTCCCACCGATCTACTTGCACCTTATAAGTATGTCGACTGCAACAGGAAAATCCGAGCGTACACGAACAATGCAGTGGGGACACCACCACCACAAGTGAAACCTAGGTATCCTCGGCGTCAAAAACCCAAAGAGTGAGCTCTGGTTAGTTTGGTAGAGGACGGAGGAGAAGATGTCATGTAGACGATAAGCAAGTGGAAGATGAACTCTACTATCGTATAGCGAAAATGCTTATCGTATAGAGCTACACGATTGTTTAGAAAATACTGAACGATCATTTAGGAAAGATGTATACGATCGTTTAGAGAACGCGTGAGGTAGACGATCGTTTAGACGAACGAGATTCTATCGTATAGGTTTTCGCGATCGCTCTTTCACGAATTCTTTTGGACGCAGGCAAATACGAATTGCACGATTGAATTAAAATGAAAACGATTTTCATTGTTTTAATCTGTCGGTTACCATAACCATCGCAGCCCCACTTCCCACGTCCGAACGTGGGTAAATCCGTTAATTATCAAATAATTAATTAATTAATTTAATTAATAAATATAACCATATTATATTTATATCCTATAGTTCGATATCATATATCTACTATAGTATTTTCTCTTCTACTTGATATAAATCATATTTATATCTAATTTCCTCCAAAATAATGAATCTTATACATTTAGCCAATTATATCATATATAATTAACCAGTCCAATTATATCATATATAATTGAACTTCCTCTTGTCAATTTGAACATTTCAAATTAACCCAAACACTGGTTCTCGACTTTATCCAAGCTACCCAAGTGACCTAATGAACCTGTGGCTCGAAGCTCCAACGGCACGTGAATAGCTAACTAAACTCTTTAACCACGAGATCCACCATCCGTTAACTATCAGTGATTCCACTAAAGACTAACAGTTGAACTCTTCTTACCACAGATATATTTCTGTGTCCATCGGATATAACCAATCATCAATACGATGCCCCCTCACAGATGCTCGTAAGTACAGCTGGGCCAATTTACCGTTTTGCCCCTCTAGTTACATCTCACTTCTTAAGTACCATTGGTTCTTCTAATGAACAATACAACATAGTCCAACTATGTGTGAACACCTCTCGGGCCAAGAGCAGGTGTGTGGCACCACATTGTTCAAGCCCTAAAATCAGCCCTTAAGGGAGCCATCTATCTACTTACCCTTGCCTCGGGGAAAGAGTGAATTCCATCTTGTGTAGCTAAGTTCCCAGCTCCCAAATCAGATGAATCCCCAAAATGATAGGTTTGAATCGGCGACCTAGCCACTCTCACCCATACAAATCAAAGGACCACCCTCAATGGCAGGAGTTCTCAACTCACTCAGGATTGAGGTCATGTTACCTATGGTCATCCTAGTGAAGTGAAGTCTTTGTCATGAACGGTGTTATCTAACAAGATGTTAACACTTCATGGTTAAGTCTTATACAAACTCTTTGTATAGGACGCCCCCGCTCGCATGTCCCCAACATGAATGATCAGGATCAAACAATCTGTGACAAGTCACAACACTTGTGACCATTCCACAAAGCGGGTCGCGTCCGTAGCGTTACCAGGATAAGGTTTTCCTCCTTTATCCATTTACTACAGACCATTTTGGTTATCACTCAAGACATGATCCACTTGTATGTCACCACATACATGCTTGAGTTACATACAGATAACCAGGGATTTTTTGTTTATTAGTTTGTGGTAAAGCAAATAAAACAAAGAACCAAGCAAAACAACAAGATGTGAAGTAAATATCATATATAAACAATCACAGGTGTTCGTATATAATGTTTACAAACTACAGGATGCAAGACTTTAGGGCATCAAGCCCAGCAATCTCCCATTTGTCCTAAAGCGAAGTGGGGTGTACAAAAAACTTAGTACAAAACAATAAACTAGAGCATGAAAGCCCAGTATAATAAAATCTCCCACTTGCCCTAGTTCAGCCGCGGGCGATCCTAAAGACCCAATCTCCGTAGGTGATCCTCAAACACTATAGCCGTGAGAGCCTTCATAAATGGGTTAGCAACATTGTGCTCCGAAGCGATCTGCGTGACAATCACGTCCCCTCGATGCACTATCTCACGGATCAGATGATACTTCCGCTCTATGTGTTTTCCGCCCGGTGACTCCTTGGCTCATTAGAGTTCGCCACTGCCCTACTATTATCACAATAGAGGGTAATGGGCCTAGACATAGCTGGAACAACTTTCAGGTCTGTCAAGAACTTCCTGAGCTAGATGACCTTCTTAGCAGCTTTGCAAACCGCTACGTATTCCGCCTCCATACTAGAGTCGGCAATGCACCCCTACTTAGTACTTCGCCACACTACAGCTCCTCCATTAAGAGTAAAGACTGAACCAGATGTGGATTTACGAGAGTCCTTATCTGTCTGAAAGTCAGAATCTGTGTATCCTGTAAGGATTAAATCCCTCGCATCATACACGAGCATGTAGTCCCTCGTTCTCCAAAGAAACTTGAACATATTCTTCACTGCGGTCCAGTGACCCTGGCTTGGGTTAGACTGATAACTACTGACTATGCCCACAGCGGAGTACATGTCTGGATGAGTACAGAGCATCGCATACATCAAACTACCAACGACAAACGCATATATGACCCGTCTCATCTCCCCAACCTCTTAAGGCGTCTTAGGACACATTTCCTTAGACAAAGCGATTCTATGCCTGAACGGCAGTAGGCCCCTCTTGAAGTCCTGCATCGAGTACTTGAGCAACATCTTATCAATGTACGATGCCTGAGAAAGTTCTAGCACTTTGTTCTTGCGATCCCGAAAGATCTGTATACCTAGAACAAACTGAGCCTCTCCCAAATCTTTCATTTGGAATTGGGTCGCTAGTCATTTCTTAACTATAGTCAGTAGACCTACATCATTCCCAATGAGTAGGATATTGTCTACATACAATACTAAGAAGACTACTGAAGCGTTGATGATCTTCTTATAGACACAAGGTTCATCAACGTTTTGGTCAAAGCCATACGACTTAATCGCAGCATCAAATTGAATGTTCCAAGATCGAAACGCCTGTTTCAGTCCAGAAATGGACCGATTCAGTTTGCAAACTTTTTGCTCTTAACCTTGGGCTATAAATCCCTCGGGTTGAACCATATAAATGGTCTCCTCAAGATTGCCATTCACAAAGACCGTCTTGACATTCATTTGCCAGATCTCTTAATTATAATAAGCTGCAATGGATAAGAGGATGCAGATCGACTTTAACATGGCAACAGACGAGAAAGTTTCCTCATAGTCGACTCCCTCTACCTGGGTATAACCCTTTACGACAAGTCGAGCCTTGAAGGTCTGTACCTTCCCATCAACACCCCGTTTGCGCTTGTAGATCCATTTACAACCTATAGGGCGAACCTCATCAGGCGGATCTACAAGATCCCATACTGAGTTGAAGTACATCGACTACATCTCGAGATCCATGGCCTTGACCCATTCATCCCGGTCAACATCCTCTATTGCCTTCTTGTAAGACAATGGATCCTCAATATCGCCATCTGCTACCATAGCAAGGATTTCCGTGAAACCCATATAGCGAATGGGTGGGTTTGCAACCCTCCCATTACGTCGAGGTTCCCTCAACTCTTGAGGTGAAACCGACCTACTGGATGAACTGCCATCAACAACTCTTGTTGATGTAGCAACAAACGCTACTTTCCTGGAGGAAAATCATAAAAATAACCCCCTCGTGTATCTTTGGGGTAGCCCACAAAGAGGCATAACCTCGACTGTGATTCCAACTTCTTGGGATTAGCCTCAAGCACATATGCAGGGCAACCCCAAATGCGGAAATGACGTAAACTAGCTTTATGCTCGTTCCACAACTCCAGAGATGTTCTTGCAACACTTTTGGAGGGAACACAGTTGAGTATGTACACCGCAATCTCTACTGCGAAACCCCAAAACGAGTCCGGTAAGGAAGCATAACTCATCATCGAACGAACCATGTCTAACAAGATCCTATCATATATTTTATTAAATACAAAATGAGTTTGTTCATATAATGTTTACAAACTATAAGACCCTACGAGATTTAAGGCATCAACCCCAACATTAGGTTCATTTTCTAACAAATATGTCAAAAAATTAGGCCCAAATGATTTTGAGATCTTCACCCGTTTGCTTCATCTGGGTTCCTCTTCCCTATTTAACTCAACATTTGATCTATTTTGAGTTTCACTCGTTATAGTATCAAGAGGACGTTTTTGTAAACTGGCTTCACAGGACATGTTACGTGGTAATGTGTTTTCAAAGAATGTTGCATTCCTTGATTCTATGATTGTATTAACATGTATATCTGAAATGTCTGATTTATAGACTAGAAATCGATATGCACAACTATTACTAGCATAACCAATGAATATGCAATCAATAGTTTTTGGTCCTATTTTAACCATTTTTAGTTTAAGCATTGCAACCTTTGCTAGGCACCCCCACACTTTTAAGTATTTGTATGAAGGTTTCCTTCCTTTCCATTCTTCATATGGAATGTTTTGTGACTTCTTATGAGGTATCCTATTTCATATATAATTCACTGTTAACAAAGTTTCTCCCCACAAATTTTGGGGTAAATCTGAACTTATAAGCACTGCATTCATCATTTCCTTAAGTGTTCGGTTTTTACGTTCAACAACTTCATTTGACTGAGGTGAGTACTGAGCTGTAGTTTGGTGGATGATACCATATTTTAAACAAAATTGTTCAAAGGGAGGACCATATTCACCACCTCTATCACTTTTGATTACCTTAATCGTTGTGCTTAGTTGATTCTCAACCTCATTTTTATAAAGTTTAAACATTTCAATTGCCTCATCTTTGCTTCTTAGCAGTTAAACAGAACAATATCTTGTGCAATCATCTATAAAAGTAATAAAAAACTTTCTACCACCTCTAGTTTGCACAAATTTCAAGTTACAAATATCACTGTGAATTAACTCTAAAGGTTTAGTCATTCTATCTGCGGAATGAAAATGTGCTTTAGTCATTTTTTATTCCACACACCCCTCGCATTTATGATTTGTATCAACTTCAAAATTTGGAATCAAATTCATGTTAATTAGCCTATGTAAAGAATTGAAATTGATATGTCCTAATCTACCATGCCAAACAAATGACTCAACGATATAAGCAAAAGTAGAATCTTTATTATTATTAATACTTTTGGGTACAACTGTGAATACATTTAACTTGAACAAACCATCGCTTAAATAACTCTTTCCAACATACATATCATTCTTGGAAAGTAAAAACTTATCATATACAAAAACCAACTTGAACCCATTCTTGCTGAGCAATGAACCAGAGACTAAATTCTTGCGAATATCAGGAACATGAAGCACATTGTTGAGAGTGAGTCCCTTGCCAAAAATCATTTTAAGGACCACTTTGCCTTGCCCTTCAACCTTTGAAGTAGAAGAATTGTCCATAAATAATTGTTCTCCACTAGAAACTGGCACATAGGATGTGAACATATTCTCGTCGGCACAAATATGACGAGTAGCACCAGTGTCCACCCACCATTCCTTGGAATTTTTCACTATGTTGCATTTTGAAATGACCGCAAAGAGGTCAATATCTTCAACACCATCTGATACTACATCAACTTCATGGGCATTTTTTTTTCTGAAAATTCTTTGACTTACGATAATCTTTAGACTGATGCTACTCCATTTGTTTGAAAAATAACAAGGGATTTGGAGCTTGACAATAAAGTTTAAAGTAAGACAAGAGAAGCACATAGAAATTGAAAGGGAGAGAGAGGAGTGAAGTTGAGTGGAGTGTGGGTGGTGGAAATGGCGATGCCTCAAAATGGAAAGTCCAATTTTGTGGCCAACCTTTAACGATTTCTGATCTCACTCTCACTCTCATATGTATTAATCTCTACCTAATCAATTCCTGCTCTTCATTTTCAACTCTCTCTCGCTCTCTGTTTTCTTCATTTTCATTTTATTTTATATTCTTTAATAAGAAACTTCAAGTTATCATTCAAAAATAAATAAATAACAAATTTCGAGTTTACTTCTAATAACGTTGCAAATATTTGCTTCTCACTTAGTCATAAATAACGCTCAGTCAACCTGCCCCTAATAATTAGATTTATATACCCATTCTTACAAAAGATGAAGGGTAGTTATAACTTGTAACTTATATATATATATATATATATATATATGTTGACAATCCTAAATGAGGCTTTCAACTGGTTTTTGTCCAAAACATGAAAAAACAAAAAATGACGATGAACTGTAAGGTTTTACATGGTTTGTGTTTAATAATTTAGTTTAACATAATCACATGTCGATGTTTGAATTGTCGTAAGAATCTAAATCTTTTCTAAAAATTAGTCACATTTAATACTTTAGTATTGTTTTAAGTTTTTTTTTTAAAAAAATTTATATATACACGCAAAGTTAAGAAAAGGAAATTTGTCAGAAATAGCACGTTTAAATTTCTACCTTACAAAACTAGCATGCTTTTGAAAACTCAGTAGCAATAGTTTTTTTCGATCCATCTCGGGTAAAATTGGCCACCGAGATTTAGTTTAAAAATAAAGTTTTTCTAAGTTATTGATTGTGTTGAGTCTTTGCGATACATCTTGCCAGATTATACACTAAAATTTGGGTAAAAAAATCCAAATGTTACATAATCTTCTCAAATCTTTCCAAAATTAAAAAAAAAACCTACCAAATATTACACAATTTAAAGAAGTTTGAAAAGACAATTGATAAATTATCTAGATAATCAATAAATCAATTTAGAAATTCATGTAAATATAAATTGGAGGTAAGATTTACAGATTTAGACAATATTGCAAGAGAAAATTCGAGAAGATGTAAGAGTTGGTATAAGATTTGGAGAGATCACATATAATTTGAAAAGATTATGTGGATCTCGGTGTTAATTTTGAACACCTAGATTCTATATATTTTAGACTTTCTCGGTGAACATGCATAATTAACACCAAAATTTATATATTTGAGCCAGTGGAATCTCAGGCAGGATTAACACCGATATTTTGGAAATTCATATAATTATGAAAACACTAAAGATTTGAATCATACGTAATAGTTTGATATAATATTTAGTAAATATAACCAAAAATTTTGAAAAGTTATAAGATTCAGTATAAGATTTGGAAAAATTAAATAAGAAAAATAGCGAATATTAGTATGTAATAAGGTCAGATGTGCCAAGAAGGTCCAAAACAATTGACGAGTTAGAAAAAATTAAATTTTGATGGTCGATCTTGCTCGAGAGAGAGACCGAGTTGCGAGTTTTCAAAAGGTGTGCTAGTTTTATAAGGTAAAAATCTATTTTTTTTTATAACTTTTCTAAAAAAATAATGAATTAAAAAAAACAATATTGATTTGGAAAAAGCAACGAAAAAATGAAAAAGAAAAGTAAATCCAGATTTATTTTTTATTATTATTATTATTATTATTATTATTATTATTATTATTATTATTTTTACAATAGTATATCGAGAAATTAGACGGTTAAAAAACACCATCTTCTCTATTATCACTCCAAGTAATGAAATTTGAAATCAAACAATCTTCCCATGAATCTTGCTATAAAGTCCAATTCCTCTACTCTTGACATTTGGGAGGTTTGCGTCTTTTTTGTTTGTGAAAAAATCATCTAAGTTTTTTTATTAAAAAAAAAAAAAAAAATCTATTTGAGTTAAAGTCCACAGAAGTACGAAATAATTTAAACATACCTTTGCGTTTAAATACTAATGAAATTATATCCTTTCGAAAAAAAAATGATACTAACTTGGATCACATTATTTATGAAAAAAATCTCCTTTATATAGGCAGCTGATTATACGAGAAAGTTTTGAGGCTTCTTTTTGAGCTTGTTATACCCTTTGATGGATTGAGCTAATTTTGCGTTCAAATTGAAAAGGTCATCACATCTTCAAACACTCTCTTTATGGAGAAAAAAAAACCTTTTTAATTAATTCTTATATTTTTTTAAAAAAATTTAAATAGCATTAAAGTTAGAATAAGACTGTAATTTCTTTATCATTTTTGTACCAAAAGGTGAATAGGGAATTCTCCTAAGACCCTAAAATATAATAATGTATAATAAGCTGAATAATGGGGCCTGTAAAATATCAAAATTACACGTCTAAGGCGGAGTTTTTTTTTTTTTTTTTTCAATATTGTGATTAGGAAAACAATTTAGAGAAATATAGTGGTTTTGAAACTATTTACAAATCTACAGTTGTTTTGGAGTTTTCGAGGCGGAGATTTGTTTAAAATATTTTGTCGATGGTTTAATCCTCGACCTGTCGAAAATTAAAGAAGAGATCGAGGGTTTGACTCTCAACCTAAAGGAAATTGAGAAGAGGACGAGGGTTCAACCCTCGACCTGTCGAAAACTAAAGAAGATCTGTACGGGAAGAGGAGAAAATTTGAAAGAGGTGAACCCTCGACCTCTAGAAAATTATAGAACAAAACCTCGACCTAAAGGAGAATAAAGAATCGTTTAGTAATTATACATGATCGCACACAATCGTTTAGTAAAATTACTATGCGATCGTTTAGTAATTCTTTATTAACATAACAATAGGTGCAAACTTCCAGAAAGAACAAGTGAACGATGAACAACTTCTTTATTAGACGATAGGAATCAAACAAGATTAATTGATCGTTGAGCTTTACTACACGATCGCCTAGTGGAAATAGACGATGAGCGACGCTGCGATGGCCTCTCCGCGACAGCGTCTTTCGAACTCCCACTCTCGAGAGCTCTCTTTCCTCACTACACGATCGCTCACAACCTCCTACACGCTTAGCTATTACAAATAGACGATCGCATTTTAACTATACGATCGTGTACCAAGTACTACACAATCACTAAGCTTTACTACACGATAGCTGAGATATACTACACGCTCGCCTAGTGGAAGTACACGATGAGCGGCACGCTGCGATGTCCTCTCGATAGCTCTCTTTCCTCACTACACGATCACCCATAAACTTCTACATGATCGCTTAGTTATTACAATTAGACGATCGCCTTCTTAAAACCTATACGATCGTCTACCTTTTACTATACGATTGTATACCAAATACTACACGATCACTAAGCTTTACTACACGATCGCATAGTGGAAGTACACGATGAGCGGCACGCTACGATAGCCTCTCGAAAGCTCTCTTTCCCTACTACACATCACCCACAAACTCCTACACGATCACTTAACTATTACAATTAGACGATCGCCTTCTCAAAACCTATACGATCGTCTATCTTTTACTATACGATCTTGTACCAAGTGCTACACGATCATTGAGCTATACTACATGATCGCCTAGTGGAAATACACAATGACCGGCACGCTGCGATGGCCTCTCGAGAGCTCTCTTTCCCTACTATACGATCGCCCACAAACTTCTACACGATCGCTTAGCTATTACAATTAGACGATCGTCTTCTCAAAACCTATACGATCGCCTACCTTTTACTATATGATCGTGTACCAAGTGCTATACGATCGCTAAGCTTTACTACACGATTGCTGAGCTATACTACACGATCACCTAGTGAAAATACATGATGAGCGGCAAGCTACAATGGCCTCTAAAGAGCTCTCTTTCCTCACTACACAATCGCTTAGCTATTACAATTAGACGATCGCCTTCTTAAAACCTATACGATCGCCTACCTTTTAATAGAAGTTCGTATTCCAAATGCTACACGATCGCTAAGCTTTACTACATGACCGCATAATTGAAGTACACGATGAGCGGCACGTTGCGATGGCCTCTCGAGAGCTCTCTTTCTACACTACACGATCACTTAGCTATTACAATTAGACGATCGCCTTCTCAAAACTTATACGATCGCCTACTTTTTACTATACGATCGTGTACCAAGTGCTACACGATCGTTAAGCTTTACTACACGATCGCCTAGTGGAAGTCCACGATGAGCGACACGCTGCGATGGTCTCTCGAGAGCTCTCTTTCCTCACTACACGATCGCTTAGTTATTACAATTAGACGATCTCCTTCTCAAAACCTATACGATCGCCTACCTTTTACTATACAATCGTATACCAAATGCTACATGATCGCTAAGCTTTACTACACGATCGCATAGTTGAAGTACACGATGAATGGCACGATGGCCTTTCGAGAGCTCTCTTTCCTCACTACACAATCGGCCATAAACTCCTACATGATCGCTTAGCTATTACAATTAGATGATCGCCTTCTCAAAACCTATACGATCGCCTATCTTTTACTATACAATTGTATACCAAATGTTATACGATCGCTAAGTTTTACTACACGATCGCATAGTTGAAGTACATGATGAGTGGCACGCTGCGATGGCCTTTCGAGAGCTCTCTTTCCTCACTACATGATCGCCCACAAACTCCTACGATCGCTTAGCTATTACAAGTAAACGATCGCCTTCTCAAAACCTATATGATCGCCTATCTTTTACTATATGATCGTACACCAAATGCTACACGATCTTAAGCTTTACTACACGATTGCATAGTTGAAGTACACGATGATCGGCATACTGCGATGGCCTCTCGAGAGCTCTCTTTCCTCACTACACGATCGCCCACAAACTCCTACACGATCGCTTAACTATTACAATTAAACGATCGCCTTCTCAAAACCTATACGATCGCCTATCTTTTACTATACGATCGTATACCAAATTCTACACGATCCTAAGTTTTACTACATGATCGCATAGTTGAAATACACGATGATCAGTACGCTGCGATTGCCTCTCGAGAGCTCTCTTTCCTCATTACACGATCGCCCACAAACTTCTACACGATTACTTAGCTATTACAATTAGACGATCGCCTTCTCAAAACCTACAAGATCGCCTACCTTTTATTATATGATTGTATACCAAATGCTACACGATCGCTAAGCTTTACTACACAATCGCATAGTTGAAGTACACGATGAGCGGCACGCTGCAATGGCCTCTCGAGAGCTCTCTTTCCTCATTACACGATCACCCACAAAATCTTACACGATCGCTTAGCTAAGAATCCATATCTCTACAGTGCGGGTCAGAGTGATTTGAATCATCGACCTTCTTTAAAACGAATCCGAATCTCTGCAGCGTGTCAGTGTCTCGTCCCGTCCCATCCATATTATTTTCCCAACGCCATACCCGTGGGTCGAGTTTTGAAAACTCGACCTTTTAACTTATAACCCCCACCCTCTCTTCTCATTTTCACACACTGCTTTCGTTCCCTCATTCTCCTCACTGCCTTTCGACATTTAAGATCAGCCTCTCATTTTCTCCTCACTGCCTTCGTTTTCTCATTCTCACTGCCCTCAACAAATCTTCTTCTTCTCCCACATTCGTCCATTAAATTGTGAGGTTTGTACCTTTTACTATACAAAATTTCATTTTTTTTAAAGAACTATACATTTTGTTCCTATTCTCATACTATTATATATTTTTTTATAGTTTTTGTTGTTGTTTAGGAAATAAAGAACAAAAAAGGTTGTTGTTGTGTTTCATGTGAAGACCAGACATTGTGTTTTTTTTTATAGTTTTTGTTGCTGTTGTGTTTCATGTGAAGACTGGACGTCATAGTCTCAATGCCAAAGGAGAAAATGTTCAAATATTGAGGTTAAATAAGTCCGAGCGGTACTGTTCATGTAACAAGTGGCAAGCATTCGGCATTCCATGTTCGCATTTTATGGTCGTTTGCTCACATTTTAACATGAACTACGAAGACTTTCTTGAGGACTACTATAAATTGTCAACGTATGCTGAATGTTACTCACCTCAATTTCAACCTGTACCACATGAAGATTACTGGATCACGCATCCTAATATGCCCATCTTACATTCTGATCCATCATTGTTGAGAAATCCTGGTAGACCAAAAAGTTCACGTTATCACAACGAGATGGATTGGACAAAACCAGTCACTCGACAACAATGTGGATTTTGTAATCTCATAATCGAAGGAAGTGTCCTTCGTTACTAAGACAGGCTCCAGATAGTTAGAGATTGAGAAATAAATATTTTTTTATTATATATTCGTTTTATTGTATATTCAATTTTTTTATTATAATTTATTGTATATTCAATTTTTTTATTGTAATCTATAAAGTTATACATTATTTTTTTAATTGAGAAATAAATACTTCTTTTATCATGTATATTTAATTAAGCATAGACACTTTTATTGTATATTCAATTTTTTTTTATTGTAATCTATAAATTTATACATTATTCTTTTAATTAAGTTGTACATTATTCTTTTAATTAAGTTGTATATTATTCTTTTAATTAAGTTGTATATTATTTAATTAAGTTAATTCAGTTGTACATTATTCTTCTAATTGAGAAAAAAATATTTTTTTTAATTGAGAAATAAATATTTTTTTTTCTTTCCGATCATGGCTTTAAACCCAGGACCAGTTGATCCCGTGTTTTGTACGACCAGTCCATTCATCGATCATCTGTTGTATGGCGAGATCGTACTACTGGAGAAATATGTTGCAGGCATCGAGATGCAGTTCTCCAGCGCACTATCCCACTCCACCCTCAGATACTACCGCTACTGCACACATCTGGATTCTATGGGGTTTCCATATTGAGATTTATTCAGTTGGACTGGCATCTGACCACAGCCTTGGTTGAGAGATGGAGGCCTGAGACGCATACATTTCATATGTCTGTTGGAGAGTGTACTATCATTCTACAAGACATAGAAATGTTGTTGGGGTTATCTGTTGACAGTGAGCTAGTCACAAGTTTGTCAACTGTACCTCGGTGCGACCCCACCTACCGACAAAATTAAAGGATCGAGGTTAAGTTTGATATGGTTAGAAACACATTTCTGTGAGCTCGTAGATGATGCAGACGAGGAAACTGTCATAAGATATGCGTGAACATATATACTACAAATGATGGGTGGAAGTCTGTTTTCTGACAAATCAAGTCATTTTGTTTACTTGATGTTCCTGCCACTATTAGCTAACCTCTATAATGTGGGGCAGTATTCGTAGGGTGGAGCATGTTTGGCATGGTTGTATAGACAACTATGCAAAGCAACAAGACCTGAGGTTCGTGAGATATTTGGGCCTCTCATACTTTTGCAACTATGGGCTTAGGAGCGATTTCCAACAATGGCTCCACAGCTACAACATGTGAATGATGCTCAGTTAGTTGGGCGAGCCTACAGTTCTCGGTATGTTATTTTAATTCAATTTAATTTTTATATCACTGATCTGGTTAATTTAGATTCTAAATTATCCATTTAAAAATTTAGGAGGAGAGAAAAATTTTGTGTTACTAGAACAGCCATACATGTAGTCAGCCAGTACATATACATGTTTGATCTGTTTCAACCTGATCAGGTACATTACACTGAACTTAATTGATTATTTTATACACATTTTTATTGTATTTGTCTTTAATGTTCTCCAATATAATATTTTGTGTTCCAAGATATTTGGGAGCCGTACAAAATTATTATGTACACTTTGCCCAATTTTTGTATGAATGGTCAAAACATATGGCGGACGATGAGTGGCATATGCATACTTTGCCCAATTTCACAATGGTGAGTGGCATCTTGGTGATGAGACAATTCGGTTTATAGCAAGATGTCCCATCGCCTTATAATACTAAACCCCTGCATGATATCGACTTAAGGACTATAAATTGGTCCGAAAAAGTTGCACATTTCGTAGTGCGATGACACTATCGTACAAGATTTATTGCAATGGAGGTTTCTATTGAACAGTTTGACAGGGATGTCACTCAAGACTACATTCATTAGTATAATAATATCACGAGGCATTACGTCACTCGTCCGGGAGCAGCTATGAGTCATCTAGTAAATGAATGAATATTATCTAATTATTTTTTAATTTAAATTTATTTTAAATATTATCTAATTGTTTTATAATTCACAAAGATCGAACAACAATAGACTCCGTGATGTTGTGAATGATCCGAACCAGGTTCTTGCTATATGTAGTGACAACCAAAGCTTATGGAGGAGATACATTATATGTACGATATACCTATCGTTCCTCCACCAGCTCCTAGACGTAGAGGACCTGTACGGGAAGAGGATGAGTTTGATAAGGTTGCCCAAAATGTCGAAGAGTTGCCCCATGTGATGCAGACGCAGAGTCAAATTGATTATGTTAGACCGATGATGATGATGCCAATATTTGGTTCAGGACATTATGACTCAGAGGCTGGTCCTTCGTCTTCATACGTGCATGGACATGGTCAGTGTAATGACCCGACCTTTTGAGTACTCTGATATTGGTGTTGCCTTTTTGGCCCTTAATCTCAAATTAATTAATTAATCAATATTTTGATGATAACAAACTCAATTTTTAATTACTAAAAATCTTAGTGTTTTAATATATCCATAGCATAGAGCTCGGGACAACGATTCCAACACCTCTTGAATTACTCAAATCGGAGTTAAAACGAAGACGATATGACCAAAACAAGTTTATAGAGAAAATACCGTGGTGGATGACGTGGCATAACCAGACCATTTGCATGTAGACATGTGGCAGCATATTGGTTGAATGGTGGATCATTAAGAGATTAACATATGATGAACTTTTGATTTTTGGATTGATTTAAAATAAAAGAAATTGAAATTTAAAAGAAATTTAAAAGGAAAATAAATTTAATATTATTTTATGTTTGTGTCTAACGGCTAGTTTTTTTACACATGGTATGTTTTTTTATTTTTTGATTGACTTTAAAGAGAATGAATTTAAAAAGAAAATAAATTAAAAGGAAAATGAATTTCATAATCCTCCAAAACTCAAAAATTCCATTGTTGCTCTCTCTAAGTTCCCATTTTTTTTTCTTTTCATCTTATTCTTGAGAGTGTTATTGTATTGTGATATAAATTTGTTGAGTGCTTAAACTTGTAAATCCACTCTAGTGAGAGTTGTATTCTGTTCTTAAAAAATTCCAATATTTGTAACGGTTTGATCCTAAACCGTGGAAAGGATCGGTTTGCTCTTGAACCCGTAAAAGATGCGGTGGTGTAACGATTGGACTCTAATCCGTGGAAAGAGTCGAAAAGATTTTATTCAAATTCCCAAGAGGCGCTTGGGGAGTGGAGTAGGTCGAGTTTGACCGAACTACTATAAAAATTATGGTGTCTTCTTCTCTAACTCTTTCCTTTTTATTTTTGCAATTAATTTAAGCAATTTATTGTATGTTTTAGTTTATTCTTATTTATTTGTTAAAATTTGATAGAATTAAATTATCACATTTTTTGTCATCTTATTTGTTGCATAATTTGAATTTTTCCTATTATTTATAAAAAGTGTATTAATTAGTTTAATTGGGTTAATTTAGAAAAAAAAAAGTTTAATTAAACTATATTCACCCCTCTAGGTTTGCCATATCGATCTAACAAATTATCGTATTTACATTCAAAACATTTTGACAATTGAGGAAAATAAATTTTCATTAAAATAACAAAGACAAATTTCCAAAATAGATAACAAATAAGAAAAACCTTTGTTCGGGGTCCCTAAAATGATGAAGAAAAAATAACTTAAACAAATAAAATTTTGTCCAACATCGAGTTTCAAATCAAAACTTATAAATAGCTTGAAAACGTAAACTGAGCGGAAGCGATTTACATGTCCCATATGGCACGATCACAGGTCCCTCTCATCACCCGCCGGTCCGTTCCTATCATTACCTGAAAAACATAAATTAAGAAAGGTTAAGTAAGTGATCCCAATACCGGGATCAGGCTATGCATTCACGAGCAAAGAAAAATAGCTCGTGGCTCATACAACTACATCGGTGTTTTATGATGAAAGGAAAACCAAAAGACGTACAATCTTACCTTGATATGCATGTCTAGCGGCCCGTAGGCACATCGTCAAACATGAAAATAACATGAACGTGAACCCGTTGACTCACGCATGTCTAGCGGCCTGTAGGCTCGCTGTCAAACATGAAAATAACATGAACGTAAACCTGTCGGCTCACGCAGGTCTAGCGGCCCGTAGGCACACCGTCAAACATGAAACATAGAAATAAAAGTAACATGAACGTAAACCTGTCGGCTCACGCATGTCTAGCGACCCATAGACACACCGTAAAACATGGAAAAATAACATGAACGTGAACCTTTCAACTCACACATGTCTAACGGCCCGTAGGCATACTGTCAAACATGAAACTAGACCCATAGGTCCTCTGAAATAAAACATGCGTCAAGGCGAGACAGTAAACCGCTCTATTAGTCTATTCATGCACCACATACATAATATCAGTATTAATTACAAATTCGAACATGCTCGTAAAACTTATAATTGTCATGCAACAAGTAAAACATAATGACAAAATCATGCTTCAAGAGTCCATTAGTTAACTTTATAATTCTAGACTAGGTCACCTGGCACAAAGGCACCGATAATAGTACCACTTACCTCAACTTGGTAAAAACGCAAAACAAAATCTCCTAAGAACTTCTTTAGCACACTTGAATCAACTTAAAATTGAATCAGCCAATCTGATCAAGAATTAAATCCAAAATCAATAACTTAATTTTCCACTATTACTCTCAATCCAAAAGAATAACCATCCAACAACTTACAAAAATCTTCACCAATTTTCTGCAAAACAAAATGGTCTCTAGCTTGATGGTCAATGCCTCAAAACTTTCGAATCTTGAATCTAAGTTTCACACCAAAGAGAGGTTACTAATTTAACCCAAAATCAAATAGGTGAATTTCACCTCCCAAATTATAAGGAAAATAAGTCTTACCCAAGGTTTTTCTCAAGATTCCGACAAAGATCGAACAGTGGCGGTAGATGGTGCGTCGGCTCGTGAATACTATAGATAGGCAACAGGTGCTGTTGTCAGACGGCATAAATTGTTTAAGCTAGCGGCCGGTAGCGAGGGTCTTGTATGAAGAGGGTTTGCGAGTGTGGGAGAGAAAGAGAATTTCTAGTTTTACAGATTTTATTCAGTAGCAATTACGAACAAATCATAGCTTCAAACAACGATCCAATCGTTCAAAATGAAACTCCATGTCTCGAATAGACTGACCAAATTTGAGCACGATCCAACGGTTCAAACTTCGGCAATCGATAATTTTGTGAAAGCTTTCGTTGAAAAACCGAATTGCTCTCTCCCCAATTTTTTTTTTCCTCTTTTTACTCTCCTTTAATTTTGAAAAAATCTCGACTCTTTTATTTTTTTTTCAAATTTTTAAAAGATAAATAAAATATTTTATCACAATATCTCCAAAATCTCCAAAAATTCTATTAAATTTATAAATCAATTGACTTTTCAAACTATCTTAATTTAGGCTTCAAAAACCAAAATTAAAGGGCATAAAATCTATCAATTTGATACAAATTAAATCCTTCCAAATATTTAAATCAATTAAAACATATGAAATTAATTATCTCTTTAAATTTTTTTAAGGTTGACCCTAAAATCCAAAATCAAAGGGAACAAAAATTCAATATTTTCAAGATAATCATTTCGAATATCTAATCAATTAAATTCAATTTAATCATTATTCAATTATTTCAATTTAACTCCAATTTTCCAAATGAAAGGAAAACTTAAACTCAATAATTTTAGATAATTAACTTAAAATTTTCTAAAATTTGGGATGTTACATTCTTCCCTCCTTAAAAAACTTTCGCCCTCGAAAGTAAGTCCTTAAAGGCTCGTGATACTTAGTTCTTATCTCATCCTCATGTTTTCAAATTGCTTCTTCAGACCGATAATTCTACGAAAAAACTTTTAATTAGCATTAACTCCACGTTTCAAAAAGTCTTCACCTCCTACCATGAATTGTATAACTTATCTGAAACAACATCATGATACTTTCTGATCTTAAAATAAACACATATCACCATTTAGACCCTCCTATGCACGAGTCTGAAAATCTCACTTAAATGGAGCTCTTGAAGTTCTCATATACTGTAGAGCATTTGTCATTCCAAAATACATCACCATAACCTCATAATAGCTGTAACCATTACCTGATGCCAGTTTCTAAGATAAAGACCTTCATGATTGCATACATCTATATTGAGAATGTTCACACTCCATAGAGTGGGTCACGTCCATGCAACAGAAAACATCTCTCATGGCATCTCAAGTCCAGGATTCAGAATTCGGATTCGGCACCTAATTTCCTTGACAATCCTCTGCAACCAAGATATGCTATCATATTCAATCCGTAATAGTTGATACAAAGTTGCATGAATCATCTTTCTTTCCTAATAAACAAAGTTGATGTGCTCCAAGACAAAACATTAAGGCACATATGAAACACTTTGCTAAATGGTTCTTCTATCAATGACTTCGGCTATTCCAACTCTACTAGAGTCCTTCTATGAGGAGCCTTAAGGATAAGAGTTGCTCTCAACTTAAGTTCATCTCTAGTGCTAGGGGTTATTATGGGAGATCAAATTTACTCAACATTAATACTCATATAACTTATTTTTTACTTGGAGCTAGATTACTTGCACCTTCAAATCAAATCGATGGCTTCATTAATTCCTTGTTCTAGATATTTGTATCCACGATCAAAACCTCTAAACCTTGCTAATACCTTTCCATATTTTTCTAAATGGTAAAGGTTAAAAAAAAAAAGCAAATGTCTAGTGTTGAAAATTCAACCCCTCGACCTATTAAAAAATAATATTTTTCTAAATAATTTCAAAAGTACAATATTTTTATAAATTGTTTTCAAAACTACTATATTATTTTAATTTTCCCCTGGCCAACCAAATTCTTTATTGTGAATTAAACAATTCATATAATATTACTAACCCTGAAACCGATGTGATTCGATTTGGCACCCTATACACCATTGTTAGTTGACAGTCCATTTGAAATATTATTATAAATGAATTTCTATCAGTTAACCATCGGTTACAGAGTATGGCAGGTTAAGACATTATCATTCATCTATTTAAATCGATGAGGTTCAAAATTCCACCTAATATAAGAAAAAAAAATGCAGATATATTCTAATATTGAAATTCAGTTTCCCAAAACTGCATAATAATCATAAAGTAATGTATTTTTGCAATCCATTCTACAAAAATGGAAATGAAACATGACAAACAATGCAAGAACTAGCGTCCACAGCAAGAAACGCGATTAATTTGTTAATTGCTAATGAGAATCCATATATTTTAACCAATTTGTAATTGTAAGAATTAGATTATGGTTAAAGCGTAAATAATCTAGATTACAAATTAAATCACAATGTGGGATATGTACAGTCTCCAAATCTGGTGTTCATCCCCCCGATTAAATGATCCACCACACTCACCCTTCTCCAATTCCTACCATCCAATCGCACCCAAGAAACTGAAACCACGAAGGAAAAATAAATTCGACACATTAGCCCCAAGATTACGCCGAGGAAAATCCAGCATTTCATCGAAGTTTTAGTAATTAGGTTTAGCGGAATCACATTTTAAAAAAAAAAAAAAAAAAAAAAATTGTGTTCAGAAACAGAGGAAAATGCCCCAAATCAATGGAAAGGGGAAAAGGGGAGGGGGTTACCTGAGAGATCGGAGGGTGAAATGGTGCCAGAGAGCGTGGAAGAAGAAATTAACCCCATGGAGGAAGACGACAACACCGGTGCAGCCCAAGACGAAAAGCTCTAACGCCATTGGAATTGGGAAGGAAAATGGGAGAAACAGAGAATGGTTTGAGTTGGATTTCTTGAGTTTTTAGGGTTTTTGAGGGAAAGGAATTGGAATTGAAGTTAAAGGGTTAAAGAAAGAGAGTGAAAAAGGATGAATCGGGAAGGGTAGGAGGTATGTGACGTCACCCTCCACATTCTTATCCACAATGCGATAGCTTCTGTTCCGTTACGTTACGTCTTACGTGGAAATAAAACACACTTTTCTTTTATATGTTTTACTTTTATTACATTTATCTCTTTTATAGAATGCTATTAAAATTAGGGAGCTTCATAGTCCCCTTCCATTAAAATTGATGGAAGATGACTCTTCTATGTGTCCAAAAAATTGAGTATACCTACTCTCATATATTATTTGTATTATCAATTTTAAAGTATTCAATTTTTTCATTTAACATACTATTTAAAAAAGAGAGAATGAGTCCGTTTGAATTGATTTAGGAAAAAAAATGTTTTTCAAAAAAACTCATTTTTATTTAAACATTTTTTATAAAAATGCCATTGAAAAACTAATTTAAGTGGTGGCCAAACACTCCAATTTCTTTCAAAATGATTTATTTTTTAAATTAAACACATGAAAATATATTCCAACTAGAGATGTCTACGGGACGGGAAGGGGAAGTCTTCCTCATCCTTGCCCCCGTCACCCTATTCCATTCCCCATCCTCGTAAATTTCCCTAGAACGGGGTGGGAAAATCCCTGCGGGGATTCTGCGCGGATTGCCACGGGAAAAAATTCTCCGCCTTTATTTTTCTCTAACAGTTTTTTTAATTTCAATTAAATATTTTTTTTTTACAATTCTTTAAAAATTTTCAATGGATTTTTCATTTAAATAAAATATTGTCAATTTTACGAATTAAAACAATAAAACACATGTAATTTAAAAAATATAATTAAAATGCTAAATTCTCCTAATTTGTAAAAAAATTAAAACTAAACATTTAGAGCATCCTATTTTAAATATTGCAACATCTAAAGAATTAAAATAATAAAAATCTCGAACTTAAATAATTAAAATATCCATAATTATCTTAATAAAGTCTACCATATTAATATGAATATATATATATATATATATATATATATATATTAAAAATTTAAAATTTATATACAAAGTCGGGGCGGGGTCGGGGCTGAGGACTGGAAATATATTTCCTGTCCCCAGCCCCGAATTGTAAACGGAAAAAAAAAAATCCATTCCCCCGTGAGGCTTTGACGCCGCAGATTTTTTGGACATCTCTAATTTCAACACACCTTAAAACTATCCTAAAAATGCATTTTTCGCTTATAGATTTGAGGTTCAATTATTTCAATTTCGTGTTTGATTTAAAAAAAACCTTAACTTTTTATGTGGGGTAAAAATAAGAAACAAAATTAAGTTTCACCCTAACTTTAAAAAAATGCTGCAAATTTAATCTTCCACTTAAAAAATGTTGTATTTTTTTTTTTTTTTTTTGAAACATAAAGGCATTATCACAGATTCACATGTATTCAAAGAATTAGAAAACATAAGTCTTTAAAATGGATAGGATTTCAAAGAGTGCCTACACTAGGGCCCTTTTTCTGGGGGCGGGAGGCGGGAGGCTGCGTTAAAATATGTAAGTTTTGACAAAACTCTTCCGTTGTTAATTTGTGTATTAATTATACTAATTTTTGGGGAAAAATTTGATATCAATTAGTGAATTAATTAAGAACGATGCTTATTGTTGAAGTTAGTGGGTGAATTGGTGAGAATGAATTGTTGGTATTAATTCTAACACTTTTTGTGATCAAATGGTTGGTTTGAATCCTCTTTATTGTACTTTAAAATATCAATTTTTTTTTCTACAACTAATTATGAGTGAATTCATTTAAAATTACTCGTGAAATTTGATTAATCCCTACTAGCTTTTACAATTTGATTATTCTAGAGTCAAACACTTCTCCATAACAAATTTTAGATTTTAGATTTTACAATTTTGGAAACTAAGATTCATTATATATGTATGTAGTATCTTTTTCGCACAACCATATCCTATATCCTAAAATTTCACATTAGTCCCAAGCAACCAAAAAAAACTACCAACAGTGCAAAAAACTATAGTTGTTTATCTTTAATCTTAACAAACAATTTAGAGAGAAAAAAAAAAAAAGAAAAAGGGAAAAAGAATGAAAATGATCAATAAAGTATGTACAGATTTAGAAAAATATAGTACTTCTAAAATGGTAACAATCTGATACTAAGCTTAAACCATCAACAATTTAAAATTGTTTATATTGTTAAGTTTGTCAATTAACTTCAAAATTATTATTATGTTTAGTAAGAAATTCAAAATCATTAACATTGAAGTATTTTTTTAAAAAAAAATAATAATAAATATTAAAGATGATCACAATAAAAGTACACCACAAAACTGTTTGGAGGGTGCGTTGGAACCGTGTGATGATGCTGAAATTGTAGATGGGAAAAATTGACGGTGGAGATGAAGGGGCAAGGAGAGTTGTTAATAAGTGGGGCCATATGTGGATCTAATGGGCCTATGGATCGGTCCACGTGGCAGCAACTTTATCTGTGGACTGTGGTACTACACCAACCTTTTTAAGTGCTCCATTTTATCGCACTCCCCACCGCCGCACCGCCGCCCTAATTATTTATGCAACCCAAAAAATGCCTTTCTTTTAATATAATAAAAGATAGTACATGACTAGTTTAATAAATAAATATTTTATTAAGAACCATGGTTAGGGATCACATTGAAATATGAAAAGATATTCAAATTGTTTATTGATATCAGGACTATAATATTGGTAATAAAAAATGTATGGCTTAAAACGATTGGTACAGATGATTTTGTTAATCACAATTTTGATGTCTATATTTGTAGGGCTGTGATTATTTGGTTCATCAACCTTAAAACATTTCCAATAAATTTTCTAACATTTTAAAGATTGCATCTTTAAGTTATTAAACTCTCATTTGATAACCATTTTATTTTTTATTTTTGAATCTTGATTTTTTAAAATTAAGTATATTTTCTCTTTCATACTTTACAATCAAACCTTGTATCTTTATCAAATATAATAGTTAAATTTTTAGTTTTATAATAGTTAAATTTTTAGTTTAATTCTAAAAACAAAAGCAAGTTTTAAAAATTACTTTTTTACTTTTTAAATTTTAACTTGATTTTAAAAACTAAATAGAATTTTTAAATTTGTATATTTCTTTTCAAAAAGTAGATTTATGGATTAAACTTATAAACTGTATTTTTGAAGAATATTTGTATATATTGATACTTTAAAGGATGTCCTCATAAAATTGAGATTTTAAACAGTTACCAACGAATCAATTTTATTTTGATCATTTTATTATTATTATTGTTATTATTATATGCACGTGATGTATACCATAATTATTGCGATGTTGACTCTTGGGATAGTAGGTTAACCAATCATGGTCATCCAATATTTATAACCCAACAACAATAATAAAAGAACCACTGAAATTTGCAATCCTCACTATAGAAAATGCAACTAGGAATTAAATGTGACAATCTAACCGCTTTCAATTTTCAATTCTAAAAATAATTCAAAACAAAAAACTTAAATAGTTTTATAAAATATAGAATAACAGCTCAGACACAAATAATTAAATAACAAATATTTTAATAGAAATATTCGTTTAGAACAAGGGGCGATTGATTCCTTACGCCAATATACTTCACACCGAAATTACCACCATATCCCTATTGAGTATGACCTGTAAATGATTTCAGCTCAATTCTTAATAGTTTTACCGGTCGATTAACCGTCTGAAAAACGAAATGAAAAAAAATATATATATATATATATATATATATTAAAAGGTAAAAAAAAAGCCCAATGAACAAACCTAAAATGAATTGAAAAATAATAAAGGGAGTAAGCAATGAGATATGTAATGGTCCCTTCCAAGAACATTGGCATCTTTGATCTCAATTAGAACAGCAAATTCCAATTCATTATCAAGCTATAATAAATTGCAGCGTCTCAGTTTCAGAATGATAATTCAACTTAGTTTTGTTGTGTCGTGTCATAATGAAAAGAGAAGGTTTAAAAAAGAAAAGTATTGATAATTTCCTTGGAAGTAGCCGTAGGCCCAGTCCCAATAGTTGTTGCCATTCAATCGGAGATTCTTACGCTGTGTTGAGCTGACCCATCTTAGTTTCTCTTCAAGTTTCTCCTTGTATGGTGGTGGTTATGGTCTGGCTCCTGGTCCTGCCCGGCTGACCTTCGAGCGCCAATTGAGCATAATGCTCCCCTTTTGTCGTTCACTATTCTGAAATTTTTACATTCAAATTCTTCTTGCAACACAACAGAAAGACACAACAAATATTGTACGATTAAAATATCAAATAAACAAACAGACTGGCTTCATATTCAATGTAATCCATTCACTGGTTGTAATGAAGAAGGATATTATCATCAACCGTACTCAAAGAGTGTTTGATCTCAATGAGTTTGATATTGGGTCGATGACAAATAAAGCCATATGAATCAATTCAACTCTGTTCATTTATTCATTTTTGCATCATTTCCGTACTAACTTACTGCTTTCATTAGTCCTCTAAGAGAGTTGAGAAAAGCATATCTCGCATAAAGCCTGCTCTCCCAATAGCCTGTCTCATCCTTTTTTCCCGCTCTTCCTGGCTCAAAGAAGGATCAAAACTGGAGAGAGGGAGAGATGTGTTAATACTAAACAACAGGAAGAGATTATCAGAGGGCGTAACTATAGTAATTCCTCCGTCGATGCAAAACAGGCAGATCACTGTTACTTGACTATGATCATCAAGGAAAATTTCTTACCTTGTGACCAAAGACGAGTAGTTGTAAAGGCCGACGGAATTACTTGGACTGGATTTAAGCATAGGGACTTTTCAGTCATGGCATATAAGGGAATTAAACGGACTAACATTTTCTTGATCTAACCAAACCTTTTTGGATGAACAAACACAATACTGGCTTGAGGAATTAACAATAATATAGAAATACATCACTATAAAAAGAAAAAGAAAGAAGAAGAAATGTAAATGAACAATTACCTTGATTTCCAAATCGGTGATGGTAACACGTTCTCTGAAGATGTGTCGTCGGCACTGGTTAGCATGGATTTTGAGATATCTTCAACTTCAGATGCAGGATAATTTAAAATAAGTGATGACAAAAACGGATCATGAGTTGCACTAGGCACATTTGTGGTGCTTGTACGGTACCCACTGCTCCCTAAAAGCACCTGCAGATGAGCCTCGCGAAGGTCCCGGCTCAAGAGGGACAATGCCTGACTGTTGGGGATTGCAATCTTACGCAACCTGCGGCGCCTCTGAAGGTGATCCTTTTGTTAAGGAAACAAGATGAACATGGTAAAACTAATAGTTTCCTCATCTAAATATACCACTCAAATGACAGAAGTCAGCAAAAACAAGTATCAAATTTAAAGGATATCTTGTATAAGTGCCCATGATGCAATGTTATATGGCTTAACATGTCTCCCATGACTTTAACTGAGCATATGGGACAAACCTGCAAGGAAGAAACAAATTAAGCAGAACCCAAATTTCTCACAAACCAATAAACCTAGAAGTGTAGAAACAGTGAGAGCATATGAAAGTTGATGTGGAAAGTTTCTTTCTCCTCACAGTTTCATTAAATTACTTTGGGGATCTCATCAAATAATGGGCAAGGAGAAAATTAATTCCACAAGCAAACGTCAAGTTTAAGACAATCAAGGGGAGGATTAATCTAAAACAATTCATACATACAACAACTAAAAAGGATTAGTAGAACCATAATCACAGAATGTCCAAACACAACAATTGCTACAATCTCTCTGAACATGAAACAAGAGAATAAATAAAAAAGCAGCTATCAGCAACGATGGAAACAATAATAACAGCATTAAGAAAAAAAAAAGAAAAAAAAAAAAAAGCATCTTCCCAAATCCCAATCCCAGGTGAATAGTAAATAAAAATTTGGTTGCACCCAGAAAAAAAAGGGGGGGGAATACGTACCGTGACTCTAGTCTCGCAAGAGTGCTCGTCTTCCAGATGCGAACAAAGGGACATAACGTCAAAATTCTCGTAGCAAAAGGGGCAGGGAAAATGGGGGCGAGCATCGTCATCCATCTCCAAATCATCGATTCCCAACAGATCTAAAACCAAACAAAATGAACAAATTAGGGGGGGTGGGGAAGAAAAAAGAAAAAGGGGTAGATCAGGAAGAGAAGGAAAACCTAAGTTGGAGGTCTGGTGATGATGCTGCAACATATACTGGCGTTTAGCGGCGGCAAGGCGAGAGGTCCAGAAATCGGAATCCATATCCGGGAGAGGAAACTCCAAAAAAGAAAGGATGGAAAAAAGGAATCAGAAGAAGAGATGGGGAAAGGGGAGAAAAAGAGAGAAGAGAAGAGCAGAGCAAAACGCGTTCCCGAGTAGCTGAAAAGAAGAAAGTGAAGGGAAGCGTATGGAGGGGATGGGAGGTGAGGAATGGAGGATAAAAGAAACAGAAGAGAGAAAAGGAAGGGCCGGAAATAGGGTATGGTTGGATGAAGAGAAGGGAATGATTGATGTTCGATGAAATTGGAAAAGGAAGAAAAAAAAGAAGAATTGAAGGTGTGGAATTGAATTGATTTGACCTTTTCCTCGCATTAGATTTCAAGTTTGAACTTTAAACTTAACCAAATGCGTTTCTGAAACTACCAACACACACATGCCTATGCCTCCCCTTTCCACGCTCCATCTTCATGCCACCAATTTTCCTTTCTTCTTCTTCCTCTTCTTTTTTTCCTTTTTTAATTATTTTTTTTCTCCACATGTTCTTTTAATTTTGGTGGTTCAAATTTTTTCACTTTTTTCCCCTTTTCTTTCTAATATTTTTTTTCCCTTTTAATAAACGCTTTATTTTCATTTTTTATTCTTCTTGTTTCTATCTAGTTTTTATTTTAATCTCTATCCTCCCTTCTAAATTTATTTTGAATCTATGACTTCTTAAAAGATTGGTTTTAGATTTTGTACTTTAATTTTTTTTAAAAAAAATACATATTCTAATTCATGAATTTATACAAACTAAAAAACAATTAAATTGTTTTCTGTTTTTATTTTTGCCCTATTACTTGAGCAGGTTCCACATTAATTAAAAAAAAAAAAACAGCTAAATATGTTTTCAAACCACATAATTTGGTTGAAATGATATTTAGTTAGGTGACAATAACCATAAGAATAAAATTAGTTTTTTTTTTTTCTAAAGTTTGGCAAATAAATATTTGAAAGGTTAAATTAAACTAATGTTTTTTTACTAGATAATTTGATAATTCACAACTAACACCACAATGAATTCATGATGATTAGAGGAAAGAGAAGGATGAAGCTAAGTGGTGAAAAGAAAACAGAAGGAATGAGGTATTAAAATATATATTTTTTTCAAAAAAAAAAAAAATTGTTACAAAGAAGATTTTAAAATTTTCTTTAATAATAATAATAAAAAAAGGAATGCAATATTAGTTCCACTAAAAATTAACAAGAAAACTAACAAAAAGATCAAAATAAAAAATATTTTCGTAAATTAATACCAAGAACACTTAAGTAATCAGTCATTATTATCTAAAAGCTAAAGACTCTTTTTGAGTTCCCATTCTATCCACATTGACGGAAGATCTTAATAATAATTCATGGAAAAAGCAAAGTCAAATATCCAAAAATATTTGTCAAACCAGAAATCAAACATTTTGGCTTGGAAATTTTTTTCATTAAAAGAAAATTAAAATACTTTCCCTCAATCAGCCTATTAAGGATTATTTGATTTAATTTTCTATTTAATTTTGAAAATAAATCATTTAAGTAAAAATTGAAATATTTGACAACCACTCAAAATAAATTTAGAAATATTTCTCAAGGTGTATTTTAAATTATTTTTATAACGTCAACAGCTCAGAACAGACATATATGAAGAATTCTAAGTCAAGTAACAATAATATTCTTCAATTGATCTTGAAATAACCATGAGAATTGTCTGAGCATAAGAGATTGACAAAAATATCTTAACAACAGGCTTTGCTAATAGCGCATGCCAAGACTCATCAGAAAAGATGCGGTGGTTTTGGTGGTGGAAGACGAGTTGGTTGTGCTGGGGAGAGACCCAATAATGCGACTATAATTCATTGCTGAGTGAGAAATATATATATAATTTAGAAACATGATTTTTGTATGGACCAAAAAACACATCATAATTGATATATTTCTTAATTGATTTTAATTAAATAAAACACTTCTAATCCTAAGTAATAATTTAGTTCTTAAATTTTTAAATATTATTCTTTACAAATTGTAATGATTTAGTGAAAAATATTATTTAGTTTCAAAAGAAATTCTACTTATGTAGACTAGAAAACTTATTGAGATTTCTTTCTTAAATAAACTAATAAAGGTTATGTAGAACATGATACTTAAATGTTGTATATAATTTTTATGTTAGGTATTAAATTATTATAAATTTTAAAATTGAAAGACTAAATTGTAACAAATTTAGAAGTACAATGATACATTATCAACTAAAAGTTCGAAACATTTAATTATTGCTGGTAGAAAATTTAGGACCAAAATATTTTTAACCTTTTAGGTTTTGAAGATCATTTTCTTATTTTTATATTAGTTGTATTAAAAGAAAAGATGCCTAAAAATATACATTACCTCGTCATTCTCCTTTTATATGCAATGAACACAAAGTACCTTTCCTATTTTGGAATAGATATGAGACAAAATACATGTTGTGATATACTTGACACATAGATAAGTATCATATTTTATTAGGATTTAAGTTGTATTTGGTTTAACTTTTCAAGTATTTTATTTTGAAAATAAGTCTTTCTTTAAAATAAAAAAAAATGAAGTGTTTAACAACCACTCAATCAAAATAACTTTTGAAACACTCTCAAAATGTATTTTAAATAGTTTTTATCAAGAAATTATAAATAAAAGGGAAGATTGCACAAACGATGTGTTTGTTATAATCACACCCTAAACTTTGAATTTGATCCATTAACCCCTTCTAGTTTATTAAAAAATGTCCATTTGTGACTTGGTAAAAAAGGGAAAAAAAAAAGTTGGAGAGACCTCTCACCAACGACAAATATTGAACCATTTAACATAACAAATCCCTTTTTGAACTTACAGAAATCAAACCAAGACTACCAAAGTAATGTTTATAATGTCAGTCAAGTTGAGCGATTTTAAAGTTTTTGACTTATATCATTTTTCTGAATTTTCTTACGGTTTCCATTTATTTGCTCTTTTTAGATGATTTCAAAGAAGTTTGTCGAAGATTATGGTAAGCTTTTGCCAAGTTCCACAAGACTACAAGTCGAGCTATTGAATGAAAGCTTTTGTTAAGTTCCACAAGTCAAAAGCTTTCCATTATGGTTTGTTTTCGCTCTCTTCTAACCTTTAGTTTTAGAGGTCAATGGAAACACATTTTGCGGTTAGAGGTCTCCATGCTTCTTTTCACCATTAATTTTCATTTTACATATAGATTTGTGAATGGACAAATTTGCCCTCTTATGATTGAATATCAACTAATAGGAGGGTGTGATTGCAAACACTTATAAACTAGATGGGTTTAATGGATCAAAATCAAAATTTAGAGGTATGATTATAACGAACCTATAATTTAGGGGTAGGTTGTGTAGTTTTTCCTAAATAAAAACGACTTTTATGAAACATTTTTTTCTGATCAATCAAAACAAACTCTTGGGTTTTATACTTTCTATTGAAATTCTAATAGATATTTTTAGGGGTTTTATTTGATTTTTATGATTTAGTCTAGATTTTACAAATATTCAAGTTTTTCCTTAAAAAAAAAAACTCAGTTGTTAGTTAAGAAATTAGAACTTGTTTGCTGACATGTCCAACTTACATCATTCGATCAATCTATTAAACACCAATATAATGCATACTTAAATAAATTACTCTAAATTCTTAGGCATAATTAGAGATGTCCACGGGATAGGTCGGGGCCAGGATGTCATTCCCCATCCTCATCCCAGCTTCCGTGGAAAAATTGGACATCTCTAGGCACAATATCACAAAAGAGTTTTCTACGTTAAATTTTAATTGCTATGTTAAAGTAGAAAACTCTTTTGGTTGGAATAACATGTCTAATTATGAACGGCATTTTTTTTGTTGAAATAACAGAAATCAAACCAAGACTTCAGTTTCGATTTTTCGAATGAAAACAAGAGATCATCATTAACAAGTTTCTACAAATTTCTACTTTTAGGTCTTGAATACTCAAAATAGAAATAAATATCAAAATGAGTTCACCTAAAATGCTACCATGATTTCACACCAAGAATCTAGTAGACACCCTTTCCTATGAACTTGGAGGAAGGTTGAGGAAGGAGAGTCTTAACTCCCATAGGAAGAAAAAGGGCAAAATGAAGAAATTACTTGCTGTTTTATGAAATCATAAGAATATTATTCTACAGTTGAAAATCTCAAATCATCTACCAAGTCACGTATCATCTTAATAAAAAAATCTTACAGTCTCCATTCAAATTCTTGAAACTATGATCGATGCACCGCATCTCAACAGACAGTAATCATCCATCTACAATACAACAAAAAGGGGAAAACGTAGATTATAAGCATTGTCTAAAAACTGCATAACCAACTCATCTAAAGTTCAAACGTTATGCCTAAAACATCATATGATTAACAAACATGTAAATTGTTATCCTCCAGCATGAAAATTGTAAAGGTGTCCACCCCCTAGGACTTCTAAGGCATGTAAAGAGTAAAGAATCACACAGCAAGTCGCTTTAGCCAAGTTCAGCAATGAGCAATCTCTCACGATCCTAGAGAAAGAAACATGTGGAGTTAGACATATAAAGGCACAAAAGATAGATGATGATGGATGCAAGGTTACATTCTTGAAATTCTATATTTGAAACCTATTTTAGACAATGAGATTGAAGATGGGGAAGGACCTGAAGGGAGGCTGATAGCAAATTTCAAGAAGGCCGGCCACCACGAAAGGTAATGGCCATGAGGGATCGGTCATAGGAACAGCTATAGGAGCACTAAATTCTTTCTAAAATGTTAAAATATAGGCTGATTCTTTGATATAGTTCTAGGTGGGTAAACCAGCTACATAACATCGTTTCAAGAAGTACTGGCATAGGACCTTCTATGTGTTCTATAAACCCATAAACTATTCCCCTTTGCTTTCTCTTAGCACTATGACTCATTTCAACTACACTGTAATCTACTGGATCCATTTAGTGCACACCACACTAAAATTTCTTGTTAATATTCGTATCATACTTCATAATAATCTTTTTAGTTGCAGGAGGAAGGCTTGGATGCTAACCTAAAATTGATTACCTTAGGTAAGTCCTGCTCAGTAGTAGCATTCATCATTCAAGAATCTACAACATAAACACAAACGTAGAAGTTTCACTTTTCAGGGTGACAATGATGTAATAACACCATTTTATAGAAAGTAACATTGAAAGGATATGAACTCAAGTAAAGTCCCCAAAGTTTCAAGAGAAAGAACATGTATACAGTAGGGATAACTAAAGGATTTTAACTGTCATCGAGAATGGTGAATACAACAAAATCATGCCTCGCCAACTCATATCAACCTACACGAACTCAGTTATGAGTCTGTTTCTTCCTACTGCTATAAAAACCCAATGTCACTGAACTACTTGCACATGAAAAACAAGCAATACATGACTTTATTTCAGCATCTTGTCTTTTGAGGGCAAGTGCTTGAACCATCCGACAATCATCATACATCATCATTGCAATCTGAGTGGTAGAAGAAATCAATATCATACTTGTCATATTACTAAAATTAATGCCATCGATGAACAAAAAGAAAAAGAAAATCCATAAGTAAACTGACCTTTTTCACACACTGACTCATTATTATGGTCTATTATTAATTCAACATCCCCAATAAAATTATCAAGATTGAGCTCTTAAGAGTCTAATTATTGAAAATTCAGACAATGGCTAGATGGTAATACCATAGAGCATTAAGAGAAGAAAGACTTAAATCATCACCAGTGAATTCCAATTCTTTGACAACAAAACATGGAACCAGAATTTCATATTGGTCTAAGCCCTTAAGGATCCAATGGATAAATAGAACATAAATAAACATTTTCCACACGAAGATGCGAAATAACGAGATCTGAACTGAATAAATTGTTGGGAATTTCATCAGCCACGACCGATCATTAACTCCATAAAGTCATAGGAACAAAAGGTTTGAATCTCTCAGCTCAAATTCATCACAAAAAGAATGGTTTCTTAACGTAATCTACTCAAGTAATATTTTACCACAATTTCCAAAACGTCGATGACAAAAATAAATCCAGTCATACCATCGTTGATGCTTAGACCTCAAATAGTATCGTCTTGCCCTACAAAAGGAAAAGCAATGTGCACTCTTTCATCGCGCAAGAGAGTAAAAGATGGGTTGACGAAAATGCAAATTAAACATTATCCAGCCAGACGAACAAATTTGTTCTTTCAAATTCTCAATGAACATTTCACTTAACCACATTTTGAACACACCTAAAGAATAAACCCCCCACCTTGAATTAGGGTATAAGATAACCATGAGAACCAACCAACTTATTAGTCATTAAAGGAAGGTAGAATCACCAACACCTATAGCTAAAGCCAAACAGGACAAGACGGAAAACTCAATTCAAAGGGAAAAAAAAAAAAGAAAAGAAACTCAATTCAGATAATTACATAGAGAAATTGAGCAATAAGAGGAGGAAAATACCTTCAGGAGTCCAACCGTAGCTTCGACGAGAGACGGAAAGCATAGAAGTAAGCAATGCAGAGGCAGTAGCAGAGTGGTAAGGAAGCAACGATTCCACACAGCAACTCAACTCAACAGGAGACCTTCAAAACAAAAATCCATCAGACACATAACAAAATTCGAAAAAGCAGAGAAGTTGGATCGAAATATTACCTCAAAATGCGATGGGATTGGGAGAGTGGGTTCTGCTTGGGGATGCTGAACGGAGATGGGGCTGATTTCATTTTGGCACCGTTGGTAAGTCTGGCGGAGATAGGGGCTCGGGCTAAGGTTGATCTGAAGGCTGACCTAGCAGCCATGGCAGCGGCGGAGGACATGGTTCAAGGATTTGGCAAATATGGTTCTTGGGGTTTTCTTAAGGTTTTAGCCCTTTGCTTTGCTTTTGCGTAGGTATTCCTGTGTGTGCGCTTGTACTGTACTAACATACTGCAGAACCTTGGACTTGGAGATCATATTACTCTAATAAGCCCCAAATATTTAGATGACACCTACCTAATTACTGTTAAAACCCTTGGATCCATCTTCCTTTTAGTTTTTGGAAAGGAAAAATAAAATGGGTTTGGCTTTTACTCTCAAACATACAAGCATTCAAAAAATCCGATGATCCAAAAAAATCGATCAACCAAATCTAAAACGTTGGATTATCAACTCATTTGGGTTGGGTTTGATTCAAATAAATGAAAATTTTATGAATTGGGTTAGTTTATGGTTCACCTAATATAATCCAAACTAACCCGAATTTATTATTAATTTTAATTTTTTTTTGTTACTTATAGCACAATTATTTATACATATATTGATTTTAATTTTATTTAATTCTAATATTTTTTGAATAATTTATTTTTCAACAACTCTTAAAAATAGTTTCTTTGCATTTTAGAAAGAAATTTTTTCCTATATATATTGAAATTGAGTAGTTAATCTTAATTCAATATATGAAAATAATTAAATTATATTTTTACATATTTACGTTTGGTTTTTTTTAAAACAAAAATTTTAAATAAATGACTCGATTAATCCGAACCAATCCAACCCAAATATTTCATGGTTGGGTTGAGTTCATTTTTTAATAAGGATTATTTGGGTTTAAGAAATTTACAACTTGGGTTTGGTCTAAAAAGTCTTTCAACCCAACCCATGAACACCCCTTCCCAAACATATTAAGAAGATCGTTTTTTAGTATTTTTGCATTAATTTTCAATTGTATAGAATAGAATTTAGATTTGTATTAAGTTTTTTAAAAAAACGAACACGATAAATTATATATAAATATTAAGTATAATTCAATTGGTCAAGTTGACTATCAACTAAGATATCATAATTCCTTTCAAAATAAAGACTGGTATCATATATTCAAATTTCTTCACTCTCTAAACTACTTTAAAAAAAAAAAGGAGAAAAAAAACATATAGGTAAAGGTAAAAGCTTTATAAAAGAAATATAATTTTTACCCTCTACTTTCTATTATTAAAAAAAACCCAAGAAAAATAATTTTATAAAAAAAAATCCAAGAAAAATAAGAAAACTTTAGACCTGGGATAACAATTTCAACTTTTAGGGCAGAGTTTGAATTTAATCATTTAGATAGACTTCTATTATTTCATATAAACTCTGAAAAATGTATCTTTTAACTTTTGAATTTTAAAATTGTGTAATAAAATTTAATAGGCTACTATTTCAAAAATAAGTAAATAAAGAGTCTACATTGATTAGGTATCTGTTATGAAGGTTTGAACCAAACAAATAGAGATAAAAAAAAGGAATAGTAAAAAATGATAAGGACAAAAAGATGAAAAATTTTGGAAAATTGGAGGAAATAGTAAAATTGAGGGGTGTCTTTTGATTTTTGTCAAAAAATGGAAACAATAAATTTTTTGGCAAAAGTGTGTCCCACACATGACATATGTTTTTCTAATCTCCAAATTGTCCCTAGTATGATCGATTAACATTTTTTCCAAATATTGTGTAATTGTTATACCGTGTATAGATTATCAATAGAAATATAGTGTAAATGGAATCGTCTGCGATCGTGTATTAATTCTCAATAGATATACCATATAAATGGAATCATCCGTCATGAGACTTGAACATAACAGATTTAAGAAATAAATGTGTTGGTTTCAAATTTTGAATTGGCGGTTGCATATATGTTTAGATTTGATTTAACAACTTTTAAAAAATATTCAAAATTAATCAATCTTTTATTTGTTTATCACTATTTTTTATTTTAATTTATAATATATATTTAAATTTTACATTACTTTATTCATTTTTTTATTAATTTAAATTCAAATTAAAACTTTCTATCATGATTATGATTTTACTTAATATTTTCTACATATTATCATCTAACAAACTGTATATTTCATTAAAATTTTATCAAATTTTGTATTTTTTTTAATCACCTTTTATTCATTATCATCTTATTATACTGTTATATCATTAATTTGTCTTTTTTGACAAACAAATAAGTATCCACTTTTGCAATTTTGCTATTTTTGCTATGCCTCTATAATGAGTTAGGCTTCTTTTGCAAGTTTTGTGGTTGATGAAGTTATAAAATGTAATTGTTAAAACTTAAATGAAAATGAAATTATGAATGCAATGTAATTGTAAATAAACGAGCTACATTCCTAATTTTCATTCCCAAAATATATTTTAAGTTACATTTTACTATCAAATTATATTTTATCTTACGAATTAATCACAATAAATAGAAAACTTCCTGATTTTTCTCTCCAATTTATATTTGAATTTATCTTTTATTATCAAAATTGATTTTATTTATCTAATTTTCGATTTGTTTAAATGTTTATTACAAATTCAATTGCATTTAAATATTTTTTTCATTATCTCATAAATATCGTTATCAAATTAATTTGATTTTTTTTTTCTTCATATTTCGATGTATTCAAATTTTCATATAGAAACGCGTAAAAATGACTTGTACTTAAAACGAAACATATAAACGGAAATTAAACTTTTAATGTTTAAAACACACATATATATAGTTTTTTTTATATATTATTATTATTATATAACAAAAAAAAACCCTAAATCTCATCCTCTTCACTAAGCGGCCCCTCAAAATCTATTTTTCTCATTCTCAATCTTATGTATGCGATCATTGGTTCAACAATCTTGAATTTCATTATCTTGGCTAACTTTTGACGGTCATCCTCGCCAGTTTAGAGACCTTTTTGCTCGCACACGTGTTCCCTGCTTTTGTTTCTACTTTGAACATCATTTTCAACAATGACGTTCTAAGATTGATAGTTTTTAAGTTGACTTTCAAGATTCTATGAACAAAATGGTCATATGATCATATGGAATGAAGACGATGAAACTCCTACAACTGGTTTGGTATCGAACATAATTATATTTCTAATAGTTATATCATTTTGAAGTTACAATTTCTTCAAATATTCACTTGTTATTTCTCCAAATGAAAATTTAAAATTTGCTATTTCTCTTGTCAAACCAAAAAAATCTCCTTTTATTATTCTTTTAATAAAGTATAGATGTAGATTAGTACATGTTTCCATGCATATATACAAGTCTATGAATATGTGTATTGATAAAGAAAATTAGCAACTTAATATTTTTATTTTATCAATTTTTTTAACGTTCGACGAATAAGATTATTATGTGTATATATATATATATATATATATATATATATATTGGATGTTGTGTATTAGTGAGGATTGGGTTGGTTGGAAAAATGTCAAAATAGGCCCCCCCCAAAAAAAAAAGTAACAATGATCATGAAATACAGATTTAGTTATTTTTGCAATTAAAATTTGCTATAGTTATTTTTGAATCACAACCATTTAAATGTAACTTATTTATTTATTTGGTTGTCTACCTAATATCAAATTCAAAATATTCTAAAAAAGAAAAAGAAAAGAAAAATCACTCTCGAAATACAAAAAAGTCCAAGCAAGCTGAAGCCCAAAACAAGAATACTTAACGTATGGCTGAAGCACACAATGTTTTTCATGACCCAAGACCCAACTAAGTAGCAAAGCCCATAGCCACACCAAACCCAAGAATTCCAGCCCAAGAACAAGCACAAGTATTAGGTTGAGTTGCCCAAATGGTTTGATTTACTATTTTATAGATGGAAAATAACATCTGACAATAGTTATATTATTGTCGATAATAAAATATTTTTATATGATTTTGAATAAAATAAACTATGTTTTTAATTTAAGAAAAATCTTATAAATAGAAAAACCCAAAATTACTTTTTTTATTTTTATGAAATTTATAGTAATAACTTCCTATAATTTTAATAGGCAAATTAATAAATAATCATTTTAATTGGATAACTATGTACAAGTAGACTATTAAAAATGCATACCTGTACTAAACTAAAATAACCAATACTATAAACCTTACACACAAAAGAAACCAATACTAAAACTAACTATTTAATATTTTCGACAAATATCATTAATTACATCAATTCAGTAAAGATTTGTCCACTAAAATGAATCAAGCAAGTATATCATGTATTTTAGATGGTATCAATTAAACCTAAACTAATAATTAATTTAAACTTTCAACTTTAAGAATTGTACCAATTTAGACATCAAACTAATAATTGAATCAATTTAAACTCATAACTTTCATAACTCACAAATATATCAATTTAAATCCGAAAGATTCATAAATTTATCACAATTTACACATTCTTTTACATTTAATTTGAAAAAAAAATATATGTTTATTTTTCAATTAATCTTATGGATTGTTTTAAGTGGATCGACTTAGAACTTTTAGACATGTGTAGACTTCTACAAATGTTGATTCAACAAAATTAACAATTATAATTTAAATGAAAATTTTCAAATAAATCTTAATCTTGAGTCTAAATTGATCCGTTTATATGAGTTTAGAAGATTAATTGAAAAAAATACAAATATTGCACGATGTTTATCCAAATAATATAATAGAGGGTTTAAATTGATACATCTGTGAAAGTCCAGGGTTTAAGTTGAAACAATTAATAGTTTAGAGTTTAAATTAATACAATTCTCAAAATTAAGGGTTTAAATTGATACAATTATTAGATTATAATTTAAATGGATACAACCCTTCGATGTTTAGAGTATAAATTGATGATTATTCTAATTTTTTTTTTAAAAAAATAAGTTTAATAGTTATTTTAATATATTATTATTGTCTTATTAAAACAAATAATTATATTATTTTTGTTAAATTAATGTCAATTAGTTAATTAATTATAATAAAAATAAATAAATATATATATATATATATATATATATAAAGAAGAGAAGAAAACGACATTTTCAAAAGTGTAAAGAAAACTTATCAGAGGAAAATATATGTTTGAAAATAACTTATTATAAGCAAATGGTGAGATAAGTATGTTTGTGTTAATTCATATCGAAAAAAAAGCCTCCAACCAAACAATCTTTGAAGGTTAAACATAAAGTGACAAATATATATAATTAGAAAAAGAAAACTCATATGCTACTCAACTCCAATTCTCATACCCTATGATATCTAAATAACTTAAGAAATCTAAGTACTGGGTGTACGATTTATCGGTAAATTACTTAAATTTAGCTAAATCCAAGACCTCTTCAAAAACTCGAGTGGAGCATGGCAATATCAATTTTCCATCTTGTCCTGAGTATATTTCATCTTCAAATTGATTAAACAATTCTTGAAAAGTGATAGAGGACAAGTATTTTAGTGAAACGACATATCTTTTTTGTTCTTCTCCAACGTAAATCACAAAATGTCCTTTCTTTGTCCTCCACTTCCTCAACAACTCATGCAATTTTTCTAAAATCTTCATCTTTATGAAATTAATATTGCGATGGAATGGAATTTGTGAAAGAATATGTAAAACTATGGTGGGTCATGGTTTTTATATTAGAGAATTCCAACTTAATATCCACATAGGATTTACAATTACTTTTCTTATTTGGATTCAAACTTTGAAACAAGGGTTGACTAGATAAATAGAAAATTTAGAGGTTTCATTTAGAAAAATAACAAAAAAAATTTAAAATTGTGAAATGGTAAAGTTGAATTAAATAAAAATAATAATGATAAATTATCAAAGCTGACCTCAAGTACAAATAAATAGCTAATGTTCATAGGTTGAAGCATAAAACTTCAAATACACTTTAACTACACAATTACCATGATAACCATTGTAGCCTATCAAAAGTCCAATCAACACCTACATGATATGTTTACTATCATTCTCTAAGTATTCATAGAAAATAAAAAATAATTAAAACCAAAACCACCAAAACCTCAAATAAAAAAAATAAAAAATAAAACTAGGGATTTGAAATTTTTCTCATCTTCCTTCGATTTTCCTCTAAAAAATAAATTAGAGATTTGAGAATTTCTTCACGCAACCACAACACCTCTACCTTCGGTTTTCCTTTTCATCGGCGATCACAATGCACACTGTCACAGAAAATAAGAAACGATTGAAGAAAAAAAAAAATAAAAAAATTGGAGTTGTATGGCTGCCGATTACAAATTCATGAACGAACAAAAAAAGGTGAAAAAAAAAACACAAAGTTGTAGCCGTAGAGTTATATATTTTTTCCCCTTTTATTAATTTTTTCTTTTTATTGATTTGAATTATATTAAATTTTAATTTTAAAACAAAATCTAGACCTTTCAAACTCAATTAAAATTTATTGGATTATTAAAAAATGAAATCTATCTTTTTATATATATATATAATTCCAAGTAAGGTTGAATCTTATACTTTTCCCTCTTAAATTTAGAATTTATAAATTTCAAATCTTTTATCAACTTAAATGCAAAATGTTCAAATCTCGTTTCAAATAAATTTAAATGGATTTTCTTCTCAATTATATTAGTTTTGACACTAAAATACAAAATTAAAAAGAAACAAAATCCAATAATTTGAGATAATTAATTTAAGTTCACAAGATCTCGGAATATTAAAATTTATATACCAATGATATATTATTATATTATTATATTACATTTAAAAAGAATAAATTATATAAATAGTAATAATATAAAAAAATATATGAAATAAAACAAGAGTTAAACCGTGATAAGAATACAAATCTCTAAATATACTTAAAAAAAATTGAAAAAGAATTAGATAAAACTGAATCAATTTGAAAAGCGAAGGTAACAAAAAACTGAATTTGATAACAAAATGTATAAATAAATTAAAAAATAATAAGATAAAACCAAATTTGAGAAGAAAATGTATAAATAAATTGACAATGAATAAGACAAAATCAAATTTGATGATAAAAGATAGATTTAGATAGATAATCGTGGAGAAAAATCAGGAATATACAAACTTTTGTTATAATAATAGATAAAAAAATTATGGTTAGAATCTCATAAGTTCACATACAATTATGTTGTATGTGTAAATATAAAAAAATTAAATCTCATAGCTTCGTATTACTATTATATTGTATGTGTATCTATATGTTAGTTAATTGGTGAAATCTCTTATAAACATGACTAAAATAATATGATAAGTGCTAAAATTGATAAACAAATTTTTGAAGAATATTTTAACGATTTGAAAAAAAAAAAAGAAATATCACTTTGTCAAAAAAGATCGTTTAAGCATATGAGAAATATACCACTAATTTATTAAGAATGTGGGTATAAAATTATGAAAATCGTTAAAATAATAACAAAAATAGTATATAAAATAATTTAATCATTCAAGGATATGAAAAAAATACAACTAATTTATTATGTATATATGTACAAAATTATGAATAACAATTCAAAGATTTGAATAAGGTAAAAAGTAATGAAAACCATTAAAATATTTGAATAAATTTGAAATTTGATTAGATAAAATAAAATTTGATAAGGTATGGATATTTAAAATATATGATAGAAAAATCTGGATATTCAATTTAGGTGAAATCAATTCAAAAAATGGTTAAATAGAATCTAAATAAATAATAAAATATGGAGACTATGTTAACTACATGAGCAAAATCTGGAGATAGTTGTTATTGAGGAACATCAGCAACTACACCTTATACATAACTCGACCTTGTGTTTTATTCTACTGGTATATCAGGCATTTAGAAATTTGTGGTCATATGCATCTCATGTAACTTGCCATAAATCTTATTCTTGGACGGTTTTGCCATTTTCCACAATGAACTCTTAAATTTTGCCATGCACTCCAATTTTCCAAAATAATTGTTCAAATATTGCTTGTTCCTACATTTGCTATGGCCCAATTTGTATAGGTCTATTTAAGATTCGGGCCTTTTCCTTTTTTTTTTTTTTAAAAAAATAATTCTGTTTCTTTAAAATAACAATAACAATAATATAATTATTATCATATAATTGGAATCGCTATTTTAATAATAATATTGTTATTTATTTATTTATATTAATTAAACAATACATATAAATATTTCAGTCCCTAACTCTTTTCTAAGAAAAATATCTTTTTGGTTATTAGGTTTTTGGTCTAGTTTTTCCTTTAAATTTGGTTTCAATTTAGTGCCTTAATTTTAAAAATAATACAATTTTACCACTAAAATTTGAGTTTTGTTTCAATTCGATCTCTATAATTTAAAATTTACATTTTTAATTTGATTTTTTTAATAAATACTCAGTTATAGTAATTAATGTTAATGTATATACTTAATTTTAAATGTTATGGAGTGCATTTAAAATATAAAAGTTTAATAATGATGAAAAATAGTGAAACCTAATTAATTTTAATTATTGTAATTCTTTTAAATTAATCAACAACCATTAGCAACTAAAGACAAGAAAATATTTATGAAAAAAAAAAAGAAGTTAGAAGTGTAAACAAGAAAATATTTATGAAAAAAGAAGAAGTTAGAAGTGTAAATTTTTAAATCTATGGACCAAATTCAAACAAAACTCAAGATAAAATTGTAACATTTTGAAACTTGAATAAATTAAAACCAGATTCAAAACTTTTAAACTAAATTTGTAACATTTTGAAATGTAGAGACCAAATGGAAAATAAAAAATAGGCTTTTTGCAAATTTGACCAATTGAGTTTTAAAAATTAAGCCCATTGCCCAAACTTATTATTTTTGCAAAAATGGTAAAAAACAAGCCTAGTCCATGAAATGTCAAAAAAGTACCGATACACTTAATACATTTGATATATGCTTGATATCCTTGATACATTACTAATGTACTTTTAATACACTCACAATTATACTTTTGATTTACTACTAATATATATTTGATTGATATACTATTGATATTTACAGATCATTTTTTTTATTGAGTTTGAGTTATTAAGCAATACAGTGTCTTCTATGTTCAAGCAAACTGAAGCCCATTCAAGCAAACTCCAAAGTTCCATATTTCTCCCTATTTATTTACTTTAAAACATATAAAAATATTTTAGATTTTCAATTCCAGCCCTTTATTTGTTTTTATTTTATTCTTCGTGGGTGAACGGTATAACTCAACATAAATCAGCAAACAAAATTTTAAAAACTCAAAAATAAAACAAAAAACAACAAATAAAAATAGAAATGTCCACCGGACGGGTGGGGTAGGGATGTCCATCCCCACTCCCCATTTCATTGAGATCGGGACGGGGATTTGGAATTTTTCAAGTTATTCTTTTTAAAAAGCCAATTAATTTGATCAAGTTTTAATTAAATAATTAATTTTATAACTAAATTGTTTATTATGGTTAGTTTTACGGACAATTTGAATTTAAAGATAAATTACTCAAAATTTGGTCTAAAAAAACTAATTAATTTTTTTAGTAGAAAGAAAGAAATATAAATGAAATTATTTACATATATAATCTAAATTTAAATATCCAACTTAAACATAATGCATTCTCCATCCCATTGGTTTTTTTTTTCCACTCCCTCTCCCATTCCTCGCCTTATTCGAGGCGAAGTCCGGTGAGAAAATTGGACATCCAATTGGCATGAGGGCGGTGCGATCTCACCAACGGCGGGGTTGAACCACCGTTTCTGTTTATGATAAAATAATCAGATAAAAGTAGCTTTGATTGCTCGAGGAAGCGAGAGTGTTAAGAGGGAAAGAGAGGCGGGAAGTTCATCCAGGACAAAATTTCCACCACAAAATCGAAACCACCAGCTATAACTTCAGGTATGAAATCGATGATGAAATCTCGAAAGAAAACGAAATCTTCAATAATAATTGCCGTCCTCAAACAATCGAAATCCACACAACTTCAAGAATGACAACTTGTAGAAACATGAGTAAAACAAAAAAAGAAAGAAAAAAGAGGGAGAATAACGAAAGAAAAAAGGGAAACAAAAGCACAAGTAATTTAGAAATAAAAGACCTTAAAATAAGAAATATCTTAACGCGATTTTACTGATGGGATAATTTGCCATCTTTACAAATTTTGAAAAGTAAAAGTCATAATTACTAAATTATAATGTAATTATTCAAGCTTAAATGAAAATGAAAATGAAATTATGAATAAATGTAATTGTAAATAAACGAGCTACATTCCTTCGTCCCCGAATTATATTTTAAGTTATATTTTATTATCAAATTAGATTTTATCTAACTACTTATCGAATTAATCACAATAATTCATATGGTAAAAAGAAAAAGTTAGATTCCCGACCGTGCTTCACCGGGTTACCCAACCGAGCGCACACAAAGTCCATGCTTCTTTTTTTTGGTCAGGTCCACCACCAGGCCAAAAAACAGAATCATGTTTTTTTGTTTTTTTTATTACATTATATTAATACATTTTCTATACAAAATGTAGGAGAATGCCTCATGTTTAGATTTGTTTTGGTGACGTTTGGAATGAAAGGGAAAAGGATTACGATGGAGGAGAGTTGTAGGGGTTTTACATTGAGTTGGACACGACCTATAATGAATTCCTGACCGAAGTTTATAGGATAAGTGGTATAATGTCAGATGAGTATAATCTTGTTATAAGATGTATACTTCAATTGAGATCCAAAGCCCTTGCATTTGTAATTCGAAATGATGAAGATCTACCCACATTCCTAACATGGGAAGAGGTCTCAGCAATACTTCTTTACATATCCACGCTTCCAAAGTGCTCAACAAATCAAGGATTTCATCCAAATAATTCATATGTCTGATGAACTAAAGAAATCCCCTCAACATCTAGGCCAGTACTTCGGAAGATGGAGTCTTATAGTCAATTTTCTCCCATATATTTTAACCCATCACTTACTTCGTCGCCTAGTAATTTGGTGACTCATAACTTAGGGGATGATGTAGACCAAGGTCAATATTTCAATGATTGGTCTTGGAGGGAGAATGACGATGAAGAGGAACCCAAGATTAACACCCACCAAACACCTCATGCAGAAGAACGAACAATCGAAGACTACGGAGGCTCGTTACATGCAATGGGTCGTGACTTGTCACATCCTTCTAGTAGCACATCACCATGCCAGGTCAGTCTTATTCTTCTGAAGATATGCAAATTAGTGACATATTTATATCTAAGAAGGATTTAAAGATGCGGTTATCTATGTTAGCAATTAGAGGTAACTTTCAATTTAGGATGAAGAAGTCGACCACAACATTATACAAAGTTATATGCTTAGTTGAAGAATGAAAATGGAGACTTCGAGCCGTTAAATTGAAAAATTTTGAAATATTTAAGATCTCTAAGTATGACAATTTCCACACATGTAGAAATGAAATATTGACTAACGATCATAGACAAGCTTCTAGTTGGGTTCTCAGACATCTAATTTCGTCGAAGTTTGAAGATGTTAGTCATTCATATAGATCGAAAGACATTGTCAAGGATATAAAACAAGAGTATGATGTGAGTTTAAGTTATGATAAGGTATGGAGGGCAAGGGAAGAAGCGTTAATGCTTGTTTGGGGGTCACCAGAAGAATCTTACAAGAAGTTACCTAAATTTGGTGAAGCCTTACAAATTGAAAATCCTGGTTCAACCTTTAAATATGATATGCAAGACGATAAATATTTCAAGCACGTCTTTATGGCTCTTGGTGCTTCCATAAATTTTTACAATAAGTTACCTAAATTTGGTGAAGCCTTACAAATTGAAAATCCTGGTTCAACCTTTAAATATGATCTGCAAGATGATAAATATTTCAAGCACGTCTTTATGGCTCTTGGTGCTTCCATAAACGGGTTTCTGAACTGCATTCGCCATGTTTTAATTGTAGATGAAAGACATTTAAGGGGCAAATACAGTGGTAAACTCCTGCTTGCAACTGGGGTCGATGGAAATAATCAAATATACCCAGTTGCATTCTGTATATCTGTGGAGAAACTGATGAATCTTGGGTGTGGTCCCTTCAGCAATTAAGATGTGCAATTGGGTAAGTTCATGATTTGATTATAGTATTAGATAGACACCCTAGCATAAAAAAAGTAATTATCACGGTCTTCCCATAAACATTTCATGGTATCTGCATCCATCATTTGAAAGCTAATTTATTAGTTAATTTTAAGAAAAAAGATATCTTGGATATTTTCAATAAAACAGATAAGGAAAGTCGTGAGTCTGTGTTCAAGTACCATTGGAATCAATTTGCAGGGTATCTAGGTGCATGTAAATACCTAGAGGATATTGGTCTTAAGCGGTGGGCTAGGGTGTACCAATGTAATAGAAGATACAATTAGATGACAACAAATCTCACTGAGTGCATAAATGGAGTGTTAAAAGAAGTACGACAGTTACCAATCACTTCATTTCTAGACCATATTAGAGTTGGTTACAGGATTTGTATTACAGACGTCGAACGGAAGCATCAAACAGTACATCAAGATTGTCGGACTATGCGATGAAAACAATTCGTAACGCGGCGGACAAAGCGAGTAGATATGAAGTTCGGCCAATTGACCAACGTGAGTTCGAGGTGATAGATAGAGGATTGGGAGGCCATGTCAATATTCACGCAAGAACATGCACTTGTCGCAAGTTTGATTATTATGAAATCCCTTGTTCACACACCATTGTTGCATGTAGGGTTCGGAATATTGATCCTACCTCTCTTTGTTCACGGGTATACTTTATTGATGTAGTATTGGCTGCGTATGCTGAACCTGTATGATCACTTGGACACTTTTCGGAGTGGAAACAATCATCGGCCTTCGTCGATGTTGAAACATTACCTCCAAAAAGAGTTCCAAGAGTAGGTCGCCCACGAACAACAAGATTTCCTTCTACAGGTGAATTTCGTCAAGTCCATAGGTGTTTTAGATGTGGTCAACGGAGTCACAAAAAAACGACATGCAATCAACCTCTTAATACTACTGAGTGAAGTGGATTTTTTTGTGAATTTGGATGATATTTTTGTGAATTTGGATGATATTCTTGTGAACTTGAATGATATTTTTGTGAATTTTGATGAGATTCTTGTTTTTTCTTGCATGCGCCCGACCGGGAATTGGCGCCAATTTGTATGCGTCCGGTCGAGAATTAGTATAATTTTTTCATTTTTGCATGCGCCCCGCCGGGAATTGCCGTCAATTTGCGTGTGCCCGACTGAGAATTGGCGTCAATTTGCATGTGCCCGACTGAAAATTTGTATAATTTTTCATTTTACATGTGCCCAGCCGGGAATTGGCGCAAAATTTGCATGCGCCCGGCCGGGAGTTTGTATAATTTTTTTCATTTTTACATGCATCCGACCGGGAACTGGCCCCAATTTGCATGTGCCCGACCAGGAATTTGTATACTTTGATGAATAACAATAAATTTTAACTAGCAAACCACTCCCAACTATAAACTTTAAGTATAAATTTTCATTCATCACTTCAACTATTAATTACAAAAAAAGTTTACAAAGTTCTAAAACAACGCTCTATTTGCCCAGATCTGAATGACATATTGTCTACGAAAATATTGCATTCTATCTTGTGTTAAGGTGTCCATTTTGGACCCTGTTACATCATATTAAAAAAATTTACATGTGAACATACCACAGTCACCACTCTCATGTTGTTGAGACATGAAAGGTTATCGGCGTAGAGTCCAACGATCAATAAGAAGATTATGAGACTCCATTACCGCACCAGCAATAAGTAGACAGGGAAAATTTTCGCACACTAATCTCATTTCACGTTCCAAGTCTACATTCGAATGTAATGCGATCAATGAATCAAACACGATTAATTCTTTGACCTGGAAGTCCACACAAAGAAGCACTCAGTGCATCCCAGAGAGGTTAAAAGGCATGTAAACAACATTAACATTGCTCCAAGCTACATCGTAGTCAGTGTGTTTACCATAAACGTACTTTAAGACGTTTTTTGCCTTACTCCAATCGATAGTATGGCGATCGCATCTTAGGAAGTTCTAAAGGAACGAGAAAATCAGACAATGTCAGAAAATGGTCTAATATATAGCATAATTACAATGTTAGATAACATACCGTAATTACAATGTCAGCTATAGCAAATTTTTGACGACACAAGCCTGGTTGGGCTTGCATTTTCGTTTTTATGAACGTAAACAAGTGTGTCTATTACCTGTACGATAAGCTTGTTCAAGTAAATAGGGACACATATACACACACGAGAATCTAAATTAAGGTTATATACTTTGTCATTCATCCATTGGGATGGTGTTAATAGACTATTAAACCAATTTTTATCCATTTGAGCATATGCATTCCTCCGAATCATCACAGCAGGGTCTACGTTGTCCATCCACTTTTGAAATTTAATGTTAAGATCCTCAGGTATGTCAACGAGGGGATCGTACTTCTGAAGCATTTTTTTGTCTCTTCTCATACTTACTTATGTCCTTCCATGGTGTAGTTAATTTCCAAGAAATTTTCCTCATTCGGCCATTGCGACCTTCTATTACATTTACATTTTTCGTGTCTTGTGAACTTATATCGACAACCTACACAATAAAATTTGTAGTGAACTTATAAGAATAGTTGTGTTCAATCGACTACACAATGATGGCTACACTTCTATGTCAATTATAGGGTTATTCAATCAAATAAAAAATAAAATAATTATTACAACAATAGGAGGTCATAGCATGATCATGACGAAATATCCTAACTTCCAAATTTCATACCAAATAGTAAGTCATAGACGATAAGAACAGATAAGAAGGATCATGACAAAATATCCTAAATTCTGAATGACAATATTACATCAATAGTTTTGGTCGTTAACTTCTCAACGAGGTCATACCTCGTCCTTCCGTCCTTCAATGGTGGACCCTTCATCTACAACATTGTCACTTGGAACCACCACAGATACAATATCACCAATTACAACACCTACAGCTCCAAGAGAATGACCATCCCTGTCACCATCGTTGGCCACAACATGATCACTCGTACCTTCATGGTCCCCACTTCTAGTGCAGTCAAAGTCTTTTCCCTGCATGCATTGTTATTAATGCTTTTTAGGTATATCCCTGCATGCTTAATTATGAAGATAACATACAAGAAGCATCATAATGGTATATCCTTACTTTTGATAATCATCTCAAGTACTTTTTAATGCTTTTTAGGTCACGTTCCACACTTTCCACGCCACGATCAAGACGTTTGACTAGCTTAACCAATTTGTGGTACTTCTTCCGTTTCTTCTGTGACTTCTCGTCATGTCTTTGTTGATTGTCACTATCATCGACCTCTTTAGTGTTCGAAGATCCAGCAACATCACCATCATTTGCAGGTTTTGGTTGTACAGGTGGTGCAAGTGGTGCAAGTGGTGCAATTGGTGCAAGTGGAGGGATGGGTGGCTCCATAACACGATTCATAAACTGAATCTCTTCCTCGGAAGAAACGAGTTCCAATGTAATTCTCACCTACAAAAAATTGTAATCACGAATAAATAAACTAAGAAGTTATAATCATCAAGATAATTCTAACCCAAAAAAATTAAGAAGAAAGATACTGCATCTGACCCAAAGACTTCGTCTCTAATCACTCCATATGGAGGAGAATGTGAGCACGACCATCTCAAAATGTGTGGTATCACATTGTCATTCAATCTGTTTGCAATGCGTCCAGATAATGATGAAACCGTTTCATATGCCCTTACCTATATGAAATGTAAGTGTATATCATTGGTGTACTTTTATGAATATTCGTTAAATCAAACTAATTAAGTTACCTAAAAAGCATGGGGAAATCCGTAAAGATTGTACGTCTGTTGTTTTCCATCTGCATTGCCTTTATAAACCTATGCTTTGTCTTTTCAATCCTTGTATGAATCGTTTAATTGTATTGGCAAAAATTGCTCCAATCCTCATTACAAAATCTATTCCAATCATCTATGATCGCTAAATTTTCAAAATCCAATTGCCTTTTCCTTTCTCTACCCATCATAGCAAACTCAATAAAATAAAATAATGCAATTTTTCCTGCATCAAAATCATTTTCAAACTCAAGACTTGGAAAAATATAGTCCAACTCGTATGCTTTCATGCCGTCATTATCGTTCAGATACTTGGCTCTAAGTCTAACAAAAGAATTTTCTCCCATCACATTTCTAGTTTGATGTTTAGTCCTGTGATAAGGTTAAACTCTACTTGGCTGAAGGATACTAGGTTCCTCTACCTCCCAAAGAAAAATGTAATGAATTAGTGGTCCATTGAATATGATGTTTGTGTCAAGGAGAGGACCAAAACATGTTTGTCTAAACATGACTAATTGTGTGGGAGATATTTTTTTCTTAATTTTAGGGATAGCCTTTCCTATGTGAGAACAACATGAAAGGGCCGTAGGAAAATGGTCATTAGGATGTACCTTCATATATAGTTCCATTATAACCAACATTTTTCATGAAATAGATAAATTATAAGACAACACATCATGATCATCAATGCATACTTAAAAAAAACAAAAAAACATATATAAATATAAATAAATAAAAAAATGGCCTGACCCATACCCGGCCAGGTACGCGGCCGAGCGAAAAAACAGAATACTCTACCCGGTTTAATCCTGGCCGAGCCAGTGATGCGTTATTTTATGCGATGAATGGTAGGGATTGCGTTGATGGAAAATGCGTTGAGCATGCAAGTTTTCTCAGTAAGATCCAAGTATAAATCCTACTGAGTTGCCTGGTAAGCCCAGGGTCGAACTCAGGAACTAAGAAAAATAATATGTGGTGGTAATTTATAGATCACTTTGCGGTAACAATAAATCAAAGAGTTGGTTGGTTTGTTGTTTACAGTATAAAATGTATGCGGCGGAGTTAAGAAAATAGTTAATATTACGAAAGATGCGATGAATATGCGGGGGAACGGGTTGAGAAGAGGTTTAGCTAACACTTCCTAGGATTGCGTTTATGTTATGCGATGATGCTACACATATACAACAACAAATCATCTTTCAACGCAAATGCTACGACTTCTAGTTTTAAAACGCAGACGATATATGCGATGATGTCTATAGGACTTACACATAAGCCTTTATTCTTGTCTATGCGATGACGATTGTCACACGCACATACAAGGCGACCGCATAATACCATAACCTATCTCTAGGGTGCATGCGATGCATGTTAACAAACAGAGCTTATCTCTAAGTCTCTATCTCTTGCTTATGCAGATCTAATCTTGCTCTCTCGAGTCTAGATTCTAACCTAGCTTTCTCAAGTCTTAGGTTCTTTCTTTAGACTCCCTCTCTCGAGTATCTCTAAAGGGGTATTGGGCACAACATAAGACAAGATGTCGCATGAAATGAAGATCCTAGGTCATGTTAGCTAAGTACTTCTCAATCCATTCAATAGATTTAGCTACTCATGCGTGTTTTAAAGAGAGTGAACAGATGTAGATAAACAAGTTCCATTTTATAGATATATGATTGAAATATAGAATGACAATGCAGAATAAGAATAAAGAGCATGGTAGCAATTTCTTGCTTCCCAAGGCTTTTACACTGTTCTTCTCTACTCTGCTTAAAAGATATTCTTGCTCTCGCAAGAGTTGGCCCTCTCTTTGTTTTTCCACGCTCCCTAGCACTCTCTCGAGCTAACCAGAGCGATTTCCCGGCGTCTCTTCCCTTCTCTCGCTCTGCCTTCTAAGTATAAGAAACTAAGAACAAGGCTAAGTATCGTCTAAATGGTAAACTCTCAAAACTGGCAAACTCTTTCACTGAAGGTGGCCTTTGGTATTTATAGACGTCAAAGTGAGAAGCTTCTTCTCTCTTATGATTTCAATGATGGGATGATATTAATTCTTTGTCTGATGCGCCGAATATTTGTCATGAAAAAGTTGAGTGTACTTGCTACAGTGGTCGTTAATGGCTTGTCAACTTAATTTGGAATCGACCGTCATCAGCTTTCTGTCCCATCGTGATTTATTAAGCTTTCACCCAGATGTGCCCACCATGATGTGCTAGCTCTATGCACAACCTTCTTGAGTAGATATTCGCGAGCGCAAATGATCGCTTAGCCTTGCATCAACGCAATCTCTTAATGCGCTTAGACGTTAATTTCTTTGGATCGCATTTCCGCCTTGCGTTAACGCATTTTCTGCACAAAAATACATAAGTTAGCTATTTTAATGTGATGGACGCATGTGATCACAATGTTGTGAACTTAATCCTTTTGGACGCAATATTGTATATTTTTATCATCGCAATCCTGCATTGTTTGTAACTTTGCGCTGTAATAACGTGCATTTCTGCCCGTTATCACACCCCCAAATTTAAACATTGCTCGTCCTCAAGCATAAGCTAAAGATTTCCTTTAGAAAGTCGTCCGCCTTCTCTTTCTAGATTTCTCAAGGATGCCTTATTCAAATCCTATATACTAAAATTTCCTTAATTCTTATCTAGGTCTCTTCTTAAAATATTTCTAAAATTTAGGGACCGCAAGTTTAACCTTCAAAACGACTTTATCAGATTCCAGGACATCACATGATTTATTTCATAAAAAAAACTTTTTCACTGGGGTGTTTTCAAATGATTTTTATCCTTGCGTATTTTAGACATATAATATTTTTTTCTTCTATGACCTTGCGCTGATCCAATTGCCTAGCTTTCGTTTCGACTTGTCCCCACGGGTGTCATGTGAACATCCAACTACGAGTAGGATCCGATCGCAACGTTATGATTTTTTTTTTGTGAGGCTAAAAATAGCAAGGTCAAAAAATGAATACCGCACCCCCAAATTTAAAATGCGGCAATGTCCTCATTGCTAAAAGGTTGAAAGAAGTCATGCGATACTCTTAGGAAGTTTCGTGAAGGGTCAGTTTGAAAGAAAGCTAGCAGACCACTAACTTTTAGAAATATTTCATGAGGTGACTGTCCTAAAATTAAGTTGACTCTAATATATACGAAAAAAATAGAAGCATGCGTTTCATCATTGAAATCATAATTTTCAAAGAGAAATAATGCGGTGACTTACTAAATTAATCAACGTTAAATGATTGCGCCAACCAAAGAGGATGTGATGCTAAAATGATCAAAGTTAAAATGCGCTAATGCAAATTTGGAATAAATAAAGTCAAGAAGAGATACAACCCCCAAATTTATGCTGTCGCCCGCATTATTGGTGAACGCATCCTTCTTTGCGGCGAATTGCTTTCTTCGATTGCGATGACGAAATAAAGTAGATGCGTCTTCGTGTAACGCTTCCAATTGTTCACCTCGATCGTTGCAAAGAAAACATTGAGAGGGTCAACTAATAACAGAGTTAGCAAAATCGTTTACCACAATTGTTCAACACGATCGCTTTTTTTTTTTTGTAATAAATAAGCAAATATGTGATAACAGATAACAGCAAGGTAATGACAGTTCATGAAGCATTGATATGAAAAAAGGATATTCAAAAGGATTGCGTCCCTGAGGTTGAGTCGCATAGTAACTCAGGGGCTGCTTATTTCAAGCTGGACTTTTTACGTCCACGATGACTTTTTCTTCTTTTCTCGGTCTTCTGTGATCTTGACTTTCTTAATCCAGAGCTTTTCCCTATTGACGTTCATTACGATTTCCCCTTGTGCACATCAATTTGCGCGTGACTGGCCGAGAGGAATGATCGTCCCAATATGATGGGTGCATCTTTGTCCGCTTTATAGTCCAAAATGATGAAGTCTGCCGGCAAGATGAATTTGTCAATTGAAATTGCGGCATGTTTCAACTCTTCCTCGAGATGTATTCAGAATCTGTCCACAAGTAGGAGAGTCTCCGTCGTGGGCGTGAATTTGCCCATATTTAATCGTTTATACTCGCCCCAAGATTGTATAGTGCTTGACCAGTGTAGACCCCTCCAATTGAACATAGTAACGTGTAGATTCCTGGGTCGCACATTTTTGGTGGGATTATAGTATTTTGCTTTACTGCCTCTGTGGCAATATTATCTTCATCATTCTGTTTCTTTTTCAATCTTTACGAAAATGGTGGTAGCTGGACTTCTTCTATCTCGTGTACTAGAGGCTTGAAGGTGGACGAAACGTCTGGGTTCATCTTCTCGGACTCTTTTGAATCATATGTCAACGGGTCTTTGGTTGTCACTGTATTCAAGTTGGTCATGATGGGTTCCTTCCCTACTTCCGCTATCATTTTTTCGCGTAGTAAAGAGACTGCTAAGCATTGTTCCTTTCCTGTACCCCCAGAGTTGCGAGGAAGCTCAGTTGAGCTCGGCAACGCTCCTTGCGGTCTATTTTTGAGTTCGCCCATACTCTGTCCTAGCTGAATTTTGAGATTTCGGATGGACGTTGCTTGATTCTGAAGCACTGATTCATTCTTCTTGATATACTGCTTCAGCAAGCTCTCAAAGGATGAAGATTGCGGTGCCTGCGAACTTCTGACTTGGTTGTGTGTCTGACCGTTTGTTCGCGGGAAAAACCCTGGTGGCCCTTTTTTTTGCGCCACTGGTTGACAGCTTTGTTGTTCGCGAAATTGGGGTGGTTTCTCCACCCGGGTTTGTACGTATCAGAATAAGGGTTGTTCTTTATGAAGCAAACTGACTGCGGATTTCTTGGGCATTCTTCTATCGGATGTGCTTCTCCACAGATGATACAACTTGCATACTTATACTAAGCTAAAATAACCAATACTATAAACCTTACAAAAAAAAAAAAAAAAGAACTAATACTAAAATTAATGATTTATTATTTTTGACAAATATCATTAATTACATCAATTTAGTTAGCTTAAGTACCCCAGCCTAGAAAGAACCCGCCTTAGACAAAAGGTCCCTTATAGATAGATTTGGTACATATTTAATCTTTTATTAGTCAATTTAATCCTATTAAATTGATTAAAAGATTAAACTTAGATTTCTAATCTCATTAGAATCGTGATCTTAGGTCTATCTCCATCAAATTTTAAAACTCTTTTAAAACATGATTCAAGCCTAAGTTTGCATGCATGTCTTTCTTATTTATTTTAGTTCTAATTTCCGTTAGAACTCTTATAAAAGGAAACAACCAAAACCATCCACATTGCTAAGCTAGACTAGGTATTTATAACTCTTATAAATTTAACCTATGTGTCATGCTTCATGCAATGTCCATTCATTACTATGTATAACTCTTATATAAATTGTAATGAACCAGACATACATGCTTACATACACCCTTATACTATAACACTTATAATATAAAGATGATGCATGAATATGCTTAATGCATGCATGAATATAACTCTTATATTATATGATGCATGAGCATGCTCTTATGTAATTTAATCATGAAAGCTACTATATCATAACTCTTACAATATAGAGATGATGCATGACAAACACATAACTTATGGTGGGATTTAAAACTATATGGCATACTATATGGCATATAATTTAAATATACATCTCATGTACATTTACCAAAAGAAATGGAACGGGATGATTAGACAAAAAAATCAGAAATAAAAACTATCTATTACATAAACCATCGAGTAAACTGATTTAAATAGGCGAACCAGGTCTTAAACTGCCTAAGCAAAGCCTCGCTCCCTGATTGTGTAACTTTTTCATGTAATCGTCTAGTAAAGTTGGTCGAGTAACCACGATCGAGTATCTTTGACTATGCGATGAAGCATGAAGGCCACTCAATCGTGCAACGCACCAAAAATAACTCTTGCCTAAACGATCTAGTAGACGACAACGATGCGATGAAACATGACCGTCTAGACAATCGAGGAGCAAGTGCCATGTAACACTTTCCGAGTGACCGAGTAGCCAGTGACTATGCGATGAAGTATGCTGGCCTACACGATCGTTTAGTGCGCACGCCTACCATGCAACGAGTATCCCATACTCAACGATTGTTTACCCCCATCGTTTACACGATCGAGTAGCCAACGCAAACCGATTGAGTAAACACTTTACTCGTTCGTTGAGCATCAATCATATGATCGTTTAGTAAATGCTACATGATCGAGTTAAAACTTTTCTACTCGATCGTTGAGCTAAATCTAAACGATCATTTAGCCTGGACTACACGATCTGACCAACTCTTGGTCTTCTTCTTCCTTGAAGTATTCTGCATCTCTATGCCTTGAAGCTTCATCACGAGCAACTCTTACAGACTCAAACACTTTGAATTACAGACTCGATAGCAAGTTAATATGCCCAAAAACACAGGGGCCATTACAGTTAACTTTGAAATGTAAAAGAAAGCAATAACCAGAGGCAATAATCCCAGAAACTCCATTAATCCACATCCACAAATACATTTAACACTTAAACATAATGTAGACATGCTTAAAAAACCCACCAAGAATGTAAATGCAATTTAATTGATCAATGGATTTGGATTATTAGAACAACCTGGCTATGACACCAATTGAAGGAACTCTTATTCAAGAGAACCAGTGAGCGGAAGCAAGATCTTTCCAAGTTCATTGTCAAAGAATAAAACATTTACAAACAAACAACCACATTTATGCATCTTAGAGAAAATTACAACATGCTTTCTTAACTTAAATATAAAGGGAATCGAGAGACATACCTTTTAGGAACTCTTCTTCACGTATTCCTTCGATTTACACTGGTCAGGCGACCCAACAAAGTCTAAACGATCACGAACACCAGTGTAATCGCGAACTTGTCTGATCCTCGTACGGAAACCCTCGATACTACCACTCGGTTACCTTGGTATTCTTGGAGTGAGAATCCAGGAGGTATGGTCTCTGTGTGAATTTGTAGAGGGAAGGAGGAAGTATACGATCGAGTAAGTGGGAGAAAGGTTTAGTTTATCACAAAGACAGTGGGTACTCGATCGTCTAGTAACAAGGAGCAATCATCTAGCAAACTTCGCTCGGTCATTTTGTCTCTTGAAAGGGCTATCGTATAGCTTTCTTTCACTCGATTAATTGTATGGGATAATGATGCGATCTTTCAAAAAATGAAAACTGATCTTTCAAAAAATGAAAACTCTTTTCATTTTATTCTTCAATTATTAAAACTAAAATTAACCTCCCATTTGCACGGTTAATGGAGAAAAGAAAATATCCAACTAAAACAATTATCTCATAATTGTTTTTATTATAAATAAATATAATAACTAATTTATCATATTATATTTATAACCTATAGTTTTAATATCACATTATATGTAATATATAAACCATAGTTCTTTTCTCCTTTATTAATATAAATTATATTTATATTAATTCCTCCAATTAATGTTTCAAATACATCAAATCAATTATATCACATATAATTGAATCAATTTAATTATATCATATATAATCAAATTCCCTCTTGTTAATTTGAACACTTCAAACTAACCCAAGATTGTCAACTTGAATCTATTGAGCTACTAAGGGAACCTTATGAACCTGTAGCATGAAGCTCTAACGGTACATGAATAACTGACTAAAATCTTTAATCACGATATCCACCATCCGTTAACTGTCGGACACTCCACTAAAGACCGACAACTACACTCTTCGCATTACAGATATATTTCTGTATCCATTGGATATAACCAATCAATAGTACGATAACCCTTCACAGATTGCTCGTAAGTACAGTTGGGCCAATGTACCGTTTTGCCCCTGTAGTTACATCTAATTCCTTAGGTACCACTGATTCTTCTAATGAACAACACATCATAGTACTACTATGAGTGAACACTTCTCGAGCCATGAGAAAGTGTGTGGCACTATATTGTTCAAGCCTAGGAATCAGCCCTTAAGGGAGCAATCTATCTACTTATCCCTACTTCGGGGAAGAAGTGTATTCCATCTTGTGTAGCTGAGTTCCCAGCTCCCCAATCAGATGAATCCCCAAAGTGGTAGGTTTGAGTTGACAATATGGACACTCGCACCCGTGCAAATCAAAAGACCGCCCTCATAGGCAGGAGTTCCCAACTCACTTAGGATTAAGGTCATGTTACCTATGGTCATCCTAGTGAAATGAAAGTCTCTATCATGAACGGTGTTATATAACGAGAATAAACATTTTGTGGTCCGGTCTTATACAAACTCCTTTGTATAGGATACCCCGCTCACATGTCTCCACATGAATGACCAGGATCAAACCATTTGTAGCACTTTACAACACTTATAACATCTACAAAGCGGGACGTATCCGTAGTGTCACTATGATAAGGTTTTCCTCCTTTATCCATATACTACAGACCATTTAGGTTATCACTTAAGGCATAATCTACTTGTATGTCTCCACATACATACTTAAATTACAACGATAACCAGGGATCTTAGTTTATTGGTTTATGGTTAATGCAACTAAAATATTCCATATTTCATAAACAATAGTGAAGAAAATATCTCATATTATTACATCACAAATGTTTGTTCATACATGTGTTTACAAACTACAGGACCCTACGAGATTTAGGGCATCAACCCCAACACTTGACAGTTGTCCAGTGAACATATCCTGGATTAGACTGATATCTACTGACTATCTCTACTGCGTAGCAGATGTCAGGTCTAGTACATAACATCACATACATCAAACTGTTTACGGCAGATGCATAGGGGACCTATCTCATTTCCTCAACCTTTTGAGGTGTCTTAGGACACCGTTCCTTAAATAATGCAACTCCATGCCTAAAAGGTAATAGACCCCTCTTAGAGTTCTACATCGAGTATTAGATCAACATCCTGTCAATGTACGATGCCTGAGATAGTGCTAGAAGTTTGTTCTTTCGATCCTATTTGAATCCAAGAACAAACTGAGCCTCTCCCAAATCTTTCATTTGGAATTGGGTCGCTAGCCAATTCTTAACTGAAGTCAGTAAGCCTACGTCATTCCCAATGAATAGGATATCGTCTACATACAACACTAGGGAAGCTACTGAACTGTTGATGATCTTCTTGAAGACACAAGGCTCATCAACATTCTGATCAAAGCCATAAGATTTAATCATTGTATCAAACCTTATGTTCAAAGATCAAGATGCCTGTTTCAGTCCATAAATGGACCGATTTAGTTTGCAAACCTTTTGCTCTTGACATTGGACTATGAATCCCTCGAGCTGCACCATATAAATGGTCTCCTCAAGATTTTCATTTAGAAAGGCAGTCTTGACATCCATTTGCCATATCTCATAGTCATAATATGAGGCAATGGATAGGAGGATGCAGATAGACTTCAGCACGACAACATGCGAGAAAGTCTCCTCATAATCGACTCCCTCTACCTGGGTATAACCTTTTTCCACCAGTCTAGCCTTGAAAGTTTGCAACTTCCCATCAGCACCCTGTTTCCTCTTGTAGATCCATTTACAACCTATAAGGTTAACTCCATCGGTTGATCTCAAGATCCCAAACTAAATTAAAGTACATAGACTCCATTTTGAGATCCATGGCTTTGATCCATTCATCTTTGTCAATATCCTCCATTGCCTTCTTGTAAGACAACAGATTCCCAACCTTGCCATTAGCTACCATATCTAGGATTTCAGTTAAACCCATATAACAAATAAGTGGGTTTGCAACCCTCCCACTACGTCGATGTTCCCTCAACACTTGAGGTGGATTTGACCTACTAGATGAACCTACGTCAAAAACTTTTGTTGAGGTTGCAGGCTCATCAACAATTCTTATTGAAGATTCAGTAGCTTCTTTGGAAAGCTCATTTAACCCGATTTTGCTTCTAGGTCTATGCTCCCTTATATGATCCTCCTCAAGAAAAGTAGCGTTTATCGAAACAAATACTTTTCTTTATTATGGATCATAAAAATAACCTCCTCTCATTCCTTTGGGGTAGCCTATAAATAGGCATAACCTTGAACGTGATTCCAATTTCTTAGGATTAGCCTCAAGCACATGTGCTGGGCAACCCCAGATACGAAAATGACGTAAACTAGCTTTACGACTATTCCACAATTCCAAAGGTGTTCTGGAAACACTCTTGGAGGTAACACAATTCAGGATATAAGCTACAATCTCTACTGCAAACTCCAAAACGAGTCAGGTAAGAAAGCGTAACTCATCATCGACCGAACCATGTCTAACAGGGTTCGATTTCTCTTCTCTGATACACCATTCTGCGGAGGTGTACTAGGTACTAAAAGTTAAGAAACTATTCCATATTCTATCATATAGTTCTGGAAATCAGAATCCAAAAACTTTCCACCTCGATCAGATCGAAGTGCTTTAATCATTTTACTTAATGCGTTTTCAACTTTAGCCTCGAACTTTTTGAACTTTTCAAATGACTCAGACTTATGTTGCATTAACGAAATGTACCCATACCTCGAATGATAATAAGTAAAAGTGATGAAGTATTCATAGCCTCTCTTGGCTCCACATTCATCGGACCATAAAGGTCTGAATGCACTAGCTTTAGAGGCTCTTTGGCCCTACAATCTTTTCCAGTAAAAAGCCTTTTAGTCATTTTGCCTTCAAGGCATGACTTGCACACAAGTAAAGAATTTTCTTTTAACTCGCTTAGAAATCCATTCTTCACCAATCTCTCAATCCTATTGAGATTAATGTGCCCTAAACATAGGTGCCAAAGTTGAGCATTTTCTTTAGGAGAAATTTTAAGTCACTTATTTTGAGTTACGACAGTTTTAAACATCTCTATGTTATGGAGGGAATTTGTTGCTAATGGTCTTAACATATACAAATTATTTTCCAGTTCAGTCGAACATATATCAACACCATTTTTCAAAGTTTGGCATTTTCTTTAGGAGAAATGTATTTGATATTTACTTTCTAGCAAACACTTTACAGAAATTAAGTTCCTCTTTAACTCGGGAACTACATACCATAATTTAAAATGATAAACCTATTTTGTAAAGTCAACTGGAGACCTCCCACTGCCACAGCTGAGACGACGTGCCCAGTTCCAACTTGCATCGTCATCTTACTAGCACCAAGCTGCCGCCAGGAACTAATTCCCTGAATGAAGAACAAACATGGTTAGTGACCCCAGAGTCAATAATCCAGGTAGAATCATCATTCTCCACTAAACAAGTTTCCAAAACCAGTAAATCGTAATTACTTTATTTGGACTTCTTCTTCTCAGCCAAATACCTTGGGCAGTTTCGCTTTTAGTGCCCATCCTAATTGCAATGGAAACACTTTCCTTTGTCAACCCTCACCGGTTGCCTACCCCTCAGAGCAACAGGTTGTGTTTTAGCAGGCGTCTTCCCCTTACCACTCTTCTTTTTCTTCGGTGCAGATTTAGTTCTAGAGGGTGAATCTTTATGGAACTTTTTGGAAGATGAGGCAACATTTAACTCACCAACATTCTTTTCCTTACTGTTTAGCAAAGAGTGGAAAGTCTGCAACTCATTGAGTAGAGTTGTAAAGTTGTAATCAACCCCGTTCAGAACAGTATTGCTTACAAAATAAAGGAAGCTTTCTGGTAACGACTTTAGAATAATGCTAACCTTGCTGGCCTTATCGATGCTCGATCCGTTCATCTCCGCCATGTCGAAATGGACCATCATGTTGAGAACATGTTCTCGAACAAATGTTCCCTTCTTCATGCGTGAGTTGAAGATGTACTTCAGAGCGTCGTGCTTGAGCTGCGCGGAAGGTTGTCCCAACATTCCCCTCAGAAACTCCATGATCTCGTGTGCAATGATCATGGGCTCATGCTTCTTGGCCAAAACGTTGTTAAGGTTGGCCAAGATATACATTCGAGCCTTTCCGTTCGCCCGTGTCCAACACTCAGACATGTCTCAAACGTTTCGAGCAGCGTTAGGAGGTGGAATAGGAGGACATTCCTTCATAAGGACGAACCTCAGGTCATCGATGATCAAAATTGTATTTATCGTGTTTTTCCAACTAGCATAATTCTCGCCAGTCAATTTATCAACAACAAGTAATGATAAAGTAGGGTAGCCATAATAAAATTGCTGAAAATTTGAACAAACTTAATAAGTCTACTTGCATTAAACCACTTTTAGAACCAATCAAGTTTTAGCAAAATAGTTCTAGTGTACCCTACGTGACATCTATTTTACAATGATTCTTTAATGAGGCAACACAAAAGTTGTCGTAGGGTGATCGATGTTGGGAATGTCCTAGAACTCGCAGTTCATATTAAACATTCTATTTATCAATAATAATGACTTGTTGATTTTGCATCTTATTATGGAAATCCAATAAACACATCCTTGGCTATAGTCTGAATGCTATAACTTTATGTAGTGACATAAACAGGATCAAGTTGACAGTATATAGCCAAATGGTCTAATAAGTATATGGATGAAATTGAGTATCTCATCCTGGTAACACTATCGAATGCAGCCCACCCTGTAGTTGTTACAAGAAGTTGTAAGGTGCTACAAACGATGTGATCCACAAATCGTTCATGTTGAGACATGTGAGTGGGAGCATCCTATGCAATGAGTTCGCATATGACTGGACCAAGAAAATAGTCACTTTTCTTTATAACGACCATTTACTGTTAAAACTGACTATTTCATTTATCATATAACCTAGGTTAACCCGATCTTAATCTTGAGCAAGCTATGAACTCCTGTTTGTTCGAGATTATCCTTTGATTTGCAAATGGTGAAAGTAGTCCAACAGCACTGCTCAATAAGCTTACCATTTTGGGGATAAGACCGGATGAATAGCTGGAGACATAGCCTTGCAAGATGAGATTCACTCCTACCCTATTTAGGATTAGTAGATAGGTTGTTCTCTTAAGTACTGAGTCTAGGTCTTGAACAATCAGGGCCCCACCTTCTCATGATAAAGAAAGGATTTGATTCATAGAGATTATGAATCAAAATTGTTCATTAGAGGATCAATAGAAACTTAAGGAACAAGATGTATTCATAGAGGTAAAACGGTATTTTTGACCTAACAGTGATTACGAACAACCTATGAAGGATCGACCTACTAATTATGGTTATTAAGTGGACATAATATATTTACAAAGAGGGGAGTTTAACTATGGGCTATAGTGGAGTGTCCCATTAGTTAACGAATAAGGGCTAGATCGAACTAATGAATTTAGCCAATTAATCTCGAATTGTTGGAGCCCATGATCTATAGGTCCGCGAGGTCTCCCTACTAGCTCGTAAATGGATAAGCTTTAGAGTAGCTTGAGAAATTAATTTGAAACGTTCAAATTAAATGGAACAAGAGAATATATATTTAAATATAATTTAAATATATAAAGATGATTATTGTGTAAAAAAATTAATTTAATATTTGATATTAAATTAATAATATTTTAAATTAATTTATGAAATTAATTTTAGAAAATCATTTTTCAGTTTTGTTAATCAAAATAGTTTTGGAAATCAAATTTTGATTTAAAAGGAAATTGAAAATCGGTTTTGCATGGTTCCAAATGGAAAATGTAGTTTTTCCATTATCATCATCTTCTTGCTTACACAAAGGCCATTACCTTTTCTTCATTAATACTCCAAGCATGAGCTGCAAACCATGCAATTCACTTCTTTTCATGTTCATCTACAATAAATAAAGAAGTTTGAAGTGATTTGAAGTGAGCTAATACAGAAATCTTGAGAGAAAATCTCTGTGAGAAGAAAGCTCCATTTGGGCTGCTGTGTGTTCTTCACTGTTCTTCATTGATTTGAGTTGTTCTTGAGTCCCACAACTCTATCTAAATTTCCAAGAGGATAGTGGGGAAGACCTTGAGGTGGTTCACGATAATCTTTGGTGAAGACTGCTATTGTACAATCAAGTTCTTGGAGAGTTCTTCAAAGGTATGATCTTAAAATCCTCTTTTTAGAAAAGCATACTTTAGTTTCTGCCAAAATTAGTGAATTTGAATGCTTATGGATCCTAGATACTTTCGCTACATGTTATTCAACTCTTTCAATTGGTATCAGAGCACCTTTTAAGCATTCAATTCAGTTTAATTTCGGTGTGGTGGGTGTTTTTCATGAGATATATGAAACTGATGCATTCGTATGGTTTTCTGAGTTTTGGCATCTTAATTCTCTTTAATTTCTCAATTAAATTTTTAATTGGCTCTTGTTTGATGAGCTTTTATGTGTTAGCAAGAGTTTATAATTTATTTGGAGTCATTAGAGTTGAAATTAAGATGTAATTGAAGAAACAAGTGAAGGAGGTTGAGCTGCTGTTTCAGTTTTTCTAGCTTCTTCTCAAATTTGTTGTTGAGGTCAGTTGCTAAGCGATCGTTTAGTTCCAGACATTACACGATGTGAAGAAAAGCTAGACGATCATTTAGCAATGGGTGCTGGTCGTTGTGATGTTGAACGCTAAGCGATCGTGTACCTACGGGAGCTAAACGATGCGTTTATTTTCCATACGATAGCACTACGCGATCGTTTAGCTTTGGCATGGGAACTAAATGGTATGTAGAATTTGCTAAACGATGGCACTATACGATCGTTTAGCTACGACGTGTGCTAAAAAATGCGATGAAGTGCTATGCGATAGATTGAGCGATTGTTTAGATGCGGAGCTAAGTGATCGTGTAGACAAATGCTAAGCAACGCGATAATGTTTTATATGATGGAGCTAAGCGATCGTTTAGCTGCGGCGGATACTAAACGATGAAATGAAAGCGCTGGGCGATGGTGTTAAGTGATTGTTTAGTTCTATGCAATGGAGCTAAGCAAAAGCAAGGCAAAGGAACTAAGAGATCGTGCAGTTCTATACGAGAGAGCTAAGCGATTGTTTAGCTTCAGCAAACACTAAGCGATCATGTACTTCTTTTCAGACACTAGACGATTACCTTCAGCGCTATATGATCGACCTTAGCAGCACTTTGAGGTTGGACCGAGAGCAGTCGGTTCGATCGATTTTCTCAAGGTCCAATCCGGTTCAGCCTCAACGGGTTTTGGCTGGTCTGGTTCAGACCAATCCAGACCGGTTCAACATGATTGGGTTTGGTTTGAAGCGGTTTGAGTGGTTCAAAGACAATTTTGAAGTTGTTTGTAATAGTTAGGCATTTGTTTGCTTGTTTATGCCAAAACGAAAGCCATATCAGTTAGTATTTAATTGTTTATGCATGAGATGTATGTAATAATTAAATAATTCATGTATATGCATACGGTATGCCATGTAGATTTAAAATCCCACCGTAGGAAGCATGTTACATGCATTAAAAGTATGTTATAATTGTTATAATATGTAGTGTGCATGTTAGGGTTATATTTAATATAATGGTTATATTAGATACATTTGTTGAATGTTGTGGATGATAAACATGTCTAAATTTTATGAGTTGTTATAAAATTGGTTAGACGTTTAGACGTTTAAAATCCATAACAAAGAATAGCTGCATGCTCACTTAGGTTAACGACTAATTTTAAACGTTAAAATAGATTGTTACCTTATAAAATACGGTTACAAACTCATATCGGTTCATAAACTTGTCTAAGGCTGGGGGTACTTAAGTTGACGGTCTACGGAACACCTCGTACCTGGGGATTATGACCGAACTATTGAGAGTTATTAACTTATTTTATGACTTGTGTGAGCGATGTGAGGTAATAAAATGGTCTATCACCTAGACATTGTAGGTTAAATCCAATTATAAGAGTTATGTTTGGAAAAAACCACTTAGACTTAGGTTGTTTGAAATTAGTCATCATGCCTATGTAAATTACCCAAATTTTTAGAATACTTCAGTGGGAGATTAACAATGTATTTGATATATAGTTATTAGCTCTCACGTCCTCAAGAGTTCACACCGTGAGATCCATGCTCGGCTTCGTGTTGATTTTACCTCGATTGCTCCATACGGAAAGTGTTTGCATGGGTTAATAACAAGGTGAATGAGGGAGGAGGTTCATGTTGGATTTTATGTTCTAAAACTCGTAGTTTGTAAATTAATAAATATATTTTGTTTTGTTTTTGATAAATTTGTTATTGAAATTGTAATCTTGAATCCAATAAACTAAGGACATGAGGCTATTTAATGTAGTTTGAATTTTATGTAGTGACGTAAAGGTGGATCAAGTTCAAATAAATAGCCAAAATAGTCTATAGTATATGAATAACTTAGTACAAACAATGTGATCCTGAATCGTTCATATAGAGATATTTGACTGGGGGCATCATATGTAAAGAGTTTACATAAGACTGAACCATGAAATAGTCACTTTTTAGGTTCTAAATACCGTTTTATGTATAAAACTGACTATTTCATTAATTGATGACCTAGGTAACTTAATTTTAATTCTGAGCTAACTATGAACTCCTGTTCACTCAGGATTATCCTTAGATCTGCATAGGTGAGGGCAGCTCAATATCGCTGGCCCAATAAGCCTCCCATTTCAGGGGTAAGATCGGGTGAATAGCTGGGAACATAGGGTACAAGACGGAATTCACTCTTACCCGTTATGGGGACAATAGATAGGTTGTTCTCTTTAGTACTGAATCCAGGTCTTGAATAAGGGGCTCTACCCTCTCCTTGGCCCGAGAGGGATTCGGTTTATAGGTTGGCCTTAAACCAATTGTTCATTAGAGGATCAGTGGAACTTAAGGAACAAGATGTGGTCTTGGGGGTAAAACAGTTTTTATGACCCAGCCGAGATTACGAACAACCTGTGAAGGATTAACTTACTAATCATGGTTATATCAAATGGACACAAATATATCTATAGTGAGGAGAGTGCAACTACGGGACTTTAGTGGAATGACCCGTTAGTTAAAGAATGTTGATTAGCTCCGTCTAAAGAGTTTAGCTAGCTAATCTCGGATTGTTGGAGCCCATGATCTATAGGTCCATTAGGTTCCCCTACTAGCTCATATGGAATAAACTTAGAACAGTATGATAGAATAATTCGAATTGTTCGAATTAGGTAGAGAGAGAGAGAAACCGACAAGTATATGTGATATAGTGGTCGAGTTTTTCAGCTTAGAAATACAGCTTTAATATTTAAATGTGATTTAAATATCAAGAATATGAATATGTTCATATTCGAAAGCTCGGAAATAATGGAAATGGTCAAAGTTGTAAAACGCCAAAGAGTTGTTTTTTGACTTTGAAAAGTCAAACTTTGACCGACCTTATATTCAAATGTGATTTGAATTTCGAAAAAATGAATGTGGATTCATGCTCGGGAGGTCAAAATTAGTCAACACGGATAAAATCATAAAAAGTCAAAATGTTGACTTTTTGGTCAAAGTTTGACTTTGACCAAATGACTATTTTGCCCTTTGACTATAGTTAGTGGGACAATCCAAGCTTTTGTTGGATAATTCCACTAACAAAATAGTGGCCTAATCCAAGCTTTTGTTGGATAATTCCACAAACAAAATAGTGGGCTAGGTGTTGGCTTATAGTGGAGACATTAAGCCCACTAAGTGAGTGGATTCTAGGTGTTGGGTTTTTGTGAAGTTTTTTCATGCAATTGTTGCATGCCTTTTTTTCTATAAATTGGGCTTTTCAATTTAGTTAAAATACTTTTGCCATTTTGAAAATTATTTTTTTGATATTCGGGCTGGAAAATTACAACTTTGTGAAAAATAAATGAAACACCCAAACCTACTTAAAATTCCATTCTTTATTTTTATCTCTTTTCTCTCTCTCGGTTCTCTTCATCCACCGGGTCCTACAACTCAGTTCTGAGTCCAGAGGATAGTAGGTCAACTCTAGTGGTGGTCCAAAAGAGTTCGGGTCGAGATTCAACGAGGAGAAGTGGCTTTCGAAAGCTTCAAAGGTAGCATCTCTACACTTTTAATTCACTGTTTTTCCTTCAATTGCATGATATTTTCCTTTAATTTAGAAGCAATTAGAGTGTAATTAGGTCCCAATTCCATTGCATATATCTCGTATTTCATCAGTTCATAGTAAGTGGGTGAAGGAAATGAGTCAACATTGTCCTACGGTCTCCTCCATTAGTTTGAACCGTGAGATTCCTATATTGCGCCTGTTGTCGTTTTTATGCGGCACTAGCTAGTCATTAACCGCGGAGATCCCTATGGAGGGTTATAACATAGGATTCGAAACAACCCAGGCTTCAGTAAAATGAATAGGGTCTTATAGTTCTGTCTTGGATATTGTCTTATATCTCGGAGGCATATTCATACCATCCTATAAGATCTGAAAATGGCGGGTCACACTTTCAAGAATTACTAATTGTTAGTAAAGATCTTGACCAAAAACGATAATCAAAAGAACTATTGGAATATGAGTTATTCTAGATAAAAGTATTTGGTCAAGAACTGTCTTACTTCTGTGAAGGAATTCTTGACTGCCCCACGGTAGTATTTATTCTAAACCACTTAAGTATCGTTGCAAATAAATAAAGATTTATTGGGTACTTTATTAGTTTTGCTAAAAATGGATTTAGATGCATATTTAATAGAGTTTGTTTAAAATGTTTCAGCAATGTCGAGCTCAATCATACAATTACTTGTTTCTGAAAAATTTAATAGAGAGGGTTATTTGAATTGGAAATCAAACATCAATACGATATTAGTAGTAGATGATCTGAGGTTTGTGTTGACGGAGGAGTGTCCTTCGGTTCCCAGTTCAACGGCTACCTGAAATGTTCGGAACGTTTATGATAGGTGGGTGAGGGCGAATGAGAAAGTCAGGGCCTATATCTTAGCGAGTATATCTCATGTACTCAACAAGAAACATGAGGTCATGCCCACTGCCCGTGAGATCATGGCATCATTACAGGAGATGTTTGGGCAACCGTCATCGTCTGTAGATATGAACCCATCAAATATGTGTATGTAACTCGAATGAAAGATGAGACCAACGTAAGAGAACACGTTCTCGATATGATGGTCTATTTTAACATTGCGGAGGCTCATGAGGCTATGATAGACGAGACAAGTCAAGTGAGCATGATACTGGAATCTTTTCCTGAGAGCTATCTTCCATTCAAGATAAATGTTGTCATGAACAAAATCACTTATAACTTAACGACGCTGTTGAATGAGTTGCAAACTTATCAATCTACGGATGAAATTGAAGGAAAAAAAATAAATGTTATTTCAAAACCAAAAAAGTTTTACAAGGGGTCCATGTCTGGTACGAAACTTGTTGATGATAAGAAAGCTTGTCCTTCTTCTTTTAAGGATAAAACCGTACAAATGAAGAAAAAAGGAAAAGGAAAAAAGAAATCCACTGTGAAGAAAAACAAAAATAAAACTCCCAAGGGAAAATGTTTCCATTATGGAGAGGTTGGGCAATGGAAACGAAATTGCCCAAAATATCTGGCTGAAAAGAAAGCAGAAAAGACTAAACAAGGTAAATATGATTTACTAGTTGTTGAAACATGTATAATGGAAAATTCTCACCTTACTTGGATATTAGATTAAGGCGCCGCTAATCATGTTTGTACTTTTCTACAGGAAACTAGTTCTTGGAGAAGATTTTCTAAATATAAGATGACTTTCAAGGTGGGAACAGGTGAAGTCATTTCAGCTGAAGTAGTGGGAGATGTGAAGTTGTTTTTTGGAGATTCTTTTATCTTGCTCGAGAATGTGTTCTTTGTACCTAAGATGAAAAGAAATTTGATCTCCATTTCCTATCTTTTAGAGAATATGTACAGTGTATCTTTTGAATGTAATGAAGTGTTTGTTTATTCAAGAGGTGTTCATATTTGTTCTGCTAGATTTGAAAATAACTTATGCATATTACAACCAACTGAAGTAAAAGCCATTTTAAATATAGAGATGTTTAAAACAATTGAAACTCATAATAAAAAGCGGAAAATTTCTCCTAACACCTATCTTTGGCACCTCAGGCTTGGTCACATTAATCTCAACAGGATTGAGAGATTGGTAAAAAACGGTCATCTAAATCAGTTAGAAGACAGTTCCCTACCTCCATGTAAATCATGTCTTGAGGGAAAAATGACGAAAATATCTTTTTCTGACAAAGGTCTTTGTACCAAAGAATCTCTTGAACTTATACATTCAGACCTTTGTGGTCCGATGAATGTTAAAGCTCGAGGAGGATATCAGTACTTCGTCAGTTTTATTGACGATTGCTACCGATATGGTTATATTTACTTAATCAGTCACAAATATGAAACTCTTGAAAAGTTCAAAGAATTTAAGGCTAAGACTGAAAATCAATTAAGTAAAAGAATAAAAACACTTCGATCTGATCGAGGTGGTGAGTATATGGATTTATAATTCCAGAACTATCTATAGCTCATGGAATTCAATCCCAACTCACAACACCTAGAATACAACAACAAAACGGTGTTGCAGAAAGGAGAAATCGAACCTTGTTGGACGTGGTTCAGTCTATGATGAGTTATGCTCAATTACCTCAATTCTTTTGGGGCATGCAGTACAGACTGCAGTTTATATTCTGAATGTTTTTCCGTCTAAAAGTGTTTCAGAAACACTATATGAATTATGGAAAGGACACAAAGAGAGTTTACATCATTTCCGTATCTGGGGTTGTCTAGCACACGTGTTGGTACAAAATCCTAAGAAATTGGAAACACGTTCGAAATTATGCCTATTTGTAGGATACTCCATGGAAAAAAAGGAGGATAATTTTATGATCCCCAAGAAGATAAAGTGTTTGTATTACAAACGCAATGTTCTTAGAAGAGGATCATATTAAAAATCATTTACCTCACAGTAAACTAATATTGCAAGAGCTGTCTAAAGATACCACAAAAAGATCAACAAGAGTTGTTGATCAAGCTGGTCCATCAACAATGGTTGTTGTTCTGTCACGTCCATCCCAAGAGTTGAGAATGTAATGTTGTAGTGGGTGGGTTATTCAACAACCCGAACGCTATATGGGTTTAACAGAAACTCAAAACATCATACAAGATGATGGTTTAGAGGATCCATTAGCCTTTAAGAAGGCAATGGAAGATGTCGACGGGGAACAATGGATAAAAACCATGGACGATGAAATGGAGTCTATGTACTTCAACTCAGTCTGGGAACTTGTAGATCAACCACACGGTGTTACGCCTATAGGTTGTAAGTGGATCTACAAGAGAAAACGAGACCAAACTGGCAGGGTATAAACCTATAAACCTAGACTCGTGGCAAAGGGTTCATCGAAAGTATTTTTATGACTATGAGATATGGCAAATGGATGTCAAGATAGCTTTTCTGAATGACTATCATGATGAAAGTATTTTTATGTCTTAACCAGAGGGGTTCGTCGAAAAAGGACAGGAATAGAAAGTATGTAAGCTTAATCGATCCATTTATGGATTGAAATAAGCGTCCAGATCCTGGAATATAAGATTTGACACTGCGATCAAATCTTATGGCTTTGAACAGAACGTTGACGACCCTTGTGTATACAAGAAGATAGTCAAAAAAACTGTAGCATTCTTAGTTCTATACATTGATGATATCTTGCTCATTGGGAATGAGACAAATTTTCTTGCTGACGTAAAGAGATGGTTAGCAACACAGTTCTAAATGAAAGATTTGAGTGATGCTCAGTATGTTATAGGAATACAAATCTTTCGAAACCGAAAGAATAGAACATTGACACTATCTCAGGCATCTTATATTGACAAGATGTTGTCAAAGTAATGCAAAATTCCAAGAAAGGTTTATTACCTTTCAGGCATGGAATTCATTTGTCAAAGGAACAATGTCCTAAGACACCTCAAGAGGTTGAGGAGATGAACAGAATTCCATATGCATCTGCAGTTAGGAGTTTGATGTACGCTATGTTGTGTACACGTTCTAATATATGTTTTGTAGTTGGAATCATCAACAAGTTCCAATCCAATCCTGGACACGGTCATTGGGCCATTGTCAAAAATATCCTAAGGATTGTGTATGGACCTAAGGATTTGATCCTTACAGGATATACTGATTACGATTTTTAGATTGATGTAGATTCCAGGAAATCTACCTTAAGATCAGTTTTCACTCTTAACAGAGAAGCTATAGTTTGGAGAAGCATCAAGCAAAGTTGTATCACTGACTTCACCATGAAAGTGGAATTCGTGGCTGCATGCGAAGCTGCTAAAGAAGTAGTATGGCTACGCAAATTCTTAGCTGATTTGGAAGTCGTTCAAAATATGCACTTGCCTATCACACTGTATTGTGACAACAGTGGCGCAGTTACTAACTCAAAGGAACCCAGGAGTCACAAGCGTAGAAAACACATTGAAAAAAAGTACCATATCATCTAGGAGATCGTACATAAAGGAGATGTGCTCGTCACAAAGATAGCCTCTGAAGACAACCTTGCTGATAAATTCACCAAGGCCTTCTCGGCTAAAGTTTTCGAGGGCCACCTAGTTGGACTAGTTTATTGGAGTTTTAGTGGGAGAATGTCTATGGTATTATAGATGCCCTAGTTTATTGTATTTTTCTCATTATGTATCTCAACATTATGTTGTATATATTTGTTCTCATTGGAGTTTTAGTTCAAGTGGGAGATTGTTGGGAATGTCCTAGAACTCGCAGTTTGTATTAAACATTGTATTTATCAATAATAATGACTTGTTGATTTTGCATCTTATTATGAAAATCCAATAAACGCATCCTTGGCTATAGTCTGAATGCTATAACTTTATGTAGTGACATAAACAGGATCAAGTTGACAGTATATAATCTAAATGGTCTAATAAGTATATGGATGAAATTGGGTATCTCATCCTGGTAACACTATTGGATACAGCTCACTCTGTAGTTGTTACAAGAAAATGTAAGGTGCTACAAACGATGTGATCCACAAATCGTTCATGTTGAGACATGTGAGTGGGGGCATTCTTTATAATTACCGTTTGTTGGCTTTTTGGCCCTTAATCTCAAATTAATTAATTAATCAATATTTTGATGATAACAAACTCAATTTTTAATTACTGAAAATCTTAGTGTTTTAATATGTCCATAGCGTACAGCTCGGAACAACGATTCCAACACCTCTTGAATCACTCAAATCGGAGCTAAAACGAAGACGATATGACCGAAACAAGTCTATAGAGAAAATACCGTGGTGGATGACGTGGCATAACCAGACCATTTGCATGTAGACATGTGGCAACATATTGGTTGAATGGTGGATCATTAAGAGATTAACATATGATGGACTTTTGATTTTTGGATTGATTTAAAATTAAAAAAATGGAATTTAAAAAGAAAATGAATTAAAAGGAAAATAAGTCCAATATTATTTTATGTCTGTATCTAACTGCTAGTTTTTTACACATGATATGTTTTTTATTTTTGGATTGACTTTAAAAAGAAAATGAATTTTATATTTTATATTTGTGTCTAATGGCTAGTTTTTTGACACATGGTATGTTTTTTTATTTTTTGGATTAATTTTAAAAAGAAAATGAATTTCAAAAGAAAAAGAATTTAATATTATATTTTGTTTGTATCTAACGACTAGTTTAGTTTAAAATCTCCACCATTGATTTTTCTTTTCCAAAATCCAATGGTCCAAATTAATTATGCTTTCTAAAAGTTTTTCTATCTCTATATAAACCATCTTCCTTTCCAAATTTTAAACTAACAAATTTTACATTTCATAATCCTCAAAAACTCAAAAGTTTCATTGTCGCTCTCTATAAGTTCCCAATTTTTCTTTCTTTTCATCTTATTCTTGAGAGAGTGTTATTGTATTGTGAGGATAAACTTGTTGAGTGCTTAAACTTGTAAATCCACTCTAGTGAGAGTTGTATTGTGTTCTTAAAAAATTCCAACATTTGTAACGGTTTGATCCTAAACCATGGAAAGGATCGTGTTTGCTCTTGAACCCGTAAAAGGAGTGGTGGTGTAACGGTTGGGCTCTAATCTATGGAAAGAGTCGAGTTTGATCAAACACTGTTTACTGTTAAAACTGACTATTTCATTTATCATATAACCTAAGTTAACTCATCTTAATCCTGAGATAGCTATGAACTCCTATTTGTTCGGATTATCCTTTGATCTGCAAACGGCGAGAGTAGTCTAACAGCACTACTCAATAAGCTTACCATTTTAGGGATAAGACCAGATGAATAGCTGGGGACATAGCCTTGTAAGATGTAATTCAATCCTACCATTTTGAAGTGATTTGAAGTGAGCTAATACATAAATTTTGTGAGAAAATCTCTATGAGAAGAAAGAGTTCTTCCATTTGGGCTGCTGTGTGTTCTTCACTGTTCTTCATTGATTCAAGCTGCTATTGAGTCCCACAACTCTGTCTAAAGCTCCAAGAGGATAGTGGGGAATACTTGAGGTGGTTCACGGTGATCTTTGGTGAAGACTGCTGCTATATAATCAAGTTCTTGGAGAGTTCTTCAAAAGCATGATCTTAAAACCCTCTTTTTAGAAATGCATGCTTTAGTTTCTGCCAAAATTAGTGAATTTGAATGCTTATGGATCCTAGATACTTTTGCTGCATGTTATTTAACTCTTTCGATCAAGTGCCCCTTCACTAGAATGAGACAATCTCAACCATTAGATAGAAAGAACTCCTTGTAACTGAATCTAACAACTACCATTGTTTAGTCTAGAATTTGTTAACATCCTTAACAATTTTGTGTAAGTATAACCTCTCATTTTAGGCCCTAGAGTCCTGCCCTAATGAGTCAACCTTAGGGAAAATTCGATTAGGACAAGAGACTAAAGCAACTCTATCCATTCCTGGAGATCAAATAAAGAGTTGTGCAAAATAGCCATCCTTTAGGGGAACACTCCTAGGGTGCCACGAGGCGATACACTAAAACTTTATCCAACCTAATGAGACAGACCGAGGGATATGTTATCTCACGTCCCGCTTCCACTTACTATGAACATTCTCGCCATTCACCTTGTTATTGACCTACCTAAATGTCACCCGTAGAGGGACACTCCCAAGGTGCCTCGAGGCCGAGGATAGATCTCCCACGTTTCTTTCCACAGCATGGACATCCCATGTCAGATCGGGATACTACGAGATTTGTATTGTTCAAAGTAATAGTGTTATTATTTATGCTATCCTCAGAGTTTTCGGGGTTATCCCCTGGGTTAGCATCGCGGGTCCCATCTTGTGTTCTGGAGTCGTTTCCCCACCAATTTCTTATGCTCAGATCCATTTCCTACAGTAGACATTTTTCAGGTTACTACTTACTAGTCATTTTCCACTTCTTCCCTTTATTTTTTTTTTCCAGGATTTCCTATGTCCATCTATTATTTCCTTTTCCCTTAACCTCTTTTCGATTTTATGTCAGGTTTTCCTAATATAGTTTATCATACCCAAGTGTTGACCTATCCTAACTTTTATTACTTGGCTCTTCCTACCTTAGGTAAGCCTTTTCCTGAGACCGTTGTGGCTCTAAACTTATCCCCTTTATTATATTTTTGTCTTATTTTCCTAGATCCCATTTATTTATGCCTAGGCTAGACTCAATTTTTATTCTTAATTTTTCTCCAGGTTTTATGTAAACCTTTGCCCTGATACCCAGTTGGTATCAACTTAAATTTTTATACATAATCTCCTCCCAGGTATTACGTATACCTTTGCTCTGATACCAAGTTGTCACACCCCCTCCCAAGCCTTAAACCCTAAGACCAGGAAGGGATCGTGAAGGTGACTAATAGCATCCTAAGACAATACTCATGTTCAATATTTCCCCCCATATTTATTACAAATTTTAATAAGTTTACAACATTCCCCCTATCTATCTATACATATAATTAAATTTTCTTTCTATTCATGGTCTGAGTCGTGCCCCGAGAGTTTACCGAATCCTGAGCTGGTGGTGGTGGGTAATGGACTCCTCTTCGAACGCTTCGCTTTGCTACCTGGGGGGCATATAAGAAAACATTTGGAAAACATGAGCTAATAAGCCCAGTGAGTGGTATATTTTCTTATAAACGAAACCTTGGCTTATCAAAAATAAACTTCTGGGGAAAACAACATGCAATCAACAACACATTAATACCATTTCAAATTCATTTCCTCAGCCAAGCTGCTGAAATCATTTCCTGATACATAATAACAACAATTTTATGGAAACTTTCCCTATACCCCATTTTCTCGCCAATGTGCACATCGACCATTTTATTTATCTCGCTAGTCATGCTTAGGTACTTGACCATATTTTCCGCCGGTCGTCACTGATTATTATTTCCCGCCGACCGAAGCCGACCATTATTTCTCGCCGACCGAAGCCGACCAATTTTTCCCGCCAAGCACCTTTTGTTAAGCATGCTAACCACATCCCAAGCATAATCGCAGTTTCCATAATTACTACACAAACAATATCATGACAATCATCATATCACCAAAAGCATATATTTTGCATTTACTTATGCCTATATTTCTATATCAAAGTATAGAGTTAAATAAATATACATAATATGCCACACTGTATATATACTCATAATCTTCTTTTTATATCAAGGCTATATAATATAATGTTCACAATATGCTTCACACATACCAAAGTTATAAATATTAAAACTATATCACATAAGTAGTACCTATTATGCATGTCTTTAATTAAATTTCACAGCACGTAGCAGTCACAATAACACCCTAATATGCATTCAATTACTAGGACCTCACAGTATGTCAAAACCATAATAACATTCCTATCATGCATTTATATATATAAACATACACAGTATGCCAAAACTGTAATAACACTCACGATATATTGAAACTATAAAGCTATAACACTCACTGTCAGCAAATCCTCCTAATGCAATTTACTCGTAAATATCTTCCTTACTCAAACCAAATTGGAATTTAAGCAGCACCTCCTTCGAATTTCCTTCCTTCCAGACCAATGGTAGCCTATTCACTAAAAACTCACTCTCTCTATAGGATTTTTACTACTGGAATTTGTTTTGGAACGAGTTTAACTTTTAGCTGAGGCCTTCTATTTATAGTTGTTCCCAACTTCTTTCTGTGTGACAACTCACCATACAAATGGCTTCTCCTTAAGCTACCACGCTAACTTGGGCTAACCGAGCTTTGAGTTGTCTAATTCTGAGTTTGCCAACCAAAATTACCTTAATTTGCATGTAATCTTAGCCATACACTACTTTCTTGAGTCTTCCTGTATGAAATCTCCCATTGCCACATCAACCGCTTAATTTTTCGAATTAATTATCCAAATTATTAATGAACGCGTCTAGCCCCATTAAAATGCGTCCGTCTGTTCAATCTCGCTCTCTCCACTCTCGTGGCTCTCGCTCTCTCCGACTTTCTCGCTGGTTCTGCTCTCGTGGTTCTTGCTCTCTCCAACTTTCTCGTTGGCAGATCTCGCTCTCTCCTACTTTCTCGCTTAAACTCTCACTCTTCTCCAATCTTGTTCTCTCCCATTTTCTCACTCAAATCAATCTCGCTCTCTCCCATTCTCTCGCTGCCTCCACTCTCGCTGGTGTCGCTCTCTCCAATCTCGCTAATGTTGCCCTCTCCCATTTTCTCTTCACTCTCGCTTGGCATCATGCGTAGAACAATTGTTTGGTCCAACGTTTCCATCACCGCATGCCCTTCGTAGCATGTAGACAATACTTAAACCATCGCGTTATTTCATAATTCATTTATCTTGGTTTTCCCGCGTCTAAATTCCTCATAATTTAATTATATTTATTGTTTTTAATATCCTATTTCTTCACGCCTTCCAAATTAGGGTTAGGGTATTACATTTACCACCCCCTTAAATAAAATTTCGTCCTCGAAATTTGAACCGACAATATTTTATACTCACATTTTATTGAGTACAATTACATACCTAGCTTCTAATCTAATCCACTAAGATTTTCTTTTTCCCTTTCTCAGCATCGGGCATATTTTCTTCCCTGGTCTGTGTTATTCTATATATTTGTCCAATCATCTTTTTCCTCATTTCATCTCTTCTTCCTCCAACACTACCTCCTTCCCTTGTAGTTGTTGGCTTCATTCCCTGGTTGTTTCTTTGTTGTGTATTTTCGACTTCCAAATTCATCAACTGAGGACATTCTCTTTTAAAATGCCCTGGTTTGTTACAATTATAACATGTACGAGTTCGTCCTTGGGTTTGCTCCCAACATCTTCCCCAATGATACCGGTTACAGATCGTGCATCTAGGTTTCTGGTTTGCACTTGCCATCGACTCCTTTATCAAATTTTCTTGTTCGGAGTCTGCTCTCGTACCTGCAATTCCTTTCTTTTTCCATATACTTCTGTTTTCCACCCTGGGGGCAAAATTTCTTGATTCTTCCTTCTGCCACCGACTCATTAAGGATTCTTTTTCCGGTCCTACTTTTTCCGCCGTTAGACTCCTTTCTACTCGCATTGCAGCTTCTGTTAGTTTCGAAAACTCTCCGCATTCTACGATTGCTGTAACAGGAGTTTGAATTTCTTGTTTCAATCTTGTCTTAAACCTTCGACAACGTTCCTTATCATCCGCTACTATGTTTAAAGCATACTAAGATAATTCCGTATACTTTAGTTCATACTCTGTTACAGTCATGCTTCCCTGCATGAGCTGTAGGAATTCATCTTGCTTCATATCCTTATATGATCGGGGATAAAATCTTTCAAAAAATGCTCTTCGAAACTCCTTCCAACATATTTCTTCTTGGTTGCCTCTCCTATTCTTTAGTAGCTTCCACCAATCTTTTGCCTATTTTTGCAGTAAGAATGTGACAAGACTTACCTTATGGTTTTCAGGGCTTCTCATCACCTGAAAACATTTTTCTAGTTGGTTCATCCAAGCTTCTGCGTCTGCAGGATCTTTGGTTCATTCAAAATTTTTGACTCCCAAAGCTTTTAACCGTTCTATCCCATATTTCTTTTCGGGATCAGGTTGTATATTTTCTAAGCTTGCTTGAAGTCTTTGGGTGAATTTTTCCATTTGTTCCTCATCTCTAGATTTTTCCTTTGGATGGCTCGAGGCACTTTCACTCTCGTTTCCGGAAGGTATCCCTGTTCTACGTTTCCCACTTCTCAGCATTTTGTCTACAATTATTCCTATATTAGATTAAACATATGTTACTAACATACAATTTTATTTATAAACAGTGCTTGGATTTACATACTATTTATAGTGGTAAATTTCCTCCAGTTGGTCTATGGATTTCTAGATAATCCTACGTTGTCAAAGGTTTGTTGGATTCTTTCATTTCTTCACATACACCTTTCCTGAACATGCCCTAGCTGCTTGCAGAAAATGCAGAATTGGTAAATTCCTTCTTCTTGCAAGTTGTAGGGGGTTTGTTCCTCAAATTCTATCACGATCCTCCGCGGAATATCTTGCTTCCCTGCGCGGGCCCACTCCTGATCTGTTGTTAGTTCAGGCAGTACATGGCTACTCCCTAAACCTGACTCGTCGGTTAGCTCCCGTCGGTATCTCGCTTCTCGCGATCTCTTTTGGAAAGTGTAACAATTTTTACGGTTGTGGCCTATCTTGCCACAACCGTAGCAATATCCGGTTCCCCTCAAACATACTCCCCCATGTTTCTTTCCACAGGATGGATATCCCATGTCAGATCGGGATACCACGAGATTTGTATTGTTCAAAGTAATAGTGTTATTATTTATGCTATCCTTAGAGTTTTCAGGGTTATCCCCTGGGTTAGCATCGCAGGTCCCATCTTGCGTTCTGGAGTCGTTCCCCCACCAATTTCTTCCATTCAGATCCATTTCGTACAGTAGACATTTTTCAGGTTACTACATACTAGTCATTTTCCACTTCTCCCCTTTATTTTTTTTTTCTAGGATTTCCTATGTCCATCTATTATTTCCTTTTCCCTTAACCTCTTTTCGATTTTATGTCAGGTTTCTCCTTAAGGGCATGTTTCCAGCTCCTTTCTGTGCAACAACTCACCATACAAATAGCTTCTCCTTAAGCTACCCACGCTAACTTGGGCTAACCGAGCTTTGAGTTGTTTAATTCTGAGTTTGCCAACCAAAATTACCTTAATTTGCATGTAATTTTAGCCGTACACTACTTTCTTAAGTCTTTTTGCATGAAATCTCCCTTTGCCACATCACCCGCTTAATTTTCGAATTAATTATTCAAATTATTAATGAACGCATCTAGCCCTTTTAAAATGCGTCCGTCTGTTCAATCTCGCTCTCTCCACTCTCGCGGCTCTCGCTCTCTCCGACTTTCTTGCTGGTTCTGCTCTCGTGGCTCTCGCTCTCTCCCACTTTCTCGCTGGCAGATCTCGCTCTCTCCACTCCCGCTCTCTCCTACTTTTTCGCTCAAACTCTCGCTCAAATCAATCTCGCTCTCTCCCATTCTCTCGCTGCCTCCACTCTTACTGATGTCGCTCTCTCCAATCTCGCTGGTGTCTCTCTCTCCCATTTTCTCTTCACTCTCGCTTGGCATTACGCGTAGGACAATTGTTTGGTCCAACATTTCCATCACCGCATGCCCTTCGCAGCACGTAGACAATACTTAAACCATTGCGTTATTTCATAATTCATTTATCTTGGTTTTCCCGTGTCTAAATTCCTCATAATTTAATTATATTTCTTATTTTTAATATCCTACTTCCTCATGCCTTCCAAATTAGGGTTAAGGTATTACAATCTCGAGAATCTTTGAGCTGAAGCGGATCGTCCAAATCCCATTGTGAATGAATGCATACGTTTACAATCATAACGAACAGATTATGCATCAGAAACTAAATTACAGCATGTTTTCAAAATAAAAACAAAGGTTGAGAGCTTAAGCTTTTAAGAACCGTTCTTCAAGTAAATCCCTCGATAGTACTCGTTCACGAACGCAGCGAACAAGTCTCGAACTCCCTCGAACAAGCAGCAAGCAGCAACTCGATCCTCGAAGTAAATAGGACCCTACCACTTGGATACCTTGGTATTCTCGGTATGAGAATCCAAGAGTGGTGGTCTCTGGCTAATTTTGGTTAGAGGGGAAGTTTTGTGTGGAGGAGGAAGACAATCAAATAGATGAATAATACTATCGTGTAGACGATGAAGTCTATCAAATAGACAATGTAACTTGATCGTTTAGTCTCTCTAGTGATCGTATAGTAACTTGATTACCAATCGCGTCCTTTGGTCACTTTTTTTTGGAATCATTAAAACAATTTCATTTATCCTAATTTTTCATAAAACTAAATAACTACCCACTAAGGGTGGTTATGGAGAAAAAAGAGTTAATTATCAAATAATTTATAAATCTAAATAAATATGATAACTAACTTATCATAATATTTATAACTTATAGTTTTAACATTACATCATATACAATATATAAACCATAGTTCTTTTTCTCTATTTTATGGCATTTAATATAAATCATATTTATATTAAATTTAATAACTATGAATCTAATTCATAGAAAATATATTTGAATCATATTCAAATATTTGTTCCTCTAATTAAACAATAATGTATCAAATACATTATATCAATTATATCATATATAATTGAATTAATTTAATTATATCATATATATTCAAATTCCCTCTTATTAATTTGAACATTTCAAATTAACCCAAAAATTGATTCTCAACTTAAATCCATTGAGCTACCAGGGGACCTTATGGACCTGTAGCTTAAAGCTCCAACGGTACGTGAATAACTGATTAAGCTCTTTAATTACATTATCCATCATCCGTTAATTGTTGGACACTCCACTAAAGACCGACAGCTGCACTCTTCGCACTACAGATCTATTTATGTGTCCATTGGATATAACCAATCAACAATACGATGACCCTTTACAAATTACTCGTAAGTACAGTTGGGTCAAATTATCGTCTTGCCCCTATAGTTACATCTAACTCCTTTAATACCACTAATCCCTCTAATGAATAATAGATCATAGTCCCACTACTAAACCCCTCTCGGGCCAAGAGAGGGTGTGACGCCACATTGTTCAAGACCCAGAATCAACCCTTAAGGGAGCAATTTATCTACTTACCTTCTTCGGGGAAGGAGTGAATTCTATCTTGTGTAGCTGAGTTTCCAGCTTCCCAATAAGACGAATCCCCAAAATTGTAGGCTTGGTGAGTCGGCGATCTGGCCACTCTCACCCATGCAAATCAAAGGAACATCTTCATAGTCAGGAGTTTACAACTCATTCAGGATTAAGGTCATGTTATCTATGGCCATCCTAGTGAAATGAAAGTCTCAATTATGAACAACGTTATATAACGAGACTATATATTTTGTGGTCTGGTCTTATATACCTTTGTATAGAATATCCCCGCTAGCATGTCTAATACATGAATGATCAGGATTAGATCATTTGTAGCACTTTACAATATTTGTAACACTTATAAAGCGGGCCAAACTCATAGTGTCACCAGGATGAGGTACCCAACCTTATCCATATACTACAGACCATTTAGGTTATCACTTAAACACGATCCACTTATATGTCTCCACATACATGTTTAAGTTACAACGATAACTATGGATCTTAGTTTATTGGTTTGTGGTTAATGCAACTAAAATATCATATATTTTATAGACAAAAGTGAATAAAATATCATATATTAAATCACAGAATGTTTGTTCATTCAAGTGTTTACAAACTACAGGATCCTACGAATTTAGTGCATCAAGCCCAACATATTTGTCCACTAAAATGAATTAAATAAGTATATAGTTATTTTATTTATTACAATCAATTATTTAATTTTAGTTAAGCATGGTTGAATGTTATCTATTATAATTTTTTTTTTGAAACTATCAAGTTGAATTAAATAACATAAATAAATATATTTTAGTATTTTAATAAACCATGTGAAAAGAATTAATGTACAGAAAAGAGACCAAAATATAATATGTTAATAACGAGAGTTAATAAGAAATATTATAAAAAAATTTTTAAATCATGATAGGTTAATAATGAATTGTCTAATTATTTAATTATGAAAAAACAAAAAGTAATCAATCATAATTTTTTGAAGATGAATTTCGTACTAACTTGATTTAACTAATCAATCATAGCTTATTAATTAAGTTATTTAAGATATTGTTAGTTAGATAATTAATAATTTTTATAAATAACCAATTACATTCATTTAATAAATTCTAGGTAAATATTAATTTATATCCATGAATTTTGGATTGTATCAATTAAAACCTAAACTAATAATTAATCTAAACTTTGAACTTTAAGAATTGTACCGATTTAAACAACTCATAACTTTCATAACTCACAAGTATATTAATTTAAATGCGAAAGATTCATAAATGTATCATAATTTACATATTCTTTCACATTTAATTTGAAAAAAATTTATGTTTATTTTTCAATTATACTTATGGATTGTTTTAAGTGGGTCAACTTAGAACTTTTAGACATGTGTAGACTTCTACAAATGCCGATTTAACAAAATTGACAATTATAATTTAAATAAATCTTAATCTAGAGTCTAAATTGATTCGTTTATATGAGTTTAGAAGATTAATTGAAAAAATTACAAGTATTGCACGATGTTTATCCAAATAAATATAATAGAAAGTTTAAATTGATACATCTGTGAAAGTTTAGGGTTTAAATTGACACAATTAATAGTTTAAAGTTTAAATTGATACAATTATCAAAATTCAAGGTTTAAATTGATACAATTATTAGTTATAGTTTAAATTGATACAATTATTAGTTTACAGTTTAAATATATACAACCCTTCGATGTTTGGGAGTATAAATTGATAATTATTCTAAATTTTATTTGTAAAAATAAGTTTAGTAATTATTTTAATATATTATTATTGTCTTATTAAAATAAATAATTATATTAATTTTGTTAAGTTAATATAAATTAGTTAATTAATTATAATAAAAATAAAAAGAAGAGAAGAAACGACAATTTCAAAAGTGTAAAGAAAACCTTGTCAGAGGAAAATATATGTTTGAAAAAAATTTAATATAAGCAAATGGTGAGATAAGTATGTTTGTGTTAATTCATATTGAAAAAAACCTCCAACCAAACAGTCTTTGAAGGTTGAACATAAAGTGACGAATATATATAATTAGAAAGAGAAAACTCATATGCTACTCAACTCCAATTCTCATACCCTATGATATCTAAATAACTTGGAAATTTAGGCATTCACAATTTATCAACAAATTACTTAAATTTAGCCAAATTCAAGACCTTCTCAAAAACTCGAGTGGAGCATGGCAATATCAATTTTCCATCTTGTCCCGAGTGTATTTCATCTTCAAATTGAAACGACATATCATTTTTATTCTTCTCCAACGTAAATCACAAAATATCCTTTCTTCGTCCTCCACTTCCTCGACAATAATTGCTGCAATTTTTCTAAAATTTTCATCTTTATGAAATTAATGTTGCGATGGATTGGAAATTGTGAAACTGAATATGTAAAACTATGGTGGGTCATGGTTTTTATATAAGAGAATTCCAACTTAATATCTGCATAGAATTTACAATTACTTTTCCTATTTGGATTCAAACTTTGAGATAATTGTTCAAAATATTGCTTGTTCCTATATTTGCTATGACCCAATTTGTATAGGTCTATTTTAGTTTTCTTTTCTTTTTTCTTTTTTTTTGAAAATCCCCCAATATTGAGCCACATTTTTGCTATGTTAGAAGTCCTCTCTTTACCCAATAATAACCAATGTTTTTCTTTTTTTTTTTCTCTTTTTTTAATTTAATTTTCCACGCTTCTATTCTATTTTCTATCATGTAAGTTTATTCTCAATATGTATCCTCTATATATATATATCGTTTTTATTGTCAACCGTAGTCATCAACAATTAAAATAAATTTCAAACGTTCTAAAAGAAATCAAAATCACTATATTTACAAAGGAAAATTATTTTAAATATGAAAATATTTACAAATAATAGTAAAATATCACCGTCTATCTACAATAGACCGCGATGACAAATAGAAGATGAAATTTTGCTGTATTTTATAAATATTTTAGTTCATTTTCGTATATTTAAAAACAATCTAAAAAATAAATCTAAATAATAATAATAATAATAATTCTAACGTTTTAATTATTTTTCAATTTAATATACTTTTCCTTAAAGGCTCAATTGTATTATTTGTGTACTAAAGTTTTCACATTTTTTTTAGACAAATTGCAAATAAAGTAAACGAGTCTCAAGTATTGGTAGATATAGTAGTAAAAAAAAAAAAAAAAAAAAAAACTTTAATAAGACTCGTTTTTTATAAATGTTATTATTCACTCAATTATTAACCCTAAAAGTACTACTCATTACAAGTATATGAATAAGGTGCCCAACGTTATCCATATACTATAGACCATTTAGGTTATCACTTAAACACGATCCACTTGTATGTCTACACAACATGTTTAAGTTACAACGATACCATGGATCTTAGTTTATTGGTTTGTGGTTAATGCAACTAAAATATCATATATTTTATAGACAGAAGTGAATAAAATATCATATATTATAAATTACATAATGTTTGTTCATACAAGTGTTTACAAACTACAAGACCCTACGAGATTTAGGGCATCAACCCCAACAATCTCCTATTTGTCCTAAAGTTAATAGGATGTACAAGATAATCAAATTACAAGTACACAAAACATTAAACTAGGGCAGAAACAAGCCCAATACAAGATCTCCCACTTTTCCTAGTCCAATCGTGGTCTGTCCCATAGACCCATACTTTGCAGGTGATCCTCAAACACTGTAGTCATGAGGGCCTTCGTAAACGGATCAACAACGTTGTACTCCGAAGTTATCTTCGTGACAATCACGTCCCCTCGATGTAAATCTATCAGATGAGATGGTATTTTTGCTTAATGTGCTTGTCGTGCTTATGACTCTGAGGCTCACGGGAATTCGCCATATCACCACTATTATTACAATAAAGGGTGATGGGCTTAGACATGTCTGGAACAATTTCCAGATCAATCAAGAATTTCTTGAGCCAAACGGCCTCTTTAGCAGCTTCACAAGCCGCTACATACTCGACCTCTATGGTGGAGTCCGCGATGCACCCCCACTTGGTGCTTCACCATACTACAACCCCTTCGTTAAGAGTGAACACTAATCCTGAAGTGGATTTCCGAGAATCCTTATCAGTCTAAAAATTAGAGTCAGTGTATTCTATAAGGATCAAACCCTTAGAACCATACACAAGCATATAGTCCTCTGTTCTCCGAAGATACTTGAGGATATTAATTTTGTACTGGGCTTTTGTGCCTAGTTTATTGTTTTGTACTTGTTTTTATCTTGTACACCCACTTGCTTTAGGACAAGTGGGAGATTGTTGGGGTTGATGCCCTAAATCTTGTAGGGTTCTGTAGTTTCACATGTATGAACAAACATTTGTGATGTAATAATATGAGATATTTTCTTCACTGTTGTTTATGAAATATGAGATATTTTAGTTGCATTAACCACAAACTAATAAACTAAGATCCCTGGTTATTGTTGTAACTTAAGCATGTATGTGGAGACATATAAATGGATCATGCCTTAAATGATAACCTAAATGGTCTGTAGTATATGGATAAAGGAGGGAAACTTTATCCTGGTAACACTACGGTAGCTACAGGTCCCCTTGGTAGCTCAATGGATTCAAGCTGAGAATCAATTTTTAGGTTAGTTTCAAGTGTTCAAATTAACAAGAGGGAATTTGATTACATATGATATAATTAAATCGATTCAATTATATGTGATATAATTGATTTGATGTATTAAATACATTAGTTGAAGGAATTAATATAAATATGATTTATATTAAATAAAGGAGAAAAGAACTATGGTTTATATATTACGTATGATGTGATATTAAAACTATAGGTTATAAATATAATAAGATAAATTAGTTTTTATATTTATTTATAATAAAAAAAATTATGAGATAATTTTTTTAGTTAGTTATTTTCTTTTCTCCATTAATCGTACAAGTGGGAGGTTAATTTCAGTTTTAATAACTGAAGAATAAAATGAAAAGAGTTTTCATTTTTTGAAAGATCGCATCATTATCGCATACAATCGATTGAGTGAAAGAAAGCTATAGGATAGCCCTTTCAAGAGACAAAATGTGAAACCCGAATCTCAATTTCCCCACTTAAGCAGGTAATTAAGGAAATTAACTAAGTATAAGTTAAATCCTATGTTGAAGAGAAGGAAAATTCTAAGTGTTTGAATAGATTTTCTTTAAGCAGCTTTGAGTTGAGCCTTAACTAGTAAAAATTTGGCTAAATATGAAGTGAAAAAGAAACCATATGTTTGGTGTTAGGAAGCATTAATGCATAAGGCTCTAATGAGGTTAAGTTTGTAGAAATTATAAGGGATTAATTATTAAAGCCAAGGACAACCATGCATTGAGCTTATGAGGTAAGGACGCATGCGTTGGGATGGCAAGAAGCTGTGTGAGCAAGCAACAAGGAAGGGCCATTGAATGACGAGGTTGGGCTAGGTGCGAGCAAGGATGCGTCCGGTGATGCGCAACCATGAGCGTTGGGTGTTAGATTGTGTGTGCAGACGATCGCATAGTTGTTTGCGATGTTGCACGATAGCGCTAGATGATGGCCATTGTGCTAGACGATGAGCGACATCAAGAGCGCTAGATGATGAGCAACAACGAGATCACTAGACGATGAGCTATGCGATGGGCATAAAGCTAGACGATTGAGGCTGGAGGTGCATTGAGGTAGTGAACGATGAGTGCAACAGCTACACGATGAAGCTATACGATGCGTCATGCCATGATGGGCGCATAGTGTAGTATCTATGCGTTGATAGGGCTTGTGACACACAAGGCTTGCGAGGTTAGATGCGTTGGTCTTGTGCAAGAGGCTACGGGCGTTGGCAAGCAACATGAGCATGCTTGCGGTTGGTCATAGGGTATGCATTAGTCATAAGGCTAGGCATGAGAATGCAATCATGAAGGCTAAGCGCTGGCCTTGGGAAAGCTAGTAGAATGCATGTGGCTAACATGCTAGGCGCACAGAGCTATAGGCTAGGAGTTGTAGCCGAGAATTGAAGTTGCGCTGGAATTAACCATGCATTGAAAAGGCTTAGCTATGCAGTAATGATATGCTATATGCTAGGACTGGTTATGCGCCAAGGACATCTGTGAACGCATAGAACAAGGCTAGAGCAAGTAGCATGTGATTGAAGGATGCGATGTTGGAATTGGTATCCTAATTCTCTCGGCGTCTTGTAGTTTGTAAACTTTATACACATTGTTATGAATAAAATAAGAGTTATTTTATTTTGTATTTACTCATATCCAATATACAAAGATCCATGGTTATGGTATGTAAACTTAAGAATGTATAGAGATATACAAGTGGATCATGTCTTAAGTGATAACTGAAAGGTTTGTAGTATTAGAATATAGGAGGGATACCTTATCCTGGTGACACTACAGATACGGCCTGCTTTGTAGAGGTTTATAAGTGTTGTGAACTACTACAGATGGTCTGATCCTGATCATTCATGTAAAGACATGTGAACAGGGGTGTTTTATACAAATAGTTTGTATAAGACCGGACAATGAGATGATTCGTCTCTTTATATAATGTTGTTGATACTTGAGACTTACATCTCACTTAAACGACCATAGGTGACATGACCTTAATCCTGAGTGTTTTGGGAACTCCTTCCTTTGAGGGCGATCCTTTGATTAGTATGGGTGAGAGTGGCCAGATTTTCAACTCAACATGCCTACCTTTTTGGGATTTGTCTGATTTGGGAGTTGAGAACTTAGTTACACAAGATGAAATTCATTCCTTCCCCGAAACAGGGTTAAGTGGATAGATTGCTCCCTTAAGGGCTGATTCCGGATCTTGAACATAGCGGTCACAACTTCTCTTTGGAAGAGAGGACTCAGTCATAGTAAGAATCTTGAACATAGTGGCCACAACTTCTCTTTAAATTTTGGATTGTATCAATTATAACCTAAACTAATAATTAATCTAAACTTTGAACTTTAAGAATTGTACCGATTTAAACATCAAACTAATAACTGAATCAATTTAAACTCATAACTTTCATAACTCACAAGTATATCAATTTAAATTCGAAATATTCACAAATGTATCATAATTTACACATTCTTTCACATTTAATTTGAAAAAGAAAATTATGTTTATTTTTCAATTATACTTATGGATTTTTTAAGTGGATCGACCTAGAAGTTTTAGACATGTGTAGACTTCTACAAATGTCGATTTAACAAAATTGACAATTATAATTTAATGAAAAATTTCAAATAAATCTTAATCTTGAGTCTAAATTGATTCGTTTATATGCGTTTAGAAGATTAATTGAAAAAATTACAAGTATTGCACGATGTTTATCCAAATAAATATAATAGAGGGTTTAAATTACAACTCAAGGGACTAGGGAGGATTCCGATAAGGTCTATCTCGTAACACCGTTCGCATATCCTGATCGTCATGGGAGGGGCCCTGGAAAGCTTAGAACTCTCCCATTCTTTAACCCTAGGGAGGATCCCGATAAAGTCTACTTTGTAGCACCGTTCGCATATCCTAATCGTCATGGGAGGGGCCCTGCAAGGCTTACAACTCTCCCATGCTTTCACCCTAGGGAGGATCCTGATAAGGTCTACCTTGTAGCACCGTTCGCATATCCTGATCATCATGGGAGGGGCCCTGCAAGGCTTACAACTCTCACATGCTTTCACCCTAGGGAGGATCCCGATAAAGTCTACCTTGTAGCATCATTCGCATATCCTGATCGTCATGGGAAGGGCCCTGCAAGGCTTACAACTCTCCCATGCTTTCACCCTACGGAGGATCCCGATAAGGTCTACCTTGTAGCACCGTTCGCATATCCTGAACGCCATGGGAAGGGCCCTACAAGGCTTACAACTCTCTCATGCTTTCACCGTAGAGATGATCCCGATAAGGTCTATCTAGTAGCACCGTTCGCATATCCTGAACATCATGGGAGGGGCCCTGCAAGGCTTACAACTCTCCCATGCTTTCACCCTAGGGATGATCCCGATAAGGTCTACCTTGTAGCACCGTTCGCATATCCTGAACGTCATGGGAGGGGCCCTGCAAGGCTTACAACTCTCCCATGCTTTCACCCTAGGGATGATCCCCTAGAATAAAAGCATGGGAGAGTTGTAAGCTTTGCAGGGCCCCTCCCATGACGTTCAGGATAGATCCCCTAGGATGAAAGCATGAGAGAGTTGTAAGCCTTGCAAGGCCCCTCCCATGACGTTCAGGATATGCAAATGGTGCCACAAGGTAGACCTTATCAGGATCATCCCTAGGGTGAAAGCATGGGAGAGTTGTAAGTCTTGCAGGGCCCCTCCCATGACGTCAGGATATGCGAACGATGCCACAAGGTAGACCTTATCGGGATTCTCCCTAGGGTGAAAGCATGGGAGAGTTGTAAGCCTTGCAGGGCCTCTCCCATGACGTCAGGTTATGCGAACGGTGCTACAACGTAGACCTTATCGGGATCATCCCTAAAGTGAAAGCATGAGAGAGTTGTAAGCCTTGCAGGGCCCCTCCTATGACATTCAGGTTATGCGAACGGTGCTACAACGTAGACCTTATCGGGATCATCCCTAGGGTGAAGGTCATGGAAGGGGCCCTGCAAGGCTTACAACTCTCCCATGCTTTCACCCTAGGGAGGATACCGATAAGGTCTACCTTGTAGCACCGTTCGCATATTCTGAACGTCATGGGAGGGGCCCTGCAAGACTTACAACTCTCCGATGCTTTCACCTTAGGGAGGATCCCGATAAGATCTACCTTGTGGCACCATTTGCATATCCTGAATGTCATGGGAGGGGCCCTGCAAGGCTTACAACTCTCTCATGCTTTCATCTTAGGGATGATCCCGATAAGGTCTACCTTGTAGCACCGTTCGCATATCCTGAACATCATGGGAGGGGCCCTACAAGGATTACAACTCTCTCATGCTTTCACCTTAGGGATGATCCCGATAAGGTCTACCTTGTGGCACCATTTGCATATCCTGAATGTCATGGGAGGGTCTCTGCAAGGCTTACAACTCTCTCATGCTGTCACCCTAGGGAGGATCTCGATAAGGTCTACCTTGTAGCACCGTTCGCATATCCTGAACGTCATTGGAGGAGCCCTGCAAAGCTTACAACTCTTTTATGCTTTCACCATGGGGATGATTTCGATAAGGTCTAATTTGTAGCACCGTTTGCATATCTTGAATGTCATGGGAGGGGCCTTGCAAGGCTTACAACTCTCTCATGCTTTCACCCTAGGGAGGATCCCGATAAGGTCGTAGCACCGTTCGCATATCCTGATCATCGTGGGAAGGGTCTTGCCAAGACTTACAACTCTCACATTCGATCACCCTAAGGAAGATCCCCAAAAGGTCTATATTATTATGTTACTCCTTGATCAAAATTTGAAGATAAGGGACCAGAGTTGTCTTCGCATATGGGGTGGAGCCGGATGGACTAGAGTTGTCCTCGCATATGAGGTGGAGCTAGGCAAACCAAACTTGATCTCGCATATGAGGTGAAACCACACCTAGCATTTTTGGAGAGGAAGCAAAGCTACACCAACATTTTGGAGAAGGGGTGAAGTTATACCAACATTTTGGAGAGGAAACGAAACCGCACCATGACTTTGGAGATGGAGTGAAGTTGCGTCATCAGTTTGGAGATGAAGTGAAACCGCGCCATCAGTTTGGAGATAAAACGAAGCTACGCCACAACTTTAGAGATGAAGCGAAGTCGTGCCAGTATTTTGGAAAGGAAACGAAACTGCACCATGACTTTGGAGATGAAACGAAGTCCCGCCATTAGTTTGGAGATGAAGCGAAGCCACGCCATAACTTTGGAGATAAAACGAAATCGCACCATGACTTTAGAGATGAAGCGAAGTCGCGCCATCAGTTTGGAGATGAAGTGAAGCCACACCATAACTTTGAAGATAAAGCGAACCACATCAGACTTAGGAGATAAAGTGAAACTGCGCCAACATTTTGGAGATGAAGTGAAGCCACGTCATCAGTTTGGAGATGAAGCGAAGCGACGCTACGACTTTGAAGATGAAGCGAACCACGCCAGACTTTAGAGATGAAGCAGAGCTGCGTCATGATTTTGTAGACCGAGTCATTGAAGATGGAGCTGAGCCATGCACACTGACCATGAACTTAACGATGAAGCGGAGCCATGCACACCGACCTTGAGCTTGAAGATGTAGCGGAGTCATGCACATCGTCCTTGAACTTGAAGATGGAAGTGGGGCCATGCACGCTAATCTTGAACTTGAAGGTGGAACAGCTTCAATGGAGTCTCTGAACTTGAGGATGGAGAATCATCGACGAGACCTTCACGTTTGACAAAGCATCGACAAATCCTCCGCATTTGAGTTTGACGAAGTATCGACGAATCTTCTGCACTTGAGCTTTGAAGAATCGGTGAATCCTCCGCATTTGAGCTTGAAGCATCAACGAATCCTCCACACTTGATGTTTAACGAAGCATCGATGAATCTTCACATTGAGCTTGACTTCACGACTTTGAGCGTGAAGATGGCATTGCAAAACCTCCAGACTTGACCATGAAGATGAAACATCGATGAAGCCTCTAAACTTGAAGATTAAAGAGCATCGACGAAGCCTCTAAACTTGAAGATGGAGGAGCATCTAAGTTTGATTTTAAAGAGGAAGCGAAGCGCATTTCAAGTGTGTGCCTTTTATTTACTGTTTTGGCTCTTTACAATGGATGAACATCTTCAATCCATTGTGTTGCCCCCAATAGGGATGAACATCTTCAATCTGAAATGTCATTCTTTAACGGGGATGATCAACATCAATCTTGTAGTGTCATACTTAGGTGGTTGTGGTACATTTTCTGATGGATTAAACTTAAATTTCTTTAAATTTCCTTCGTACCTTTAAAGAAAGGGATCAAATCATGACGTAGTTCAAGTTTTTTTTTAACTGGACTGAACTTGAAGTTTCTTTCAAGCTGCCTACATACCCTTCTTAATGATAGGGATCAAGTCATAATGTAGTTAAAAAAAAATGTTTTTTTTTATGCGCAACTGAACTTAAATTTCTTTAAGTTTCTTACGTACCCTTTATAATGACAGAGATCAAGTTGTAATGTAGTTCATACAAAGATTTTTTTTGGGCCGTTCACATTTTAAGCTCATGTAGGCTAGGAGCATCATGCAGTTTAGGCTCTTGCGATGAGGAACTTCTTCATTTAAACTTCAGAAGCTCTTATTTCATCATGGTTTTGATCATCCTCTTTATTTATAGGATTTGTCAATATGATGAGTTTTGGCTTCACTATCAAGGAACCTTCCGTACTTATGTCAACAGAAAATTTCATTTTCATGCGTGAAGGGACACGACTGTGAATCTTTTCGTCATTGTTTTCTTCATGGAATGACGTTGGCTTAAAGATTTTCATCCTTCCTTTACATTGATCGTTTGTTGTTTTGAGACGATCAAAAGCAGATTCTGAAGGTTAATCTTTCTTTGATGTGGATATACTTAGCCTTTTGAAGGCTGAAGTTCGAGTAGAAGTAGTCGTTGGACATTGGTCTTCTTCACCTACTATGGCCATACACAATCTTTGAAAGACTGAAGATCGAGCATTTGAAAACTTAATACGATCGAAGACAGAAGTTCTTTGCTTCATTTCTTCTGAGTTATTGACTTCTTCAACAGTCATATGATTGTTGTCAACCTCCACTATGCCGACAGTGTGACATGCAATCACTTTTGATACTTTTTTTGGATGATTATTGAGAAAGCTTCTTGGGAGAAATTACGCCAAAGTTGTTGGCCGTTGGAATTGAGGGAAGTCATTGTCTTCTTTCTTAGCAGACTTAGGCTTCCGTGTCATCTTTTTGCCTTTCTTTTTATGAGTCTTGTTCCTTCTTCTATAGCTTCGATAGGAACGCGACTCTTTTTGGGTAGAGTTTGGCTGTCTTCTTTTTCGACGAGTCACAACTATCCACCCTTCGTTGTCATCTTCAACGAGCTCATCTTTCTTTTTGGAATTTACTATTTGAACTTCTTGCTGGAACCAAACAACTATAGGCTCGAAGGCTCCGAACTGGATCAAGCTTTTTCTTTGAGCATGGGACACGGATAGTGTTGGAACACTTGAAGTCGCCGCTACTATAGCGTGATTTTTCTGAGCTACTTCATCCAAATCTAGCTCAATCTTCTTTTCACGAGCCAACTTTAGAATTCGTTCCTTCAGCACGAAGCACCTTTCAAATGGGTGACTAACGACCCGATGATACTTGTAGTAGTTAGAATCATCTATTTTTCCTTCTTGTTCCGGCCGCTTGCATTCCGGTAGCTAAATAAGTTGCTCCAACATATCAACCACATCAGAGTCAAAGAATGGATAAACCTTCTCTTGTCTTTCTTTAAGAGTTAGACGATGCTTCTCGCCCTCATTGTACCTTCTTTCAAATTTTGTTTATTTTCATTTGGAGGAAAATTTCAGCGGGGTCACATGAATGACCATAGATTCTTTTGTGGCACTATCCACGATATTTTCAGTGCCCTTGGCTTCATTCTTGTATTTTCTCCCTTCAGGGACTAGGAAATCTTTAGTTCCTCTGTTGGCGATGCTCAGCTCCATATCATGAGCGCGTGTTTCCAGCTTCTCAAACGGATGAGGTTTTATCCCTTGTAGGATGTAGAGAAGCTCCCAGTGCATGCCTTGAATGCACATCTCCACTACAGATAATTCAGTGAGTCTATCTTTATAATCCAAACTTAAAACTCTTCATCGGTTGTTATAATCGATGACTGTCTCTCCCTTCCACTGTTTGGTGTTCATCAGCTCCATCATGCTAATAGTGCACATTGTACTGTAGAAGCGGTTCAGGAACTCCCTTTCTAGCTGTTCCCAACTGTCAATCACTTCTGGCTCCAAATCAGTATACTAATCGAAAGCATTTCCTTTCAAGGTGCGGACGAACTGCTTGACTAGCTGATCTTCTCTGGTTTTTGCATTTTCACAGGTTTCAATGAAGTGTGCAACATATTGTTTTCGATTGCCCTTTCCATCAAACTGCTGGAACTTTGGAGGTTGATACCCAGTTGGCATTCTCAGGTTGTCGATTCTCTTGGTGTATGGCTTGGAGTACATAAAGGAAGTTTGCAACAGTCCTCCGTACTGAGCTCTTATGGAGTTTGTAATCATATCCTGGAGCTTTTGAACTGACATGGAGGCAACAGATGTGGATTGTGGTGGCTAACTTTCCTGCAAGACAGTCTTTCCTTTGTCATTGGCTTTTGTAGCTAGAGATTGACTTGACTCAGCAGTATCTCGAGCTTGTATCTAATCTCTTAAAGTAGTGATTTCATGATCTCGCTCCTCTACAGCCTTCATTAGGAGATTTATCTTTATCTCCATCTCTGTTATGGTCGACTCAGTCGTTACGTCAGCCATGATAACAAACACTACATCAAAATGTGATTCTTTCTCTGATAGATAAGTAGCAGAAGCATAGTTTTCAAACAAGGGATTTTCTCTGATGACGATCCCATCTTTAGGAAATTCAGTCAGCTGGTCCCAAATTTCCTCCGTGGTGACAGAGCTTATGTAAGTGCTGCTTGCAACGGTAGCTTTGGATGCAACTTTCTTTGGTGCCATTTGTAGGTTTATGGACTTGGATGACGAGAGAGATGAGAGGTAGAGAGATCCCACTGGGTGTGCCAATTTGTTCACACGAGATTTCAAGCGAAAATTATTTCGTGGAACTTGAACTTTGTATTTGTATTAATTTTGTAGAAAGTGAATACAATCTCTAATACATAGTATTTTGATACTTTCAAAATAAACTATAATCTTTAAATTGGTTGATCTTCTTGAACGATCAGCCTTTGGGCTTGTTGATTTTCTTGGGTGATCGACCTTTGAGCTTGTTGATCTTCTTGGATGATCGACCTTCAGGCTTGTTGATCTTCTTAAATGACCAGTGTTCGCACGAGGCTTCCGGAGAAACTTGTTTCGTGGAGTTGAACTTGAGTTGGTGTTGATATTGAGGTTGGTTTGATGCGATGTGGTTCGATCTCTAGTACTTGATTCTCTGATTCTCTCTCAGTTGGGTGGATATGCTTGTCTTGAAGAAAAAAAGCACCGAATGTTCTTGAAGTAGAAGTCTTGGCAGAATGTTTGTATCTTCAAGGGTCTTCTATCTTCTAAGAGTGCAACTTCAGGATTCTTGGGAGTCTTCTGCTTGTTGATGAATTCTCTTTGGGCTCTCTGAATATAGAATTGCTTGTATCTTTAAAGGACTTCAGTCTTCAGAAGGCTTATATCTTCAAAGGACTTCAGTCTTCAGAATGCTTACATCTTCAAATGACTTCAGTCTTCAGATGTGGATGCTTGCATCTTCAAAGGATTTCAGTCTTCAAAATGCTCTTCAGGTGTGGTCAGCTTCAGGAGTCAAGAAGTATTCTGATTATAGAGAATTCCCTATAAGCTCTCTAGAGTATAGAATTGTTGACCCCTCCAAATGAGGAGAGCTTATCTATTTATAAAGTTCAAGGGCTTGAGCTTAGTTGATCCATGGGCCTGGCCTTTGGGCCCAATTAGTTGGACTTGGGCTTGGTTGGTCCATGAGGTTGGCCTTTGGACCCAATTAATCGGATTTAGGTCTGATTTGACATTTGGGTCAAATTCAGCCTATTTTTGGACTTAGTTGGACTTTGACCTAAATAATAATATCAAATTGGGTCCAATTAATCTGATTTGATTCAACGGTCATGATAAAACCACGTGGCGTCATCGAAATTTGTCTTTAACTTCAAAAATTTCTCATTCAACAAGAGGGTTTAAATGGATACATCTGTGACAGTTCAGGGTTTAAATTGACACAATTAATAGTTTTATTAGTTTATAGTTTAAATGGATACAACCCTTCGATGTTTAGGAATATAAATTGATAATTATTCTAAATTTTATTTGTAAAAATAAGTTTAGTAATTATTTTAATATATTATTATTGTCTTATTAAAACAAATAATTATATTATTTTTGTTAAATTAATATCAATTAGTTAATTAATTATAATAAAAAATATATATAAATAAAAAGAAGAGAAGAAAAAACAATTTCAAAAGTATAAAGAAAACATTGTCAGAGAAAAATATATGTTTGAAAATAACTATTATAAGCAAATGGTGAGATAAATATGTTTGTGTTAATTCCTATTGAAAAAAGCCTCCAATCAAGCCGTCTTTGAAGGTTGAACATAAAGTGATGAGGATATATATAATTAGAAAAAGAAAACTCATATGCCACTCAATTCCAATTCTCATACCCTATGATGTCTAAATAACTTAGAAATCTAGGTACTGGGTGTACAATTTATCAGCAAATTACTCAAATTTAGCCAAATCCAAAACCTCCTCAAAAATTCGAGTGGAGCATGGCAATATCAATTTTCCATCTTGTCCCAAGTGTATTTCATCTTCAAATTGATTAAAAAATTCTTGAAAAGTGATAGAAGATAAGTATTTTAGTGAAACGACGTATCGTTTTTGTTCTTCTCCAACGTAAATCACAAAATGTCCTTTCTTCATCCTCCACTTTCTCAACAACTCATGCAATTTTTCTAAAATCTTCATCTTTACAAAATTAATGTTGCAATGGATTGGAAGTTGTGAAAATGAATAGGTAAAACTATGGTGGGTCATGCTTTTTATATAAGAGAATTCCAACTTAATATCCGCATAGGATTTACAATTACTTTTCCTATTTGGATTCAAATTTTGAAATAATTGTTCAAATATTGCTTGTTCCTACATTTGCTATGACCCAATTTGTATAGGTCTATTTTAGGTTTCCCTTTTTTTAAAATTTTTTTTTGAAAATTCCCCAATATTGAGCCACATTTTTGCTATGTTAGAAGTCCTCTCTTTACCCAATAATAACCAATGTTTTTCTTTTTCTTTTTCTTTGTTCTTTTTTTAATTTAATTTGCCACGCTTCTATTCTATTTTCTATCATGTAAGTTTATTCTCAATATGTACCCTCTGTATATATCGTTTTTATTGTCAACCGTAGTTATCAACAATTAAAATAAATTTCAAAAGTTCTAAAAGAAATCAAAATCACTATATTTACAAACAAAAATTATTTTAAATGTAAAAATATTTACAAATAATAGCAAAATATCACCATATATCTACAATAGACTGCGATGGCAGATAGAAGATGAAATTTTACCTTATTTTATAAATATTTTGATTCATTTTCCTATATTTGAAAACAACCCAAAAAATCAATCTAAATAATAATAATAATAATAATAATAATAATAATTCTCCTAACGTTTTAATTATTTTTCAATTTAATAGACTTTTCCTTAAAGGCTCAATTGTATTATTTGTGTACTAAAGTTTTCACATTTTTTTTAGACAAATTGCAAATAAAGTAAACAAATCTAAAGTATTAATAGGTATAGTAATATATATAAATATAAAAAACTCTTTAATAAGAATCGTTTTTTATAAATGTTATTATTCACTCTGTTATTAACCTAAAAGTACTACTCATTATAATTATCTTTTTTTTTTTTGTTTTTGTTTCTTCGTCTTCCTAAATTTAAACTAATTTATAACACACGGTTTAATAACTATTTTTTTGTTTTTGTTTTTTAAGATTAAGTGTATAGATACTATTTTTACCCCATATTTCTTTATTTGTTATATATCTTTTACCAACTGTTTAAAAAATAAGCTAAAATTTGAAAATTAAAAAAGTAACTTTTAAATTTTTTTTTTATTTTTAAAATTTAGCTAAGAATTGAAATTGTAATTAGAAAAGATACTACAATAGAGAGGAAACAGGCTTAACTTTAAAAAAAAAAAATAAATAAATAAAATATTTACAGGACAATGAAAACAGTAGATTTAAGTTAAAAATACACCAAAAATCAACTAAAACATATATTAGTATTAAAAAAAAAAAGGGTTGCATCACAATTACATTACACACATGATATATTGGAAAAATTGATCGGAATTCTTCAAATACTTTTTCAATTAGTCATCGATAGATGACATCTGGTTTCTGTTTGTTTCTGGGAAAAGTGATGGAGAAAATGAAAGCTCAAACGCTTCGGTATTTTGTTTTATACTCTTGAAGTTGAGGTACATCAGGCAATTGAATACACAGGTTTCGAAATTCAAGAAAACGAAACGAAGAAAAATTACCAAACTCAATAATCTTCCATCATAACAATTTGTAAAAATCAGGGTTGGAGGAATTGTACTTCATCTCCTTCAGCATTGTTTTATCAAATAGCACTTCAACTTCTCGAATTTCTCCGACTTCTGATCATCTTCAAGATCACACCGATCACAATCGGAATGCAGATTCGTCCCGATATTTCATTTTCAGCGGCGTTCGTTTTCGAATCATCTAAGCCTGCAGAATTAACCGACACACTCTGGGTCTCCTCCGTCGGGAAGTACAACCACGTCTTGTCGGCCGGCTTTAGTCCGATCAGCCGGCCGAGAGAAACGCTGTGGTCTTGGAAGAAAGACGCCGTCGACTGTTGGAAACCAAATGTAATTAGTAAAGGAAGAAGAGTTAAATTTGATAAATGAAATACAGAGAAAAGTTAAGGAACCAGAGTATCGAGTTCAGAGGAAGAGAGAGAGGAGAAACTGATTGAAGGAATGTGCAAATCAAGGGAGGAATCGGTGGGGCCCGGCGGTAATCTCTCTTCCCCTGGACCTGCCATTATCCGAAGTCTAGTGTTCATAACTTGGAGTCCAAGCGGCCAACCATTGAGGATTTGTTGATGATCCTACAAATAATTAATAATTAGAATAAATTAAATCAGAAAGGGGGAAGCCATAATTGGTTGAAAGTGAGTTGAAAGGAAGGAGGCACTGCACACAGTGTGGTTAAGCATGGCGGTTTTGGAACGAATTAGTTGGTCAGAACAGGGGAGATCACCAAATTCAATGTGGTTTTATATATATATGAAGAAGATGAATGAATTGGGGGGTTTGAATGATTGAATTTGAGGGAAATTTGGGTGAGAATCTCGAGGGGGCTGCAGATATCATTGAAATTTATCGGATTCAACAAACAAAAGGAGAGTTAGAATTTAGAACGCTATTTAATTTTGCTTGTAAGAAAACATTGGGTCATTTCATTTCTATTGCGTCCAAAAAAACCACAAACAATACAAACTAGTAATTGCACCTGAATAAGTAGTTCCTCTTCTTTTTCGAAATGAAAATTCATTTTTTTTAGGTACAATAGTTTTATTATTAGTAGTAGTAGTAGTAAATCAACCTGTATTTTTTGTATTTTTTAAACTCAAAATAAGGATATACTCATAAAAAAATTATGTTTTTAATTTAAGCAAATAGGTTGCTGCAACAACCTTTCTATGTTTGAAGAAGCCAAGGGATATATAATGGGGTAGAGAATTGACAATGAAAGGGGCAGGTGGAGAGTGGAAAAGGGTGCAAATATGGATATTTACAACAGCCAATGAGTGCTCAAAACAAAACTTCAAACTGATCATCACTCCACTTAGACCTTTGTCAATAGGATGCCATGGTCATCCTAACCATCCCTTCTTTGACTAAAATGGTTCTAACATACTTTGATATGGCTCTAAAATGGTTTGTCCATCCCATTTCGTTGTGTGTGGATTATTGAGTAAATTAGTAGTTACCAAGGTCAACCCCCTCATGGTTGTGTAAAATTTGACGATATAGTCATTTTGAAAATTCATTCAGTTTATTCTCTACCTCGATGCCTCTTGTCGCGTGGGACGATCTATCTCTATTAATTTTGAAGCAATGATTATGGATGATAGAGGTTTAGCTATTGTAGTTATGCATGGTTTTAGAGATATTTATTTAACACATATTTGTGTTAAGGCGGTTGGTATTTTGGAAGGAATTAAGTTCGCCAAGAGGTTAGGCGTAAACCGATTAACCCTTTGTTTTGATTCAGTTATGCTGACTAATTACATGATGAACAAGTTCGGTGTTTCTTTGGTGAACATGACTTCTTTCTTAATTGATATTATGTCTTTGATGAATTATTTCACGATATCCTTTTTATTCATATTTCGGATAAGTTAAATAAGATGACCAATTCTTTAGCTAGTCATTTTTTTTTTTCAAATTTCATTTGTCTGACACAGTTTTTTTTTTTTTGAGAAGTTGTCTAATTCTTGAATTGATCGTCAAAATTTTGTTGCCAATTATTCTGTTCTTAATATAATATTCACTTTTTTTTTTGTCAAAAATAAATAAATCGTGAGAAAGATTTTAGAAAAACATAAACTATTAAAAAAGAAAAATTAAAATGAAACCAGCAACTTCTAATTTTTCCTATAATTTTTTTTCATAATGTTTTTAATTTGTACTAAAAAAATCCTAATTCATAGCGATTTAATTTTTGGAAATAGAACACAAGAAAAATGAGATGAGTATAAAATGAACCAAAAGTAATAATTTTTTAAAAACATGTGGAATGAGAAAATCAAAATTCTAATTCTAAAGTTATCAATATAAATACTATATCAATAGAATATGTTCATTTTAGAGAACCTAAATAAAATAGCGACATACATTAAAATGTATTTTAACTTAAGGTAACGTTTCGAAAATTTAAGAAGTATATAATTGTTGTCATGGAATCTGAAAGAGCATAGATATATAAGTTGATTCACCGACTTTAGTAGACTTGGACCAATTGTTTAGAAACTTTTTTTTTTTTTTTTTTTTGAATAATAATAAACCAATGTAGCATTGATTGTTTTTACCTTAAATACACGCTGCAAGGGAAAGACTTTGCTGGCATGCATTTATTGTGGGCCAAATTAATGAAATTAAAACTTAGCATTGACCAAAACTTCAATCTCCAAGCTTAAAATCTTGGCAGATGAACGAACTCCTAAACATTTTTATTGTTTTCTAACTATTAAGTAAATAATACTCAAAAAGAAAAAAAATGTAAATAATTAAATTTGCATTGAGAAAAGTAATACGGAATCAAAACTCAACATCTTGACCCCAGCGTAGCTTAGTGATGTTGGTATATGTACCTTAAGTTAAAAGTTGTATATTCTAAATAGACCTCTAATATATAATGTAATGTTCTAAAAAAATCATTTAAAATGAAATATCCTCTTAAGAATAAAAATTACAAAAAAAAATCTTCAACAATAAGTAGTTTTTCAAAAATCAATTGAAGGTTGAATCTTCCATTAAAAAACTTTGTACTCACAAAAGTTGTTTAATAAAAATTGTGTTGCAATTTTTTTTGTGTATCATCATAGTAGTAATATATGATGATGATTATGACTTGAATTGGAATTTACATTATGGATACAAAATAACGATGGGTGTTATGGGTAGATTTATTGAGATAGGCCAACTGAGAGTATAGTGAGTTAGGAAATTATCACACCTCCTCCTAGATTATCGTCCTAACTTAAGAAAGGATATTAAGATAACAAATATCAACCCTCTTATGACATCTACTGTCCACTTATTTCCTTGCTTGAACCGTTCACCTGTTCGACCTAATAAACAATAACATATTTATAATATGCATTCAATTTCATTTTTCAAACCCTTAGGCAACTAGAAACTTTTACATACTTGGGTTCAACATACAAAAATATTTACAGACTTATGTGTACATCAAGAAAGTTCCTCATAACCTGACTAATATGAACAACACATTGAGACAAAGAAAATACATTATTAAGACCTAGATGACTCCAATCTATCTGATAACTGAGGATGTGGCAAATTATCTGTAGTAGACTAGGCACCGGGAACATGTTCACTACTTAGGGAAGAAAACATTTTAAAAACATGAGCTAGGAAATCCAGTGAGTGATTAGTTAAGTACAAACATGTTTGAAAAAGATAATCAAAGATGAAATAAATACATGCTTTCAGAACCTCAAGAATATAAAACATTCAAGAAAACATTTCCATAACTTTGAGATCTAGAAAATATGCTTAAATCTCATTACTCATAAATAGTTCGTAAACTTGTACCCAAAGCCTTAGTTGAGGTAGAACAAGCTCAAGACACTCAACATTGATAACCTTAGTTGATGTAGAGTAATCTCGATACAATCAGTGTCGATAACTCTCATACGTGTACGTAGAAATGCCCTAAAAAAGCTAAGCGCTCCTGCACACGGCCCAAAACCTATGTGTGTGCCAAGGTGGGTTCCAAAGACCTACATCATATTCACCCTCTGGACTTTCTGGATACCTTGATCTCCTTGAGTATCGAGAGTCTTTAAACTAAGGTACATGATTCAACAGTTTATAAAACTATGCTTTAACATTAGGACACTGTAAACATATCATAGGCATCAAAACATAAATAACAAATAGCTTTCCTTAGAAACATATTGGTTCAAATCATGCTAGTAAAATTCAAGTCTCATGAACATGCTTAAGTCATAGCCTTTGAAAAGATACACTACTACAAAAACCACATTACTTGAAGCTTGGAACTTTTGAGTGCTTGACATTTTTTATAAAAAAAGACGTCAAGTAACATGTAAATTTGATTAAAAACGTCAAGAATAATGAAAAAAGTGGAAGGTTGGCAGAATTTTGTGGATTTTTTTACACTAGCCTAAACTTGACATTTTTAAAATGTCAAGTTTTATAGGTTTTAAATTGACACGTTTTAAATAACAAGTATAAAAAATAATGAAACCCTTTATTTTTTTATTCCCTCCTTTTTCATCTTTGTTTCCCCCTCTCTTGTTTTTATTTTCCTTCCATCCTTGATTACTAAACCTTACTTCTTTTGCGTGAAAGCGACCGAAACGCCTCCCTTCCTCATCATCTTCTCCTTTGATTCTCTCTTCCTCACTCTACCCCACTTCTTCCTTACCTTATCACATTGGCTCTCATCGTTTAGTTCGCCCCTCCCCCATCATGTTCTTCATTTCTCAACCGCATATCTGTTATAGCAGGGTTGGGGAGAAGAGTCTTCAAATTCCACATTAGAAGTGTGAACTTCTTCTTCTCATTTCTTTTGCATTTTCCTTTAGTTTATTTCTTCATAACACTTAAAAATGAACTTGTACATAAAACATCATTTTAATTTGAAATTTCAATTCAATTTGAAAGTTTCTAAACAATGAATTTAATCTATACAATTAAATTCATTTTATGTTTCAAATCTTTACCAAACTTTCACTTTCTTTCACTATATATATCTAACATCAAGTTAGCATATTATACTTGACAGTCGAATACAAGACGTTTTTATAAGCGTCAGGTATATTCTTTACTTGACATTGCAGAAATATCATGTAACCCCGTTTTTGTAGTAGTGATAAATGATGAATCTTATGACAATAAACCATTTTCATCATAGCTTCAAGGTAAACACTTAATATCAAAGGAAATCATGCTTTGAAAACATTCAAGAACTCATTTTAAAAATATTTTGTCATTTACTGTCACTAGTTAGCTCCAACGGTCTAGAGGCTATTCCAATCTTTGTTTGTTTTGAAAAATGAATTAGAACCATTGGTTCACCTCTAAGTAATCCTAATAGCTTTCAAAATATTTTGTACTTCTTTAAGTTTCTAACAAATCTTTAAATTCCTCTTAGAATTCATACTTAGTCATTTTTTAGCTAAAAATCTATAACACTCTTAAGTGGACTCAAATTTGCTCACCAACTCTAAATTCCCAAATCAGGCCAATGGCAAAACCATGATAGCTAGGTGCACAGCCAAGGGTAGGGCTAGGTGCTATGATACACATATAGGAATGTAGTCGCGCGCACAGGGTGTCCTGATGAGTGGTGTGGACAACAACATGTGCGCTCGTGTTGGATGTCGAGGGTGCACGGGCTAGATGTTGAATATGTGCTGCTAGGCATCAATGGTGCGTGCGAATGAGGCGTGCGGGGCACTTCGCTTGTGCAAGCCCCGATAATTGAATATGTGGGTATGGGCGATGGGGGTCACTTGGTTGGGCGTCGTTGCATGCACAGTGGGTGCTCAATGAGCGCTGCACTAAGTGCCACCAACATATTACTTTCCTGCCTAGCTTCTTTAACCTTCAGCTAGCAACCTTCTTTCAAACACCTAATTTTTAGATTGTATTTTCAGTACACAAAACACTATTTTCAGCCAAATTAATACAAATTTTCTTCCCATAAACCTCTTAAACAATTTTTATTAACTTACCTCCAAATTTGAGCTTCTAATTCCTCCTAAATAGCTCAAAATTCACCAAAAAGTCCAGCCTACTTCGATTGCTCTAAAACTCAGAACAACCTCAAGTTTCTCTTCAAATTTCAGCATCTTCTTGATTGAATTTCACCATGACAGCCCTCGGTGTTCTTCTTCACTGATCAAGCTCTGGTTTGGTTGCAAAATTTGCTCCTTTGCTTGAGTAAATTGGGCAAACCGAGCTTCTCTTCTTACCTCATATTTATACAATTGGCTACATGCTTTCATTGCTTAATAATTGGGCAGCTCATGACATACAAATTCCGTATTAAGTTCTTATTAAGCCATCTTATTTACCAATTAAAATTTAATTAATAAATAATTTTTTCAATACGTATCAAAATTAAAAGATAATTGATATGCCCTTCACCTCCAAACACCCTTTTCGGTCACCTCATGCTCAACCTCCCCGATGCATGCTATACACTTCTCCTCACCTCCCATTTTACCGACATATGGCTCACCTTTTACTTAGCCAATTTCCCTTCTTCCATTTTAGGTTCCATGCATAACTTATGTACTTAGCAAAATTTTTCCTTCACTTAGGCTACCTACTCTTTAATACTTCATCATACAACTCCATTTTTTCTTTACTTTGTAAGCTCAATGCCTAACCTCTTCTTTCCAATTTACTCTTAAATTTACCAAGTGTTTAAATCATTCAACTCATAAAGAACATTATTGTTGAAAAGGTTGTTTTTTCCCTAAGGGCATTTTTGTCTTTCTACATGGTGTCTACTATTTTAGGGTTTTAGTCTTAGGGTTATTTATATCTGAGTCTGGATGCTTTGTACTATGTAACAAAATTAATAAAAATTTCTCTATTGCAGTTTTTTGTCCCTGGTCTAGGGTTTTCCACGTTAAATCTTGTCTTCTTTCTTCTTCCTTTTTTTCAATATAGTATCAGAGCAAGGTGATGAACCCTAGCTGCTATCGAAGAAATTCAATCCTCCACCCTAGCCGGCAATGGAAACACAGTAGAAATAACTAATACCGCTGCAATTCAAGTTTTGGAACCAGCTATTTGGAACTAGCACTAGCCAACTCGCATTTGAAAGCAGACCACCAGCCGCGCAAGTTTTTTCAGTGGCGCAATTCTCCCAGCCGCACAGGGGATCAATGTTGTTTAGTCCCTTGAGTTTGCAGCTGGCCCTCCTATTGCATAGTCGATCGAGGTCTTGTCCTCCAGCCAACAATCGGTTGTGCCAATCGGCAGTCAAATGGGTCTAATAGCCTCCCTCCCTATCGTGCAGCCTTCCTTTAGTGTCAGGTCCTTCGAGCCCTATTTAGGGCTGCCCGTTCTGACTGGCATAATCCCAGCTGCGCCACAGACCACTCCTTGGGTCCAGCCGTATATCCAGCCTTCTGTCATTCCTTCCATGTCTACTGTTTCCACGACAGAGGCATATTTTTCAGGCGCTTATGGGCAAAAGCATCCCATGCCCACTCCGTTTAATCCCCCTAAAGTCGAGTCAGTTGGTTATGGCGGGCCCGTTGGATTCCAACAACAGTTAGCAAGCTTGCAACAACAGATTTTAGTGCTTTGGGCTGTCTTTAAGACCACGGTGAATCATCAAACATATTCCCATCCAGATTTTTCTTCTGGCCTCCTGTTATAATTGGAAAACTTGGTAATTGCTTACTCTACTTTACCTAATGCGAATATTTTGCCTAGTTCTATGGGGAACTCTGTAGAGATAACCATCAGAGAGAAACTAAACGACTAGAATTATTTCTCCTAGTCTCAATCTATTAAAATGGTCCTCGAGGGGCGACATAAGTTTAGATATCTGATTGAGGAGATACCGAGACCAAACCCTAGGGTCTCTCAAGAGTGTATCTGGAAGGGGGAGGACTCCCTCCTCCGTTCAATATTGATAAAAAAACATGGAACCTCATATCGGAAAGCCCCTACTCAATTCAGCTTCTGCTCAGGACATTTGGGAGGCGGTCTAGAAATTGTATTCGAAGAGGTAGAATGCTTCACAACTTTATACGTTACGAAAACAAGTCCATGAGTGCAAGCAAGGACCATGGACGTGACGTCCTACTTCAACAAATTGTCTCTATTATGGCAAGAGCTGGACTTGTATCATGAAGTTGTCTGGAATTTCCAAGTTGATGGAGTCCAGTATTCAAAGATTGAGTAAGTTAATCGTGTTTACAATTTTTTGGCTGGTTTGAACTCAAGATTTGACACTGTTCGGAGTTGGATTCTGGGGCAAAGACCGATACCATCCCTTATGGAGGTGTACTCTAAAGTCCGATTAGAGGATGATTGGACAAGCGCTATGAATGGTTCCATTGTTTCTACTATGGACTCTGCTGCTTTTGAGGTCAAGTCCTCTGAATCTGATATTGACAAGCAGAACGGAAAATCTCCTCTGATATGTGAGCACTAAAAAAACTGTGGCACACGAAGGACCAATGTGGGAAACTACACGGTCGACCCCTAAATGGCAAACGCCGCCCTCCGAATGACAAGTCTAAGTCCAACCGAGCTCTCGTAAGTGAAACTGTTGATGTTGCATCTCAGATGACTAATGTCGCTGATTCAGGTACTGTTGGGATCGACACTATTGTCCAATCAGATACTCTTCAGTCCTTTAGTTTCTTTATTGAGGGGAATGAATCATGGATACTTGACTTAGAAGCGACCAATCACTTAACTAGCTTATATGATCAATTCATCTCCTATTATCCAAGTGTTGGAAATGAGAGAATTCGAATTACAAATAGGTCCTTTGCTCTCATTGCTGGGAAAGGTCACTTGTCTCCGTTTTAGGGGTTGGTTTTATAGAATGTTTTGCATGTGCCGAAGATTTCTTACAATTTGTTGTATATAAGTAAAATAACCAGAGATTTAAACCACAAAGTTATTTTCTCACCAGATGATGTATCATTTTAGGGCCTGAGCTCGAGGATGACGATTGGCACTACCCGACATGATAGGGGGCTCTATTTCTTTTCTGATGATATTTCTGCTAAGAGTTTGTCTAGGACTAGTTTGTTATCATCTTTTACTGTTTCTGAAAATGATTATTTATTATGGCACTTTCAACTTGGACATCCAAGCTTTCAATATATGAAGTACTTGTTTCCCTATTTATTTCGTAATGTGAATGTTTCTTCTTTATCTTGTGATGTTTGTATTCATGCGAAACAACCTAGGGTCTCTTTTACTTCTCAACCTTATAAACCTTCCCAACCCTTCCATTTGATACATAGTGATGTTTGGGGTTCGTCTAGCGTCACGACTGTGTCCGGTAAACGATGGTTTTTCACCTTTATTGACGATCACACCCGTCTTACATGGGTGTTTCTCTTTACTAACAAATTTGAAGTGACGTCTGTGTTCCAACAGTTTTACACTACCGTCGAAACTCAGTTTAATGCTAAAATCGTCATTCTTCGAAGTGACAATGGACGAGAATTTTTTAATCAGACCCTTCATGAGTTTTTTACTTCAAAGGGTATCATTCATAAGAGTTCTTGTGCTTATACTCTTTAACAGAAGGGGGTGGTTGAGCGAAAAAAATTACCATCTTATTGAGGTGGCTCGATCTCTCATGATTCCTGCGTTCTTACCTTCATATCTGTGGGGGGATGTTGTACTTACTGCAGCTCACCTCATCAATAAAATGCACTCCCATGTGTTTAAAGAGTTGTTCTCGTCTACCCGTCTCTTCCCGGATGTTCCCCTTAGGGTATTTAAGTGTACCATCTTTGTTCATAATCACGGTCCTCAACAGAGTAAGTTCGCTCGCTCCTTATGCTCAAAAGTGTATGTTTGTTGGATATCCACTTCATCAACGGGGCTATAAGTGTTTTGAGACTTTCTCTCAGAAATACTTTGTCACTAAGGATGCCACTTTCCTCAAGGATAAACCTTTTTTTTCCCGTTAGTCCTCTTTAGAGGGAGACCGCTAGTGAAGAGGCTAACACATCCACATATTCTCTTCCTATAGACCTTCTTCCTAAGCTTATCCCTAATACAAATGACCCTGTCCTTCCTACGAATAGGTGTCCTAGATAACCTACTACAAGAAGAATCTTAGAAAGGAAATAGTTCCCCTTGTTGCTCCACCGGAAGTTGTCCAAAAGTTAAGAGCCGGAACTAGCTCAAAGTACCTTTGTTTCTAATGATAATGAGTATCTTAGGGGTGATGTGGTTGAGGGTGATGTGATTAATGTAATGAACTCTGACAAAGTCGAGATCAGTGATGATAATGAGTTATCAGGTGATACACAGGAAATTAAAAGCTTGCAACAGAAGGCGTGGTTCTCACCACTAGCCTTGTACTGATAAACAGGTAGAAAAACCTAGTGAGTATGATGCTACTCTTGATTTGCCTATTTCCCTACGAAAAGGAACTAGATCGTGTATCAAACATTCTACACAGAGTTTCTTGTCCTACAGTAATCTATCTCAATGGTTCAAGGCCTTTACTACTGTTGGGGTTAATGCCCTAAACTCTCATAGGGTTCTGTAGTTTGTAAACACTTGTATGGACAAATGCTTGTGATGTAATAATATGAGATATTTTCATCACTGTTGTCTATGAAACATGAGATGTTTTATTTTGCATTTACCACAAACCAATAAACTAAGATCCCTGATTATCATTGTAACTTAAGCATGTATGTGGAGACATACAAGTTGATCATGCCTTAAGTGATAACCAAAATGGTCTATAGTATATGGATATAGGAGGAAAACCTTATCCGAGTGACACTACGGATGCGGCCCGCTTTGTACATAGTTACAAGTGTTGTGACGTGCTACAGATGGTCTGATCCTGATCATTCATGTGGAGACATGCGAGCGGGGATGTCATATACAAAGGAGTTTGTATAAGACCAGATCACAAGTGTTTAATCTCGTTATATAATGTTGTTCATGACAAAGACTTCACTTCACTAGGATGACCATAGGTAACATGACCTTAATCCTGAGTGAGTTGGGAACTCCTGCCTTCGAGAGCGACTCTTTGATTTGCATGGGTGCGAGTGGCCAGATTGCTGACTCAAACCTACTACTTTGAAGATTCGTCTGATTAGGGAGTTGAGAACTCAGCTACACAAGATAGAATTCACTCCTTCCCCGAAGCAGGAGTAAGTAGATAGATTTCTCTCTTAAGGGCTTATTATAGGGCTTGCACAATATGGCACCATACACCTTTTCATTGCCCGAGAGGTATCCACTCATAGTAGAACTATGATGCATTGTTCATTAGAGGGATCAGTGGTACTTAAGGTGTTAAATGTAACTACATGGGCAAAATGGCAAATTGACACAATTGTACTTACGAGCGATCTCTGAAAGGTAATCGTACTGTTGACTAATTATATTTGATGGACATAGAAATATATCTGTAGTGAGAAGAGTGCAGTTGTCGGTCTTTAGTGAAGTGCCCGACAGTTAACAGATGGTGGATTTCGTGGCTAAAGATTTTAGTCAGTTATTCACGTATCGTTGAAGCTTCAAGCTACAAGTCCATAAGGTCCCCTTAGTAGCTCAATGAATTCAAGTTGAGAATCAGATTTTTGGTCAGTTTGAAGTGTTCAAATTGACAAGAGGAAGTTCGATTATATATGATATGATTAAACTGGTTCAATTATATGTGATATAGTTGACATGATGTATGAGATATATTAATTAAAGGAAAATGATATAAATATGATTTATATCAAGTAAAGGAGAAAAGGATTATGGTTTAAATGTTACATATGATGTGATATGAAAACTATAGGAATAAATATAATATGATAAGTTATTTATTATATTTATTTATAATTAAAACAATTATGAGATAATTGTAGTCGGTTTCTCCTTTAACCGTGCATGAAAGTGGGAGGTTGTATTCAGTTTTCATAACTGAAGGATAAAATGAAAATGTTTTCATTTTGGAAAAGAATCGCTAAATCGCTTCATTAAGTACACTGCCTATCGTTTAGCTCACGAGAGACTACACGACAGCCATCAAGTGTTTGTCTAAATGATCGTGTACACACGCCATTATCTAAACGTTCGTGTAGCTTTTTACTAAATGGTCGTGTGGCAAGCAAGCTTCACTAAACGATCATGTAAATGATCACACCTGATTTCCTAAACGGTTGGGTACATGCTGATTTTTGACTAAACGATCAAGCACAAAGTCTATACGATAAACACCATACTCTCTTACTTTCTTGGTCGTTGAGTTCGATCGTTGTTTCCTCCTTCCCTGTACCAAATCCAATAGAGCCCACACCTCTTGGATTCTCACTCCGAGAATACCAAGGTTACTGAGTGGTGGTGTCCGAAAGGTTACTTATACGTGGAGAAGACTGTTCGTGATCTAAGCAACAGCGAGAGATTTGGGTAGAGGATTGCAACAACAACGAAAGGTTGTTGGTTCGAGTCTTTCACGAGAGCAAGAGGTCCGTGGAAGAAAAGTTCTTCAAAAGGTATGTCTCTTGTCCCTTTGTATTTATTTATGAAAGCATGCAGTAATTTGTTCGAAGATGCATAACTAGCTTGTATGTTTGTGAATGCTTGTAATTTTGTCACAATGAATTTGGAACGATCTTGCTTCCGTTCATAGGTTCTCTTTGATAAGAGTTCCTTCAACTACCAACCTAGATACTGTAGTGATACCAAGCAATGTGCACAAGGCCATGCAAGTTCTCGAATAGAGAGCTGTGGTTATGGAAGAAATGAGAGTGTTTGAAACAAATAAAACTTGGGATTTAGTTGTACTTCCTAAAGGCCATAAAACTATCAGGTGCAAGTGGGTGTTCACTGTTAAATACAAATATGATGGGACTCTTGTTAGATACAAGGCCAGACTGGTTGCGAAAGGGTTTACTTAGACATATGGGGTAGATTACTCAGAAACCTTCTCTCTAATGGCGAAGCTTAACACAATTTGAGTTCTCCTTTCACTTGTCGTAAACAGAGATTGGCCCTTACATCAACTAGATGTAAAGAATAAATTCCTGAATGGTGAGTTAGAAGAAGAGGTCTACATGAGCCCACCTCTAAGTTTTAAAACATGTTTGATAATCGAGTGTGTAAATTAAAGAAATCTTTATATGGTTCTATAGATTCACTACTTTCGTTAAGTTCCAAGGGTTTGTCCAAGGGCATTCTGACCATACCTTGTTTACTAAAAGATCAGCATCAGAAAAGGTAGCTGTTCTGATTGTTTACGTTGATGATATCATTTTGTTAGGTGATGATACAACTAAGATTTTCAAGTTAAAACAGAGGATGGTAGATGCTTTTGAGATCAAAGATCTTGGCAGTCTGAGGTATTTTCTTATGATGGAAGTAGCGAGAACAAAAGAAGGAATATTTGTTTCTTAACGAAGTATACTCTAGACTTGTTGAAAGAAATAGGAATGACTAAGTGTAAACCTACAGATACGCCTATGGAAGTTAATAGCAAGCTGGGAGTTTTTGTCGAAGATGTTCCTGTAAACAAGGAAAGGTATCAAAAACTCATGGGGAAATTGATTTACCTTTCTCATACCAGACTTGATATATCATATGCGATCAGTATGGTTAGTCAGTTTATGCAAGCTTTTTATGAGAGACATGTGGAGGCTATTACCCGAATTCTAAGGTATCTGAAGTCTACTCTTGGAAAAGGCTTAGTGTTCAGGAAGCATGACAAAAGGTGCATTGAAGCCTACACTGACTCAGATTGAGCAGGTTCTGTCATAGATAGAAAGTCCACTTGGGGGTACTATACATTTGTGTGGGGAAATCTGGTTACCTGGCGAAGAACGAAACGAGGCGTCGTTGCTAGAAATAGCGCTAAAACAAAATACAGAGCTATGAGCCTGGGAATATGTGAAGAAATATGGTTGAAAAAGGTTATGTTTGATCTTCATCAGGATAATCATGCTCCCATGAAATTTTACTGTGATAATAAGGTTGTTATCAATATCGCCAAAATCATGTACAACACAACAGAACCAAACATGTGGAGATTGACAGGCACTTTATCAAAGAGAAACTGGACAGTGGTAGTATTTGTATTCCCTATATTCCTTCAAGTCAACAGATTGCTGATGTTCTCATCAAAGGATTACCAAGATAAAATTTTGACACCTGTGTTAGCAAGTTGGGTCTTATTGATATCTACGCCCCAACTTGAGGGGAGTGTTGAAAAATGTGATTTTTGCCTTGCCTTTTAACATGGTGTCTACTATTTTAGGGTTTCAGTCTTGGGGTTATTTATATCTGAGTTTGGGTGCTTTGTACTGTGCAATAAAATTAATAAAATTTTCTCTATCATGGTTTTTTCTCCCTGGTCTAGAGTTTTCCACATTAAATCTTGTCTTCTTTCTTTTTCCTTTTTTCAATAATTACAAATAAACTTTACTTAAGGAAATGAAAGAGAAAAGTTTTAGGGCTTACAGAAACTTATGGACAGAGGTAGCTCAAAGGTCTCACGTGGTAGCCTGGAGGTAACTGAGAGGACCCATAAGGGATTTGAGAGAGCTCAAAGGACTCATGGGGGAGCATAAAAAGAGCTTAGAAGACCCATAAGGGAGTCTAGAGCATGACGATCCTAGAGTGAGCATATAGAACCCATGAGGAAGTCTAGAACGAGGTTAGAGGACTCATGAAGAGCCTAGTGGAAGTATAGTTCCAACGGTACAAAGAAATAATGTACAGTCCATGAAAGAGTTAAGCCGAGAAGATGAAGCTTTCGCGGTCGTATTAGATAGTGAAGTTATAACCGTGCAAAGTGTAAAAACTCACTAGTTTCATGGATTAATAAGGTGTCATTATGAGCCTAGATGTCCATTACATAATACCAATCCTATATAAGCAATCAGAATCACTCGTCAAAGGGTACAATGAAAACACTCCATACTATTCTCTACTACCAATATTCATCTCAACTCTTGATTTACTTAAGCGTTGGAGTGTCCGGTGTTTAGTTTCTTTATTTTGCAGGACACTCACACTATTTTCTCCATAATACAAATTTACGGTTGTTTCATTTTTTGGCTTCATTAATAAGTAATGTCAACATGAATATAGTTTAGTAGTTAAGACACTTTAATTCATTTGAGATTAGAATTTCAAATCTTTGCTTTCACACTCTGTACTGATAAAAGATGATGAATCATATTATTTTCCTTTTATTACCATACTTAATAAAAATGGTATTAGTACAACCAGGACTAATGGTTTCGGCTCTTTGAAAAAGGATTATCAAAAATCTGGATAAGGTGGTGATTACTACTTGGAAGATTTAGGAGATGTGTTCTAACAATATTCTATTGATGTAGAGACCATCAGCACATTAGAAAGTTTCTTCAGGAAGAGGCTTTTCTATGTCTAAAGATAGCAGGAGAGTAATGAGGGGACCCATCCAGTTTAGTCATTTTCTCCAATCGGATGATATTCCACTACTATGACCACTTTGAACTATGGAAGCTAAGTTCAGACTTTTCCTGGTGACCTTAAAGTAAGACAAGTACGCTTAGGTGGGTGCTTTGGAACCACTTGGGCCGCGTCAGCTTTGCTCGGGTGCAATCCATTCCTTGATGATATGAAGTCAAGGTTCTTAAGTACATTTCTTCTAACAATATATATTTTAAATATTATGGTTGAATTCGATTTCTTGGAGGTAGTCAACGTGTTAAATGACAACTCTTTCTTCATTGATAATGAAGGAACTTGTTTTACGGAGAACCTTTGAGTGGAAGCGAATCGTCCAAATCCCATTGTGATTGAACACATACATTTACAACCATACAAGATCAGATTATGCATAAAACTTAAATTACAACATGCCTTGAAATAAAAAACAAAGGATCAAAAGACTATACCTTTGAAGAACTCTTCTCCAAGTAATTCCTACTCTTTTACGAACGCGTTGAATGACTCGAACACTCCTCAAACAAGCAACAAGCAAAAATTCGATCCTTGAACCAACAGAACACTACCACTTGGTGACCTTGATATTCTCGGTGTGAGAATCCAAGAGTGGTGGGCTCTGGCTAATTTTGGTTAGAGGGGAATTTTGGAGTTTGGAGGAGGAAGACGATCGGGCAGTGAACAACTATCGTGTAGACTGTTGGGATTGGTGTCTTAATTCTCCCGGAGTCTTGTTGTTTTATAAAGATACACATTGTTTGATAAATAAATTAAATGTTATTTAATTCTTGCATTTACTCATATCCAATAAACAAAGCTTCTTGGTTATCTTATGTGAACTTAAGCATGTATATGTGATATATAAGTGGATCATGCCTTAAATGATAACCTAAATAGGTCTGTAGTAAAAGGATTAAGGTGGGATACATGATCCTGGTGACACTACAGATAAGACCCACTTTGTAGAGGTTTACAAGTATTGTAAACTACTACAGATGGTAGATCTTAACCATTCATGTGGAGACGTGCAAGCGGGGGTGTCCTATACAAAGAGTTTGTATAAGACCTAGACCACGAGATGACTAGACTCTGTATATAACGTCATTGATACTAGAGACTTACATCTCACCTAAATGACCATAGGTGACACAACCTCAATCCTGAGTGTTTTGGGAACTCCTGCCTTTGAAGGCGGTCCTTTGATTAGTATGGGTGAGAGTGGCCAGATTGTCAACTCAATATGCCTATCTTTTTGGAGACTTGTCTGATCTAGAAGCTGGGAACTCAATCTACAAGATGGAATTCAATCATTTCCTGAAGCAGGGATAAGTAGAGAGATTGCTCCCTTAAGGGCTGATTTTGAGGCTTGAACATAGTGGTCATGGCTTCTCTTTGGAAGAGAGGATTCAATCATAGTAGGACTATGACTTATGTTCATTAGAGAGGTCAATGGTACTTAAGGATTTAGATGTAACTATAGGGGCATAACAGTTATTGGCCGAGCTATATACGAGCGATCTGTGAGGGGTTGTCGCAGTGCTGATTGGTTAAGATGGACACATAATATATTTGTGGTAATTAGAGTTCAATTGTCGGTCTTTAGTAGAGTGTCTGACAGTTAACGGATGGTGGATCCCGTAACTAAAGAGTTTAGTCAGTTATTCATGTACCGTTGGAGCTTCGAGCTATAGGTCCATAAGGTTCGCTTGGTAGCTCAATGAATTCAGTTGAGGACCAGTTCTTGGTGATGATTTGAAATGTTCAAATTGACAAGAGGTATTTTGATTATATGTGATATAATACGTATGATGTATGTATCTAGTGGAGGATTGATGTAAATGAGATTTACATTAAGTACCATGGAATAGAAAAAAAAAAACTATGGTTTATATGTTTCATGAGATGGAATATTAAAACTATAGGTTATAAATATAGTATGATAAGTTGGTTATCATTTATATTTATAACAATATTAATTATTGGATAATTAAATCTTTTTCTCAATTAACCAATTGAGTGGGAGATTATTGGTGCTTCATGGTAACCGTGAGATAAAAGAAAAATTATTTTTTCCTAATTTTAGTACGTTTTTGAAAAGCTATTTTGAGATTTTCTCTCGGAAAAACATCTCATGAAAGCTTGTCAAGTAAATACCGATTTACTAAGCGACAGCTTGTTTTAGTAAACGATCGTGTAGTGTTTTGTAAGTGACAGACACGGTATTAAGCGATGAACTAAGCGATCGCTTAGCTTTTGCTAGACGATCGCTTAGCTTTTGCTAGACGATCGCTTAGCTTTTGCTAAACGATTGGGCACCGACCTATACGGTAGGTTTCTGTCTTCTCGCACTTGCAAAATTGTGTACACAATTGTTCATTCCTCCTTCGTCTACCTCATTCCAGGTCCACACAGAGCCCACCCTCTGGATTCTCACACCGAGAATACCAAGGTACCCTTCTTGGTGGTATCATACTCAACTCGACACCGTCGAGGTTTCGTGGAGGTCGTTCGTGTTCTTGCTGAATTGTTCATGACTGAGGTAATCGCTAAGATCGGTGAGCGGTGTACGAATCGCGGAGCGGTCGTGTTGTTCGAGCATTCGAGGTTACTGTGTTCGAGCGTTTGTGAGGAAGGAGCGTGGAGACGAGTCTACAAATGTTTGTAGCTTTCGCCTTGTTCATTTTTAGTTATCATCCTGTAATTTCTATGACAATTGCATAACTATTTGTTTTATTTACGACTGTAACTGTAATGTTCATACATGATTATAATTTGGAATGATCTATTTTCCGCTGCTCATGAAAATCTCATATTCAATTTCCTTCAATTGGTATCAGAGCCAGGTTATTCTGATATTCCAAATTACAACTCTATTTTGAACTTCATTTGATAGTCGAGGTGGGTTTCTTCATTTGTATTTAAATGTTAAGTGCATTTATGGTTGAGTTGATGAACGTTTCGGGTTTAATAGCCTTTTAGTTAAAGCTTTCTGTAATTACAAAATGTTAATTTGTAAAGGCCCCTGTGTTTTTTAGCATAATTAACTTTGCAATCGAGTCTATAATTCAAAGGGTTTGATTTAGTTGAGTCGTTCATGATGAAGCTTCAAAGCATGGAGATGTGGTTCTCAACGAAGAAGAAGACCAAGCGTTGGTCGTATCGTGTAGCCTTAGGTAAACGATCGTTGAGATTTAACTAAGCGATCGTTTAGATTTTTCTAGACATTCATGTAGTATTTTCTAAACGATCGTTTAACTAATGCTAAGCGATGGGGTAAATCGTTTACTCTATTGCATAGCGTTGGTTGCCCGATCGTGTAGGCGCTGGAGGTAGACGATCGTAGTGGGAGTATGTGATGCTCATCGTTTAGTAAAAGGCACGTGCTAGACGATCGTTTAGTTAGAAAGCCTCATCGTTTAGTTACTACCTACACAATCGCGCGTATACGATACGGAGGCGCTACTAAACGATCGCTTAGGCGGTGGTGTTTCACGACATCGTAGTCGTTTAGACAATCACGGAAGGTAGGCGTTGTGCGAAGCGCGCTAATCGAACGTGTACCTCAGGCTTCATCGCTTAGTAAAAGGTACATGATCGTGTAGTAATAGCTAAATGATCGTTTAGATTTTTCTAAACGATCGTGTAGTAATTGTTGAACGATCGTTTAGCTCTGGGAGCATTGGTAAGCGATAGAGGAAAGCGTTTGTTATCGTGTAGACGGGGAGTTTAGTACACGATGGTTGGAGACGCGATGATTTGCTCGAGCGGTTCAAGACCCGGTTCGCCTGTTTGAATCGGAGACTCCTTGTCTTTGTAATAGTTAGCTTTTCTTTTGTGATTTTAAGGAAATTTTACCAGGTTCATCAACATTGGTTTATTATATATGTGATGTATGGTGCTTATATGCCAAACCTTATATGCCAAAGTGTTTGACATATAGTTTAAAACCCACCTTAGGTTGTGCAATTATTCATGCATCATGTATTATAAATGTTATAATATTGCATGAAGAAATTACTTGAAAGCATGTGCATGCATCATGAAATATAAGAGTTATATTTTGCATGTAGTAAGCATTATCATGCATCATCCTTTTATTATAAGTGTTATAGTCTAATGGTGAATGGAAGCATGTTTTGCTTGTTTCATTGTTGTTTTGTATAAGTGATATATAAAAGAAATAGCAATGAATGGACAATGCATTGAACATGACACTTAGGCAATTTATAATCGTTATGAATCCCTTGCATGTGTTAGCTTCGCATTATGGTAGTTGTTTCCATTTATAAATGTTATAAAGGAAACTAGACCTAAAATCAATAATTTAGAGTTGCATGCAGATTTAGGGTGAACTCAAGTTTTTTAAAAGGGTTTTAAAATTGGATTGAGATAGACCTAAGTTCAAATGGTTCTAAAGAGTTTAGTAACATATATTAATCTTTTAAAATCGATTTAATAGGATTAAATTGGTTGAAATAAAAGATTAAATTTGTTGTAAACCTATATATAAGGGACTTTTTGTCTAAGGCGGGTTCTGGCTAGGCTAGGGTTCTGAAGTTGACGAAAACGTAACACCTCTACCTGGGAACCTACCTGAAAAGGTGAATTAGATAGATTTTCAACAAACATGCGACGATTTGGTCAAAGTCTCCTAAAGAGTTTAATAGATGATGATCAAAAGTTATTCCACTATCTAAGATAAAAGTTACTCTTGGGCAAACCTAAAAGTCACTTAGTTAAAATCCTTAACCGTGTTTTTTCTAAGTAAGCTAAATCCTAGGTTATAAAATACTCAGTGGGAGGAAGAGGCGTATCAGATATGTCTATGATTCTACTCACGTTTCTCATGTATGTTCACACCGTGAGATTCATGTTTGGCCTTGTGGTGCCCTGGGAGTATCCCCCTTCGGATGGTGTTTACATGAGTCAATATCAAGGTGAACGGAGAGAGTGTTTATAGTCAGTGGGTGAAGGGTGTGTGTCAACACATCCTATGGTCTCTGTCATTGGTTCACACCGTGAGATCATTCTATACTCCCTCATGTCGCCTTTGAGCATCCCCCTTCGGATGGGTTTTGTGCAGTTGGTCAAGATCAAGGTGAACTCCAGAAATGGATAGGGTTGCTTTAGGTTTTGCCCCAATCGGATTTTTTCCCTTCGGATTGGCCTTTTGGGATAGACCTCTAGGGCCTAAAATGGCAGGTCACACTTATAGGAGATTGTTAAGTAAGTTAATGATCTCTTTGTCAAATCAATGATGGCTAATCATTATAGGAGCAAGAGTTGTTATGGTATTAATGACTGGTTGAGAACTTCTCAATTCACAGGAGGGATAATTGACCTCCCTTCGGCGGCTTTTGTCCTAAACCTTTGAAGCGTCATTGCGAAACTAGATGTCACACGGGGTTCATGTTAGTTTTGCTAAAACCTTATTGGATGTTGTTTTGTTTTACAACGGGTATTTTCTTAAAACCTAACATAGGTCAATGTGTTTTTCTTTTCAGTAACTCGTTAGTATTTCTGTTTAAAGCTTTTAAATATGACTGATTACTTACAGTGGAAAGAATCGTGTGAAACGAATTTCATGACCAAACAACCTTTTACTGGAAAAGGTTACAGAGCCAAGGAAGCCTTGGAGCTTATACATTCAGACCTCTGTGGTTCGATGAATGTTAGAGCTCAAGGTGGGTATGAATATTTCATCTCTTTCATAGATGATTATTCAAGGTTCAGGTATCTCTACCTAATGCAACATAAGTCTGAAGCTCTTAATAAGTTCAAGGAGTATAAAGCTGAAGTTGAAAACTTGTTAGGTAAGAAGATAAAAACACTACGATCTATTCGTGGTGGAGAGTATATGGACCTCAAATTCTAGAACTATATGATAGAACATGGGATTGCATCCCAACTCTCGGCCCTTGGTACACCTCAACAGAATGGTGTATCTGAAAGGAGAAACAAAACCTTATTAGATATGGTTTGGTCTATGATGAGTTATGTTCATCTTCCATACTCGTTTTAGGGTTTTGTCCTGAACAACATTCCCTTGAAAAGTGTTTCTGAAACACCTTTTGATTTATGGAGAGGTCATAAAGATAGTTTGCACCACTTCAGGATTTGGGGTTTTCCAACACATGTGCTAGCGAATAATCCAAAGAAGTTAGAACTACATTCGAAGGTTTGCCTATTTGTAGGCTACCCCAAGGAAACGAGGTGGATACTTCTATGATCCGAGTGAAAACAAAGTGTTTGTTTCTACAAATGCTATCTTCTTAGAAGAAGACCACATGAGGGATCATAAACCACGGAGTAAGCTCGTTTTATGTGAGATCTCAAATGAGAGTGAGACTGTTGAGGGTTCAACAAGAGTTATTGAACGACCGACAGATCAACAAGAGTTGTTAAGGTCAGAACGTCTAGTCAACCAGCTCAAGAGTTGAGATTGCCTCGATGTAGTGAGAGGGTTATAAACACATCGGATCGCTACATGGGTTTGACTAAAGCCCAAATGTCATTACGAATGATGGGGTCGAGAATCCGTTGTCTTTTAAAAAAGCAATGGAGGATGTTGACAAAGATGAATAGGTTAAAGCCATGAACCAGGAAATGGAGTCTATGTACTTCAATAACATCTGAGAGCTTGTTGATTCACCTGATGGGGTAAGACCTATTGGGCGTAAGTGGATATTTAAGCGAAAGAAAGGTGTGGATGGAAAGGTGCAAACCTTTAAGGCTAGACTCATGGTAAAGGGTTATACTCAGGTTGATGGAGTTGACTATGAGAAAACTTTCTCATCTATTGTCATGCTGAAGTCTATCAGGATTCTCTTGTCTATAGCCATATTTTATGATTATGAAATATGGCAAATGGACGTCAAGACTGCCTTTCTCAATGGTAATCATAAGGAGACCATCTATATGACTCAACCAGAGGGATTCATAGTTTAAGATCAAGAGCAAAGAGTTTGCAAGATTAATAGGTCCATTTATGGGCTGAAACAAGCACCTAGATCTTGAAGCATCAGATTTGACACTGTTGTCAAGTCGTTTGGCTTTGACCAGAATGTTGATGAGCCTTGTGTTTACAAGAAGATCATTAACAGCTCAGTAGCTTTCCTAGTACTGTATGTGGATGATATCCTACTCATTGGGAATGATGTACGGTATCTGACTGATATTAAGAATTGGCTAGCTGCCCAGTTCCAAATGAAAGATTTGGGTGAGGCACAGTATGTTCTTGGGATCCAGATCATTCGGGATCGTAAGAACAAATGGTTAGCCCAGTCTTAGGATCGTACATTGATAAAATATTGATCAGGTATAGGATGCAGGATTCCAAGAGGGGTTTGTTACCCTTCAGGCATGGAATCGTTTTGTCTAAGGATCAATGTCCTAAGACACCTCAAGAGGTTGAGGAGATGAGACGGATTCCCTATGCTTCTGTTGTAGGAAGCTTGATGTATGCAATGTTGTGTACCAGACCCGACATTTGCTATACAGTAGGAATTGTCAGTCAGTATCAGTCCAATCCAGGATTTGATCACTAGACGGCAGTCAAGACGATCCTCAAGTATCTTCGGAGAACGAGGGATTACATGCTTGTGTATGGAGATAAGAATATGATCCTTACAGGATACACGAACTCTGACTTTCAAACCGATAGAGATTCTTGGAAATCGACATCGAGGTCAGTGTTTACTCTAAATGGAGGGAATGTAGTGTGGCAAAGCAACAAGCAAGGATGCATCGGGGACTCCACTATGGAAGTCGAATACGTAGCGGCTTGTGAAGCAGCTAAAGAGGTTGTTTGGCTGAGGAAATTCCTTTAAGATTTGGAAGTTGTTCTAAATATGGATTTACCTATCACTCTTTATTATGATAACAGCGGGATTGTGGCAAATTCGAAGGAGCCTCAGAGTCATAGTCGGGATAAGCACATAGAACGGAAATATCACCTGATCTAGGTGATTGTGCATTGTAGTGATGTGATAGTCACGAAGATCGCATCGGAGCACAACATTATTGATCCTTTACAAAGGCCCTCACGACTAAAGTGTTCGAGAGTCACCTGGAGAGTCTAGGTCTGCGGGACATACGGCATCTTGTCTAGGGCAAGTGGGAGATGATACTGGGGCATGCCTTAGTTTATTATATATTGTACATTTTTATATTGTATTGTACTTTAGTCTCCCGAGTCATTAGAACAAGTGGGAGATTGTTGGGATTGGTGTCCTAATTCTCCCAGAGTCTCGTTGTTTTGTAAAGATACATATTGTTTCATGAATAAAATAAATGTTATTTAATTCTTGCATTTACTCATATCCAATAAACAAAGCTCATTGGTTATCTTATGTGAACTTAAGCATGTATATGTGATATACAAGTGGATCATACCTTAAGTGATAACCTAAATAGGTCTATAATATAAGGATTAAGGCGGGATACCTAATCCTGGTGACACTACAGATACGGCCCGCTTTGTAGAGGTTTGCAAGTATTGTAAACTACTACAGATGGTAGATCCTAAGCATTCATGTAGAGACGTGCGAGTGAGGGTGTCCTATACAAAGAGTTTGTATAAGACTTGGACCATGAGATGACTAGACTCTTTATATAACGCCGTTAATACTAGAGACTTACATTTCACCTAAACGACCATAGGTGACACGACCTTAATCCTGAGTGTTTGGGAAATCGTGCTTTTGAGGGCGGTCCTTTGATTAGTATGGGTGAGAGTGGCCAGATTACCAACTCAACATGCCTACCTTTTTGGGGACTTGTCTGATCTAGGAGCTGGGAACTCAATCCACAAGATGGAATTCACTCCTTTCCCGAAGTAGGGATAAGTAGAGAGATTGCTCCCTTAAGAACTGATTCCGGGGCTTGAACATAGTGGTCATAGATTCTCTTTGGAAAAGAGGATTTAGTCATAGTAAGACTATGACTTATGTTCATTAGAGGGATCAATGGTACTTAAGGAGTTAGATGTAACTACAGGGGCATAACAGTTAATGGCCGAGTTGTACTTACGAGCGATCTGTGAAGGGTTGTCGCAGTGCTGATTGGTTAAGATGAACACATAATATATCTGTGGTAAGGAGAGTTCAGCTATCGGTCCTTAGTGGAGTGTCTGGCAGTTAACAAGTGGTGGATCCCATGACTAAAGAGCTTAGTCAGTTATTCACATACTGTTGGAGCTTCGAGCTATAAGTCCATAAGGTCCCCTTGGTAACTCAATGGATTCAGTTGAGGATCAGTTCTTGGTGTTGATTTGAAATGTTCAAATTGATAAGAGGTATTTTGATTATATGTGAAATAATCGGTATGATGTATGAGATATATCTAGTGGAGGCTTAATGTAAATGAGATTTACATTAAGTACCATGGAATAGAAAAAGAACTATGGTTTATATGTTTCATGAGATGAAATATTAAAACTATAGGTTATAAATATAGTATGATAAGTTGGTTATCATTTATATTTATAATAATATTAATTATTGGATAATTAAATCTTTCTCTCCAATAACCAATTAAGTGGGAGGTTATTGGTGGTTCATGATAACCGTAAGATAAAAGGAAAATTGTTTTTTTCCTAATTTTAGTAAGTTTTTGAAAAGTGATTTTGAGATTTTCTCTCAGAAAAACATCTCATGGATGCTTGTCAAGTAAATACCGATTTACTAAGCAATAACTTGTTTTAGTAAATGATCGTATCTGTGACGAACTAGTCTATCACATAGACAAGCTTACTCGATCGCTTAGTCTCTCAAAGGAATCGATCGTGTAGTAACTCTCTTTACGCTCGATTGTATATCTGATCTCTCGTATTTGGAATAATAAAACCAATTTTTATTTATCCCACTTTTTCCATAAAACCAAATAACTACCCACTAAGGGTGGTTATGGAGAAAAGGGATTTTAATTATAAAATAATTAATAATTATAAATAAATATGATAACTAACTTATCATATTATATTTATAACCTATGGTTTTAATATTACATCATATACAATATATAAACCATAGTTCTTTTTCTCTATTTTGTGCATTTAATATAAATCATATTTATATTAAATGTAATAACTATGAATCTTATTCATAGAAAATACATTTGAATCATATTCAAATATTTATTCCTCCAAATAAACAATAATGTATCAAATAAATTATATCAATTATATCATATATAATTTAATTAATTTAACTATATCATATATAATCAAATTCCTTCTTATTAATTTGAACATTTCAAATTAACCCAAAAACTAATTCTCAACTAAATCCATTGAGCTACCAAAGGGACCTTATGAACCTGTAGCTTGAAGCTCAAATGGTACGTGAATAACTGATTAAACTCTTTAATCACATTATTCACCATCCATTAACTGCCGGACACCCCACTAAAGACCGACAACTACACTCTTCGCACTACAGATATATTTTTGTGTCCATTGGATATAATCAATCAATCAATAGTACGATGACCCTTCACAAATCACTCGTAAGTAAAACTAGACCAAATTACTGTTTTGCCCCAATAGTTACATCTAACTCCTTAAGTACCACTGATTCCTCTAATGAACAATAGATCATAGTCTCATTATGACTAAACCTCTCTTGTGCCAAGAGAAGGTGTGGCGCCACATTGTTCAAGACCCGAAATCAGCCCTTAATTTATTTACTTACCTCTACTTCGGGGAAGGAGTGAATTCTATCTTGTGTAGCTAAGTTCCCAGCTCTCCAATCAGACGAATCCCTAAAATGGTAGGCTTGTTGAGTCAGTGATCTGGCTACTCTCACCCATGCAAATCAAAAGACCGCTCTCATAGGTAGGAGTTCACAACTCACTCAGGATTAAGGTCATGTTAGTTATGGTCATCCCAATGAAATGAACATCTCTATTATGAATGGCGTTATATAACGAGATTAAACATTGCGTGGTCCGGTCTTATACAAACTTCTTTGTATAGAATATCCCCGCTCGCATGTCTATACACGAATGATTAGGATCGAATCATTTATAGCACTTTACAACATTTGTAACACTTACAAAGCGGGCCATACTCGTAATGTCACCAGGATAAGGCACCCAGCCATTCCATATACTATAGACCATTTAGGTTATCACTTAAACACAATCCACTTGTATGTCTCCACATACATGTTTAAGTTACAATGAAAACCATGGATCTTAGTTTATTGGTTTATGGTTAATGCAACTAAAATATCATATATTTCATAGACTTAATTGAATAAAATATCATATATTATTAATCACTGAAATGTTTGTTCATACATGGTTTACAAACTATAAGACTCTACGAGATTTAGGGCATCAACCCCAACAGATGAGACTAAATCTAGGAGTTATGAGGTGGAAGTTGTTTCTTTCTCACATTCGTCATTGCCACAATGGCCCCACGCATTCTCTTGTGAAAAAAGCGTTAGAGGAAAAGGAGTGCTTCTCCATTCTCCTTTTCTTGTGTCGTTTAATTTATTTGTGTGACGTGATGTAATTGTGTATTGGGTTTGTTGTCACGTGATGTAATTGTGTATTGGATTTGTTGGTTTGGTTTGTTTGCTTAAAAAAAACTTAACTAGTCAAATTCAATCTTAAATTATAAATTTTACCAGATTGAGTTCTAGACTTAAAAAAATGGCCATTAACCAATTGAGGTAGCATTTTTTTTCTTTTAAAAAAGTGATTTAATAGCCGTCATTTTCATTGAAGTGATGTATAAATGTCTACATCTAATTTGCTTGAAGCATGGGGCGAGCGAAAGAATGAAAAATGATTGGCCCATTCAAAAATTTTATTATTGCTGAATCACTTTCAGATTGGTAAATGGGACTTCCTTGTAATTAATGGTTAGATTCATACATTATTGGTCCTTTTTGAAATTTGGGAAAATTGAAAATTTTTAAAAATATTTACCTTATTGTAAAAAGTTTCTAATAAATACTTTATACCATTTTATTGTTATACTTTCAAATACTTTATTTTAGACTATAAAATTTAAATCACCGTAGTACTAATTCAAACAGAAAATTTACATGACGCTGCAGTACGAACATAATTTAGTAATCTATTTTCTCTTAACATTGTAGGTTTAAATATGTACAACTAGATTATAATCTAAAAAGTAATCCATTATTAATTTAAAAAATTAGGATATCAAATAAAATGTTATAAAAGTATAAACAATTGAAGTGAAAATTAGAGCTAAATTAGATGGAGAAAAGGGAAAGCTAGGCAAGTGATCAAAATTAATAATCGATAAATGGTCAAAAATTTTAAAAGGCGTTTAGGGCAAGAACTATCCTACGACTATAATAATCAAATGAAATACAATTTTATATTCTCCAATTAGCTACAATCAACATTATTTCAAAAGTCCATTTGCTAGAGTACTTACTATTTGCTACGGTTTTTATTCTTTTATATTCATACTTTTTTTGTTGTACTATTATAATCTAAACTAAAATAATTTACACCCCAAACATAATCTATTATGACTTAATTATAATAACCAATTCCTTGTCCCAAACGCCCTCTTATAGATTATAAATTAGAAGAGAAATTTAGACAAGTATATATTTTTGACATCTAAACCACTCGAAAAAAATCGTTATTTTGTTTAGAAAATATGAAAAATATATAAATTTGAATATAATACTTCAAATGTTTAAAAACTATTCTGAAAGATTTAAAGAAAAACATCTTAAAACATTTTAATATTTAAAGATAATTAAAACATAAAAAAAAAAAAAAAAAAAAAAAAAAAAAAAAAAAAAACATGAATCTAACTTTTGGAATCATATTATATTAAAAATAGGTCAATTATATCTAATTCTTAAATAGATGACAAATGGAACCTCAACCTCAACGAGTTTAAAGTTTAAACAAATACCTTTTACCCAAAGATTAGGAGGGAAAAAAAACCCGAATAGATCATTGAAAATAAAATGTATTTGGGCCCAGTGCTTTTGAGGCACCTGCTTTATCTTTTATTGGGCCGCTTATCTTTCGTTTCAGTTGTGAGTTGGGCCTTAGTCCATCGGTTGTGCTTCTTTAACGACGTACTTTCATATCTAAAGCAATGTTTTCCAAATAATTTTAGCCATGAATGATCACAAATCAAACTTTTACCCACGATCTTCTTCAATAGTTGTTTATACTTATGAAGTAAGTTTATGATTTCTCTCCCAATCAAATTTATGTTGATATATTGTTTACCTATACTATTCACTTTGTTTGTTCATTATTTTATAGAGGCCGTATTGCATTAAAATAGCATTAGATTCCTTTCAACTTTAAAAACTTATTAGGCACATAATTGAAATTTTAAATATTTATTCAACACTTTTAAGATTGGCCTATAAGAATATAATTCAATAGTAATTGACATGTACTTATTTGCTTGAAGTCATAAGACTAAATTCCTATACTTCAAAGTTTGTTTTGTACTTAAAAAACACTTGTTAAAATTTATATACCTATTAATTTACTTTTAATTTTTAACATTTTTCCCTATTTTAAACAAATTAATCTTTGAGGCAACATTTTTAAAACGAAGGAAACAAAAGACTCCATTTGAATGGTGTTGATGTCAAAAAATGGATCAACCGTATATTTGTATTACAAGTACCTGTAAGATAAAAGAAATTGAGCAACAGTATGGTGTCAAGCCATATGTACTCCGATGCTCAAGTCAGTTTCGGGTTTGTGAGTAACTTGACAGTAGAAAATAGTAGAGGATTTTAGGCGTTCTTCGACTAATGGCTTTGGTCATTTATTTAAGGTAATAATACTTAATTGATGTTTGAGCTCATAACTACGCCTCTTAAATTTTTGGAAACGTTGAATTAATACTCGTTGGACGGTTACACTATCACTATAATCGATGTTTAAGTGCACCTCCCACTCAGATTCTCAACGTTTCCTTTATAGCTCGTCCATTGAGAATCTAGACGATTTCAAACTCTATCACTCTAAGGCCTCCTATAGATCCTTTAAGTTAAGGTCTCTCATAGATCCTTCAAAGTCCTTTAGGTGATTCATAGACTCTCATATGGGTCTTCTAAGCTCACACTAGACTTCTTTATTAGTTGTCTTGAGCTCACTCTAAACTTTTATGAGTTACATTGGGCTTTCAAACTCGTAAAGCGACTGAGTAGGCTATTCAAAGTAATTATTACATAAAAATGAATTAATGAATATGAGAAGACAGTTGAGATTTAATGAAATTGAAACGTATGGATTTCTTGTTCAACTAATGAGCTGTTCGGCAATGCCGGAAATTCCACACAGCAATCTGTAATTATTGTCTCTTCAATTCCACGCCATGTCGCCATTATATACATAACAAATCCACGAACTTCTGAAACATTTTATTACATAGGTTGCTGAAATTTATGTTCAATTTTGTTGTCAGATCTTTTGTACTAATTTAAATGTTGCTTAATAATGATATCTTTGTGGCCTGTGGGGACCAGGAGATTTTTAAATAAATGTATATATAAGACTCATTATTACACACATATACACATACACTCATCCTGTTAGGACACCTTAGCATTATAAGTAGTCAAACCATCACCTAAGCTAAGCTCTATTAGTATGGTAATTATATTTATAAGACTAGCTTTACCCAATATGAGACTAGAAGTAACAAATGTTAAGAAGAATTGTATTGATTAATTAAGACAGTGGCGGATCCAGAAATTTTGTTGACGGGAAACTTCATATAAAAAAAGTGAAAAAAAATGTAAAGAGTGAGATTTAACCTTAAGTCTAGAAGGGGCTAGAAGATAGATTTACCACTAGATTAACTAATAGTTTTATATTATGGCAGTTTATAATATATATATAAAGAGCATAAAGTTGAGGGAGCTCAAGCCGATTCTTGGACCTTAACTAAATCCACTCCTAAATTAAAGTGAGAGTTGAGACCGCAATCAACCTTGCCCCAACGAGATGTTGGAAAAAACCTCACTACTATCATAAGAATAAACTGAAAAAAATAATGCATAGATTAGAAGAAAATAATAAAATTAGAAACTCAAGAATTAACATGGAAAAACTCAAAATTGGAGAAAAACTATGAACCAAAAAAATTATATTACGTGAGAAATTGTTACAATCACATAGAAATCTCTCCCGACTCCAATTACAAGAGCATTCTCAGCTCAAAATATTATATCGTTCTTACAAGTGAGCTAGTATACCAAGCTTAATTAAAGTATTTTAACTTGAGATGATTAAAAATAAAAGACATAGACTCTTTTTATTATATTTGGAGTCCATCATTTACTTGAACCTTTACACAAGGTAATGATCTATTCAAGACCTAAGTGAATAGTGAATTTGTTAAGGTTGGCATTAGCTACCAAGAAAAGAAGAAGAAAAGTAGCCTAAGTGACTCTTAACGGTTACCTAAAATGAATGAAATTAGTGTGCTCATAGGCTTGCAAGTTTGACCCAAGCTATATATTTCTAGGTTAGGCACATACTTGTTATAAGACACCACATTAAATATCATTCAACTACATTGTGACATCAATCAAATATGTCATAATGCACGAAACCTCCAACATTATTAGTGATTTTGGATTTCGTGTTTTCCCTATTTCGTCTTATAGCACTGTAGTAGTTGAGTTTGTAGTATTTGTGACAAATTTAACAATATATAACCACTACAATTATTATTACTTCTCTTTGATATAGATCAAACTCTCATGTATATTCTTATGTGAAATGAGTTTGTCTGCTTTTTTAACTAAAACTAGATGAGGATACTAAGGATGTGTCAACTTAATTGAGATCATCTTGCTTCTCTTCTATTATCTTGTTAAAAAATATATATAGATAATTATGAAAAATATTAATCAATGTATACCTTTTCATATTTTCAACCGACACGATAGTAATTAATTTAAGTACCGACACCACAATAATGTTCAACATATTTGTACCTTTTATAAGTAAACTTTAACTATTAGATACAATTTCACCGTTGGTGATCAATTTCAATCACAACCCTACTTCTAATTCATACAGCTAGTGGGACCAAAATAATACAAGCAAAAATTACTACAGAAATAATGCATGTGAAGTTAAGAGATGATGAAGTCGTTTAGTTTTGGGTATAAATAATAATGTTGGACGAATTGAATTAGATAACATCCATAAATTGGAGATGTCGTATCACGTTTGAATGTGGTGTTTTTAATTTTGGAGTGTAAATAATAATGTGGGATGAATTGAATTAGGTAACCTTCATAGATTGGAAACGTTCTATCACATTGAATGTGTAGACTTTTTATTTTTGAATGTGTGGACTTATAAATTGTATTAGAGATGCATTTAGTTTGGGGAAAAATTAAATGGTGTGTGTGAATAATAATGTTGTTGCAACTTATTTCAAAACGAAGCATGTGACACTGTAGAATAATAAGCAAAGTAACTTATTCTACCAGAAACTGAAGACCAAATATATATTTATATATATTATAGTCATAGACTTTAATGTTTGTTTTTTTGACTGCTTCAGGTTTTCATTAATTAATTTTATTTTCACGTCCACAAAAGCCCCACAAAAGCCAAAGCTAACTGCTTGTTTCGTTTTCGCACCGTATTTTTGTGTATAACTTTAAAAAAGAAGGAAAAAGAGTGAGTCAAAATCCGCCATTCACGCCAACACTCTCCAATCACAGCCACCCATTTCTATTTTAATTTCTCTCCTCCACCTGCCGAGGAGCTCTTTTATTCCTTTTCCCCTTTTTTTTTTAATCTTTAATTTTACTAGCCATTTTTAGGCTTATATAACAAATATAAATTAATTTAGCTCAAAGAAGAAATTAAGGCCATCTTTGGCTCAAAGAACAAATATAAATTAAAGACCTATTTTCTCTTCAATTCTTACAATGATTTACATATTTTTAAGTATAATGATTGTATTCTTAGTTAAATTTTAATAACAGAAATAAGTCTTTTAAATTTTTTTTTTTTTTTAAAAAAAAAATTAAGCCTATAGACACTACTTCCACTTCCAAATTTCTTCTTTTGTTAACTGCTTTTTATCCTTGGTTAAAAAACCAAACCAAATTTTGAAAACTAAAAAAAATAGTTTTTAACAATTTTTTTTTTTAGCCATTTGGCTGAACTCAACCATTATACCTAAGAAATATGCAAATCATTGTAACAAATGAGGAGGAAATAGACTTAACTTTCAAAAACCAGAAAAATAAAAAAAGGTACTAGTTTTTTAACACTTGTTTTTATTTTTAAAATTTGGTTAAAAATTCAACTCTTGTCCATAAATAAGATGCAAACCATGGTAAGAAAAAAAATGAAAGAATATATGCTTAATTTTCAAAAAACCAAAAACAAACAAATGAAATGAATATCAAACAGAACCAAAATTGATGTTCTACTAACTAATTTGTGCATATCTCAATTTTCAAGGGTAAAAAGCCCGTTATTATTTTAGAGGTTGTTGACTTGTTTTTTCACTTTAACTAAATTTTATATTACTAAACACCACCCAAATGTAGTATTGCATAAATGAATAATTATTTTAAATGATAAAACTGCTAAAAATATTTTAGTATAGCAAAATATCACTGTCTATCTGTGATATCTAGGGTTGGCAAAAAAATCCGACGGAGCGGGATTCCCCGGTTTGACCGGGAATGAGGTCAAACCGGGAAATTTATTCAGGGCCTCGTCCGGGGACGAGGCGGGGATGGGGACAGTATCCCGCCCCGACCCCGACCCCGACCCCGACCTCGAATTTATATATATATTTTTATCCCCTCCCCAGTTCCCTCTCGCTCTTTACAATCTGCAATAAAACATCTCTCCCCTCTCGCTCTCACTCATTCCTCCCTCTCGCTCTCCACATCCCTCCCCTCTCGCTCATCCTCCCCTCTCACTCATCTCTCCCCTCTCGCTTATCTCTCCCCTCTCGCTCATCCCTCCCCTTCGTTGAAGTCTACCACGAAGAATCCCCACGGGAAAACGGGGAATGGGGCCCTGCGAGGACTCCGTTTCCCCGACGAGGAATCCCCACCCCTGTCCCCGCCTTCAAATGACGGGGACGGGGGCAGGGATGGGGGACAATTTTTTCCACGGGGCCGGGGATGGGGGATGCCCCCTGCCCTGCCCCGGCCTCGTTGCCAACCCTAGTGATATCGAGGTCTATCACCCACTGAAAAATATTTATTGCAGTCTATTACGATCTATATAGATAGTGACATTTTACTATATTTATAAATAAATTTGTTATTTTTTTTTATGTAAAGATAATCCTTAAAAAATGGGTTTATACTTTTTTTTTTCTTTTTTTTTTTTTTTAACAAATGTGTTGCGGGGAGTTGTTTCTAAAAATAGTTATCAATTCCAAAAATAAGTAAGACGTGCAAAACTTGATTTGATCCAATATATAGATTTTTTTTCTAAGAAAACAGAAAATAATTTGAGTATTTTTAGCGTTCTTTAATTAAGCTAGTTGTCCCACATACAATCATGTATAGATCGTTTAAGCAAAACTTGATATAATAATATACAATATTTGAAAATTATGATTTTTTTAAAATAAATGAAAACAACATTTAATAAACTTATAATTTTGTCAAGGAAAAATATAAAGTTATCAATGATTGTCTTAATAAAATGGACCACGCTCCCCAGAAAATTAAATCAAATCAAGAAAAATAGTTAAAGTTGCAAATTTATACACAAACACTAAGAAACAAAATTAATTTCCAAAACAGGTTTAAGACATTGGTGATAAGGACAGATTTAGTACAAACCCAAAAAACTCAGCTTCCCTTAATTTTATGATATATATATATATATATAACTAGTAAATATCAAAATCACTAGTTAATCTAATGGTAAATCTACATTTTAATCCTCTTTAGATCTAAGTTTAAGTCTCGTTCATTATATTTATTTTTATTAAATTATATAAAGCTTCCATCAATAAACTTTCTGAATCCGCTACTTATTTGTCACACACTACTTTCACTAAAGATAGTGCTAGGTTTAATGAGTGGAAAGAAAAAAAGCAAAGAAAGATATCAGAAGAGAAAATATTTTGCATCCACATCCACTCATCAAACTATCAAGAAGGTTAATATTTCAATCCCCACAATCCCTAAACAAAAAGAAAAGTGCAATTCTGGTTGTTCCCATTTTCCCCCACTGGCCATAATGGACCACCGCCGTAGCTGGCCGGCGGCCCCATTGAATTTATCATCTTCTTCAATTAGCCAAATGAAGTAATCAAACCCATTTTCGTAGAAGCTTAATTATGAGATCTATTTATTTGAATTTGGGGGGTTAATTTTTATCCACAAAATGGAAAACAAAATAATATGATCTGTCATTATTTGTTAGTATTCCTTAGTGTATATATCAAACAGCTTGTTGAAAGAGACGAAAATGGAGTCACGGACATTGTGCGGTGAGCGCCCTTATCTCTACTTATTTATGGTATACAGTTTTGAGTAGGTATTTTAACGACCAATATGGACCACCAAACCCCCATATCAAATTTCTTCTTTGTAATTTTGGATATATGTATTCATTGCATCATATGACTCCATAACTCTTCCCAAAGTATCGGTTTTTAGGGACATCTTTCTCTTGTCACAAACAAAATTTCCCTTTCTATTTTTTCTTTCTTTTTTTTTTCTTTTACTCTTTTCATTTTTCTATTAGTTAAGAATTAGAAGATTAAAAACATCCTAAAATATATCATTTTCGTCCTTATATTTTGAGATTTGTTCGATTTTAATCCATATATTTTTAATAAATCTTAAATTTAATAATTCAAAATTAACTTTGATCGAAACTAACTAAATAATAATAATGATAACAATAACAAAGACAACTTTCATGCAAGAAAATATAATATGTAAATATTTTTTCAAAAGGGAAATTTTCACCAATAGAAAAAATGTCAAAACTATTTACAGAAATAGTAAAAAAAAAAAAAGCATTGATAGACACTGATAGACTTTTATCAACGTCTATCACATAGTATCAACAATAGTCTTCTATCAGTTTCTATCACTAATAGACACTGATAGACTTCTATCAGCCTTTATCAGTTTCTATAAAAGAATATTAAATTTTGTTATTTTGTGTAAATAGTTTCCCTTATTTTTCTATTTTTTAAAATTCTCCTTTTCAAATTTGAATTTTAAAGTAAAAACATTAATAAATAACAATTTATTTTTTTTTTTGAAAAATCAATAATAAATAGGTAGTAGGAACTAAATTTAAGATTTCATAAAAGTGCATGGACTAAAATTGGACATTTTGAAGTATAAAAGATTAAAATTGAACAAACTTCAAATTACAAGGACCTACCAAAATTTATAGTCACAATTACTTTCAAGTACTCTAATTTCAATAATAGAGGTAGAGCACATGATAATACTAGGAAATGAATACATGTCAATTATCAATATCATTTATCAATAAGTTAGGCTTATAATAAACTATCATCTAACTATATCTAAGAGATTATTAGTGTAAGAATCAAGAAACATAAATAATAAGCAATAATACTGGCACAATTTACATTTATTTTATTGCAATAACCCATTGATATAATGAAAGGCAAAACACTTGTATACCATTTTATATATTCATTTTGTTCCAGACCCCAAAACAAAAGATAAACAAGTTACCACTTACCACAATATATATAAGTAAAAAGCAGACACTAAAAAGTAAAAATATATAATTTAATCTTTGATGGACGGACGTTTTTGGTAATTTTCTGAAGAGAAAGCACAATTAAATATGAAGTGAATAATAAAGCAAACGTAAGTAGGAGGAGAAAAAAAAAAGATATATAATTCGCATGCACAACTAAATATATGATTTATCTTAATTTAGAAGTGGACAGAAATTTATGGCACGAACTCATTGGGTTCCTCCTGGAATTCCGCTTCATCATTTTGATTCTGGTACCTTCCCATGGAATTACCGTACTCGTATGTGTTGGGGTTGTTGTTGTTGTTGTTTCCGAAATAGCCCCTGGATCTGCTATAATGGTGTGGCTCCCTGTTGAGGTCATAATAGTATTTTCCATTCTCCATGAATCTCGTGTCGCTCATCCCTTGTCGCACCACATTATTCCCATTATCATTGTTGTTGCTGCTGCCGCGGCCGTTGTTGTTGCTATAGAAATTGTCGTATTTTCCTTGGTCGTATAAAGGAGTTGTGTAATCATCTTGCGACAGGCGGGTGTTTTGGAAGCTTTGTTGTCCGTTGTCGTAAAGATCCTTGTTATAGTAAAACGAATTCTCGTACGGCTTCGACTTGCTATTTTCGAAATACTCGTTGTAGTCGTTGTTGTTGTAGTTGTAGTACTCTTCTGATTCCGGTTTGTTGTTAGGAACGGCGTCGTTTCTGTAGTAGTTGTTGTTGTCGTAGGTGGTGGTGGTGGTGGTAAAGGGCCGGCCGCCACCGGAGAATTTGTTGTCGGAATTAGGGGGGAGCTGACCGGATTCGTGACCGTAGAGACCGTAGCTGTTGTCTTGAGTTTGAGGGATGAAATTGGGCTCTTGGTCTTGTGGGGTAGTGGTGGTTTTTTCTGGATTTGTCAAAGGATCAATTTTGTTGTTGGGCAATTGGGTTTCTTTGGCATCAAAGTTGTCAACATTATTGTTGGGTACTTTGCTGAAGAAGTACTTGCTTTCTCTTGCATGGATTTGAATGAGTAGAAGACTGAGAAGGAGTATAGAAGTGAGTAATTTGGGAGAGGAAGCCATGAATGGCTGGCTGGCTGGCTATGGATTGAAATGAACAAGGGATAAGTGTTTGAGTGCTCTTTAAACTGTGTTGTATAGTGAAGGAGAGTTGGATGGGTCACATTTTATTTTATAGGCCTTTGCTTCTCTACTCATTAGGTGCGAGTGGGTTGGGGGAAATTTTGATGTTGGTGGACCCTATGCTTTAGAACAACTTGAAAAAGTAGTTGTTTTAATTACCATTTCCATTATCTTTCCCATTGCGTGTCATTAGGAGTGATTATGTTGAAATTGTATATATTATTAAGGTTGGGGATTGAAATCTATATAAGACATAAACAGACAAGTAAATATTTTTAATAGTTTGTTAATAGGAAACTATCGAAAATAGAAAAATAAGAAAACTACACAAAATAGTAAAATTTTATTCTTCTTTTATAGAGATTAATAGAGGTTCATAAAATTCTATCATTGTTCTTTTTTTTTTTTTTACTATTTTTATAAATAGTTTGATATTTTTTTCTATCTGTAAAAATTTTGTTTTTTAATATTGATATAGCAATACCTATTCGTGGTAAAGAAGTAAATATTAGTTAATCTTGATATTTTGCTTAAAGTAGTTTTTTCCATTATGTTTATTTATTTATTTATTATTTTTATAATTGGGGACAATAAAAAGTAGAAAATGAGAGAGAAAAAAATAATTAAACCATGTAAAGAATAATCAGTAATAGTGGTGAGTAGAAAGATTTTGTGGAGATAAATTTTAATTTGTTTTTTTAACCGTGGCGAATAAATCAAAGCATATTTGAAAGCTAACCAAATTTCAATGTAATTATTATTCATTATGAATTGAAAATTTGTGATTATTCGTTGATTAATTATTAAGGAAATATTGATTTCTCCTTTATGAATGATGCATCTAATTGGTTTGTTATGCCTTGTAAGACACCTCTAAAATCAAAATGAACTTTGGATTAAATTTAATATGCGCAAATATTCAGCACTAATTTCAAGAACGGAGCACATTAAACAATAGAAAAGACTTAGGTATAGTAGGATTCTATCTATTTTTTGTGCAACATAACCAACATCTAATGAGATTGTGTCATGTGATACAGTTTTTTAATAATACATTTTTTTAAAAAAATTATTTTTTGTGAGTAAAAAAAAAGAGAGTAAGAAGAAGTTGCATCTAATCATTCTCCTTTAAACAATAACTTTATACATATTTGGATATAACTCTGATATTTTTTTTTTCTTTTGCTATCTTTGAAAGCAAAGGCCAAATGAATAATTAAAGGAGGGAAGGGGAAGAACATTGGACTTTTGTCCCTCTCTTTTAACGTATATTTAAAATGAAGATGAGAAAATAAAAAAAGAAATTGAATTGGTTTTTATAAAGGTAGATGGAGATTGGTATTTAGGTGAAGCTATTGATATTGGAGTGTTGAAAAATGTTAGAAGCTAAACAATAATGGAGAAGTTGCTAAAGCATTCATTCATTTTTTTGCCACAACCACCAAATGGCTAGCTTTTATTTAACTGCACCTAAAATTGAGGTGTGCAGCTGCCTAGTTTAATTTTTGACCATTCTAACACTCATTAAATATGGTTAATTTTTCATTTATTAATGAGATAGATTTAATTTTTGTAAAGATAAATCTACTCAAATAAATCTTAATAATCCCAATTAAAAATTTGACGTATTGGTGTATAATTGAGTATAAATGTTCGAACATTAGTGTACAATTACACTTAAACCATTCATTTACAGTTTTTCAAATCAGACGTTGATTCATTATGTCTAACACAAAAATTTATATTAGGAAACATTGTGCTAACTTTCTCTCCATCAAAGAATAAAAATGTTGTAGAATAGAGAGAAAGAATTAAGGTCATGTTTATTTTCTTGTAAACACAATTCATCAACGATAATTTAAAAAGTGGGCCACATTTAATTACGTTAATTATGGTTTACTAATGTTATGAAATCTATAATCAATAAACGTAATTCTATTGTAGAGGAGAGGATCATCAATGTAATTACATTTGATTATTATGTGGGACTCACACCCTCTCTTTTACTATCTTTTCATAATTTATTATTTTTATTACGTTTTCTTATGAAAGTAAATAGTATCAATGATTTTTTTTTTAATTACGATTGCATCAATGTATAGTAAACACAATCGAAAGAATCCGATTTTCTTTAGGAAGAATTGATAGTAGACCTTAGTAGTAGATTTGTGATTGAAGGGAAAACAATGAAAATAGGGTAATCATGTGGGGATTGTGGTGTGGGAGTGGGTGGGACAAAGAAAATAATGGCATTTAGTGAAAGGATCATGTGCCCTTTAATTCAAGCTTTTGTCCATCACGAGAGAACAAGGAATGGCTACCCTTATCAAACACTCACCGTAGGAGAGGGTCCCACTCCCACGCGCCCTCCACATTCCCATGCGCGACTGGCGTTGTATTTTTCCCCATAGCCACCCACCACCTAATATTTTTGACATTTTCCACCTTCACCACATTCAACCCCTAATTTCTCACAACAATCAAAATTCAACCATCTTTTTTTCATTTCTCACAACCATTTTTTGTTCAAACATAAAATTTGCTACATTTATTCAACTATGGAATGAAATTGAATCAAATGATTTACATTTTAAGTCCATTAGAATTGCAGACATCAATATTATATTGTATTTATACAATGTTATTTACCGAAATGAATCCTAAAAAAATTATAATATTATGATAACTGATACGATAATAACATTTAAGAGTAATAGAGAACCGAAAAAATTAAATTAATAAATAATTTAATGACATCTTAAACTTACGAAAATAGTAGAACGAGTACTAGATATTTTTCTAAATTCTCTTCTAATATCAGTTTTATTAATTAATTAATTAAAAGAAAACTTACTGACTCCCTCTTAATTGGCCTCGTAGCATTTGGATACCAGTATTAAATATTACCAAAAAAAAAAAGGAATTATTTTTCTCATAATTAAGTTCATTCGAATAATTTCAAAGCTAATGTCAAAACAGAATTGAAGTATTCAGAAGGGAAAAAGCTGGGCAGTAAATAAAAGAAGGTTCCAGTTCCAGGCCTTGTACTGCTGAGTCAATAGTTCGTAATATCAAAACTAAAAGAACTAAAACAAAATCCAAAAGGAGGAAAATAAAGGAACAGAAAATAGAAAATGAAATTAAAAATAAAAGAAAGTCGAAAAAAGAGGAAAAAAAAAGTTTAAAGGTTGTATTTTATTAAAGCTAAAGCTCCATTGCTTGACTAAACTTAAAACCCTTTCAAAAAGAAAGAGGGAAAAAAGAGAGAGAGAGAGAGAACAGACAAGTCTGAATAAATTTACCTTTTGAACCATCGGTATATATAATGGAAGCTATTATCAAATAAAACAAACCATAAGTCCAACTTATGAACTACAAGATAGATTAAATTTTCCTTAAAAGAAAGCTTTATGTAAAACAAAAATGTTTCTGTCATAAGCTTTGCACTGAATTCATCACTTAAAAGTCTAAAACAAAATTAAGTAATAGTTTGCAGCATTACCTATGCATTTGTTTTTCTTTAACGACTTTGATCATTCAATGTGATAAAAATGTAATTGGACTTTAAATCGGTGCACACGTCTTTCATATATTGAACATTTAATTGTTAGTAAATTATAATGTAAATAATTGAATGTATTGATTATATTTATGAACAAATAAAGACAATCTTTTTATATGATATGTTACGTTGAATAAAATGAGGAAAATCTTTATAGCATAGAGAAGATTTAAAAGAATGTTATTGTCAACATTGGTAGTTTAACAATTGAATCAATGGTTCTTGACATCAACTTATATTTTCCTTGGAATAAGTGAGATTTAATTTAATGGGCGTGATTAGCGGTAGAGTAGTGTTTCTTTTGTTTGGTAATTGGTAACCCACTTTATATGGAAATTAATAGACATTAAGCAAATGTAATGTTGGATATGGGTCTCTTTCTTGTTGGCAATAAGGAATAAAGTGAAACAAGAAAATAAAGGTAAAGTAAGATCAAATAAAAGTATCCAATGAGAAGGTTAAATTTAGGTTCAATTCCACCCCTCCCTATGGTACTTGGTAGGTTACTTCTTCGGTCAATCTCTAGGCTACGCGGCTAACCCGCAATTAAATTTTAGATTAATTATATTTATATCTTATTTTTATTTTTTAAATATTAAATTTATTTTATTCAACTACATATTGTTAAATTTTTAGGGATTTTTTGATAGATTGACCTAATTCAAATATCATTTTTAGTTTTTCAAAACAATGATTTATAAAACTTTTCAGTTTTTTTTTTTTTTAATATGCTATATTCTTTCTTTCTCTCACAACTTTCATTATGCCACCAGTCTTCTTTCGTTAGATAATCCATTCTTTATGTTTTATCTCTAGTATCAATAACTCTCCTTTCTCTGTATTTTGTCTTTGATGACAGCAACGATGACAATGAATGAAGTTGTTTATTCTTTTTCTAATAGTGCATGATGATTAGTGGAAACACACAGAGGCCGATCTTTTAAACGCCAAACAAACCAAATGTAGAGGATAAGAACGAAAAAGTGAGATAAAATTGGAACAAGAGGAGAAAAGTGAGTTAGAACTCGAACAAGAATAAGAAAGTGAGTTAGAACTAAAATAAGAACTAAAAAGTGAGTTAGAACTAGAAAAAAACAAGAAAGTGAGTTAAAACTAGAATAAGAACGAGAAAAGAGAGGAAAAAGAAAAACAATCTATATAAGGCTTAGTAATGCCAACAAAAAAAACCAATCAAATTAACTTTTCCAAAGATTTTAAGTTCATTGTTTTTTTAGAACCACAAATTTATGACTGCAAAGACGTATACCAATTGAGGTTCACTTTGGCAAAGGAAGTGGGTATATCATATTAAATTTATCATAATTTATCTGCTTTTTGTGGATGGGTGATTTTTATAAAAAATGTTTTTTTTTTTCTTTTTTGTTGAAGAATGTTGGGTGGTGATTTAAGTTTTAACCCAATTAAAAAATTGAACCGATTCTCTATATGGGATAAAAAGTTATTTTCTTTAGCTCTTGTCTTGATCTCAGGTTTGAGATTTAACTTTCCAGTTGTGGATAAGATTTTCTCGCAGAAGGAAGTAAATAAATGCTAGGACAATATAATCGTGAGATGCTTTGTGAACTACCAAAAAATAAATAGTAGTTGCAATCACAGACAATTATGGAAGTCGGGAAGGGTCAGTTTGGATAACCACGCAAACAAGTTGGTTTGCATTTAAAACTTTATGGTTCATTTGAATCGCTCGTCGCTGCCATTGCAGCCCAAATTAAAAGCGTTCTTTGGTTTTGTGGGTCTTTTTCCATATTCTATTATCCCTTCTGTGTGCTTCCAAATAAATTACTACACAAAAACAGAGACGAATTCACAACAAAGTCCAAATAGAAGTTGTAGTCTTCTCCAATTACTTTCATATACTTTCCAGCCACAACGCATTAATGGAAACAGAGAAGCCCAGAAGTTCAAATCCAAACTACCTATTTACTTATACTCTACTACATTATTCAGCCATTAATGAGTTGCTAAAAAGCAGAGCAAAAACGGCCCAAATGTGAGATCCGATTAAATGTCCCAAACAATCAATTTACAGCAAAAATTTCCGAGTTGTATCAATCAGAGGAAGAGAACGGATTCCATAGGAGAAGAGAAAACAGCAACATATTGGGAATCATAATTGGGATTAAGGGATGAACATCGCTGACGAGACGCTTTCTTCTGAGCCTCATTCTGACGTAGTTTTTCCTCTGTTCGTCGCCCCACTGAGCAGAGTGGACACCTTTAGCGAGAATCAAGGGTGGAGGGAGTTGATAAGGGCATTTGGATCGCCAGGAGGTTTTGGGAAGGCCGAATCGGGAGAGTCTTTTGAGGAAGAGAGAGAAACCCCATTGGAGATGAAGAGAGAGAAAGGGGAAAATAGAAGATTTAGGGCAGAGGAGAGGGGGGTAGTCCCAATTGAGGTAACAGGGGATTTTGGTGGCGATGAGGTATTGAGAAGCGAGAGGCGGAGCTGTGGTGGGGCAGAGCAGAATGTGGGTTAGGGCTTGAAGCTTTTGAGGCCATGGTGTTTCTTCCATTATTTGCATTGGAAGAAGAATAGACAGCATCAGATCAGAAGAGGATTAGAGATGGAGATATTGTTGAGAGAGGGCTTCGAGACTTGGGCTTATTGGGCCTACGTGATACTTGGGTTGGGCCTAGACCATTTTTGTTTTTGGGCCGATGAATTTGAGCTTAATGACTTAAGCTTTTAGTCTTTTGGTCTTGGGATTTCACAGGTTTGGATCCGGAAGAGAAGAGGGCACCAATTTTGGAACAAACCGGAACCTACCGACTTCAATTTTCATGTAAAGTTCTGAGATCAAAATTTAGACATTAAAACAAGATCTACAATTTCCAATTTTCATTGATTTTAGTTGGAAAGACGACCTTCTCGCAAAAAAAAATTTGTTGAATGAGAAATTTTGTCAATCGCAAATTGTGATATGATTAATTTAAATTAATAATTGATAAATTTAAGACTGATTAGAAGTTTACCTATGTCCTCAAATTAAATTAAAAGATATGAAAATTGGTAAATCAAATGATGTCACTTGTCTAAGCATCAATTTATGGGCAACGTCAACTAGTCTAGTCAAATTGTGTCATATGGTAATTGAACGTGAAGCTAGGTTAGCCTGGGATTACTAAAATGGATTAGGCTAAATTTAAAGAGAAATTGTAGAATATGTCTAAAATGGGGAAAATTAAAAGGATATCGTTCTTTTAGAAACTATTTAGGAAAATATTGTTGTTTTCAAACTATTTGTAAAAATATTGTTTTTATTTTAAATAAATCAAGGGTTGAAAATTCGACCTAGATAGGTAGAATTTTGAACCCTCGACTTTCCTTTAATTTGTACGTCGAACTTTGAACCCTCGACCTTGCCCTTCCTAACACTATTATTGTATAATTATCATTCCGGAGACCTTCCTCTATCAAAAGATTGTATTTCTAAATTTTCATAAGGTCCCCTGGAATTCCTTCCAAAGCTTGTTGAATAATTTTTACGGATTCTGTCATCTTAGCAAATCTGACTAAATAACGAGCTAATGAATCTTCTTTTTTCCCACTGAACTTCCCAATCAAATTCGAGAGCGAGATTATGAGAGAGCGCGAGATTTTGAGAGAGCGAGATTCGAGATTTTGAGTGAGAGCGAGAGCGAGAGCAAAATATCGAGATTTTGATAGAGAGCGAGAATACCGTACAAATTTTCCTTTTTTTTTCCTTTTTAATTATTACACATTCCACCTTCTTCTTTCTAATCTTTTTTTTTTTAATTTTCCATTTTATAAAAACGATTTCTAAAAATATTTTATTATTTTATTTAAACTCTAAAAAGAGTAAATTAAAAAAAAAAATAACTCATAAAAATAAAAATAAAATGTAAATTAAATATCTCATTTATATAAAAATAATTACAAAAATCAATGTATCCCACAAGGTGAACGTCGTTGCTGGTACCTCTGCAGGCGCTTCATAATATAAATATTCATTATGCTCTCCATGACCCCAACCATGTCCATGCACGTATGAAGGACCAGCCTCTGAGTCATAATGTCCTGAACCAAATGTTGGCATCATCATCATCGGACTAACATAATTAGTTTGACTCTGCGTCTGCGTCATAAGGGAAAACTCTTCCACATTATGTGCAACCTCATCAAACTCATCCTTTTCCCGAACAGGTCCTCTACGTCTAGGAGCTAGTGGAGGAACAATAGGTATATCGTACATATAATGAATTTCCTCCATATAGTTTTGGTTGACACTACATATAACAAGAACCTGGTTTGGATCATTCGCAACCTCACGGAGTCTACTATTGTTCGATCTCTGTGAATTATAAAACAATTAGATAATATTTAAAATAAATTTAAATTAAAAAAAATTAAAAAAAATTAGATAATATTCATTTATTTACCAGATGACCCACAACTGCTCCCGGACGAGTGACGTAGCGCCTTGTGATATTATTATACCAATGAATATATTCTAGAGTGACATCTATGTCAAACTATTTAAGAGAAACCCCCCACTGCAATAAACCTTGCACGATAGTGCCATCGCACTACCAAATGTGCAACTTTTTCGGACTAATCTCCAGTCCTTAGATCAATATCATGCAGTACGGGTTCAGTATTACAAGGCGATGGGACATCCTGCTGAAAATCGAAATGTCTCATCACCCTGTCAGGAAGATACCACTCACCAATGTGAAAACATATGAGATGACTCATCGTCCGCCATATGTTTTGACCATTCGTACAAAAATTAGGCAAAGTATGCACAATAATTTTGTACGACTCTGTAATAACCTGAAACACAAAATATTATATTAGAGAATATTAAAGACAAATACAATAAAAATGTGAATAAAATAATCAATTAGGCTTAGTGTAATGTACCTGTTCAGGTTGAAGCAGATCAAACATGTATTTATACTGGTTAACTACATGTGTGGCTGTCTTAGTCACACAAAATTTGTCTCTCCACCTAAATTTTTAAATTGATAATTTAGAATTTAAATTAACTATATCAGTGATATAAAAATTAATTGAATTAAAACAACATATCGAGAACACTAGGCTCATCCAACTAACTGAGCGTCATTAACATGATGTAGCTGTGGAGCCATTGTTGGAAATCGCTCCCAAGCCTATAGTTGCAAAAGTATGAGAGGCCTAACTATCTCTCGAACCTCAGGTCTTGTTGCTTTGCATAATTGTCTATACAACCATGACAAGCATGCTCCACCTCACGAATACCGCCCCGCATCATGAAAGTTAGCTAACAGTGGCAGGAACATCAAGTGAACAAAATGACTTAATTTATCTGAAAACAGACTTCCATCCATCATTTGTAGTATATATGCTCGCACATATCTTATGACGGTTTCCTCGTCTGCATCATCTGTGAGCTCATGAAATTGTGTTCCTAACCATATTAAACTTAACCTTGATCCTTTAATCTCGTCAACAGGTGGGGTCGCACCGAGGTACAGTTGACAAACTTCTAACCAGTCATCGTATATCACTCCGGTGATCGGCTCACTGTCAACAGGTAACCCCAACAACACTTCTATATCTTGTAGAGTGATAGTGCACTCTCCAACAGACATATAGAATGTATGCGTCTCGGGCCTCCATCTCTCGACCAAGGTTGTGATCAGATGCCAGTCCAACTGAATAAATCCTAATTTGGCAACCCCATAGAATCTAGATGTGCACAGTAGCGGTAGTATTCGAGGGTGGAGCGGGATAGTGCACTGGAGAACTGTCTCTCGACGTCTGCAAGATATTTCTCCAGTAGTACGATCTCGCCATACAACATATGATCGATGAATGGACTGGTCGTACAAAACATCGAGATCAACAGGTCCTGTGTTTAAAGCCATGATCTGAAAAAATATATATATATTAAAATTGACTATAATTGAATAGTAGAGAAAAGTGTGAGGGTAAAGAATAATGTAAAACTTTATTGATTACAATAAAAAAAATTGAATATACAATAGATTATTATAAAAAAAAAATTGAATATACAATAAATTATAATAAAAATTTGAATATACAATAAATTATAATAAAAAAATTGAATATACACTAAAATGAATATATAATAACAAAATTATTTATTTTTCAATCCCTAACTATCTGGAGCCTGTCGTAGTAACGAAGGACACTTCCTTCGATTATGTCCTAACTGGTTACAAAATCCACATCGTTGTCGAGTGGCTAGTTCTGTCCAATCCATCTCGTTGTGATAACGTGAACTTTTCGGTCTACCAGGTTTTCTCAACAACGATGGATCAGGATGTAAGACGGGCATATTAGGGTGCGTGATCCAGTAATCTTCATGCGGTATAGGTTGAAATTGAGGAGAATAACATCCAACATACGTTGACAATTTTTAATAGTCCTCAATAAAATCTTCGTAGTTCATGTTAAAATGTGAGCAAACGGCCATAAAATGCGAGCATAGAATGTCGAATGCTTGCCACTTATTACATGAACAGTACCGCTCGAACCTGTTTAGCCTCAATATTTGAACATTTCCTCCTTTGGCATTAAGACTATGACGTCCGGTCTTTACATGAAATACACTTTCATACCGATTGTATGATTGTACTTCATGTTTACTAGATCGTGCAACCCATTTATTTATTTTTTCGTGTGCATACCTTGATTTTTACTCCACTTAGTATTATAAAATATGTTTGAAATAAATGATTAATAATATATATATATATATAATAATATTACCGGGTGTATTTATCTTGACGCTCCAATGCATCCCTTATTTCTTCTCTTCTTTTCTCGAAATAGTTCACGCATTTGAAGAATATTATCTGAGCAAGAGCATTTATAGGCAACATTCGAGCTCTTTTGAGGACTCCATTTATGCACTCTGATAGATTTGTCCATTGCTCTAAACTAATGTAGTCAAAATAACTCAGACAGCTTCGATTTATTCCTTTGATATCTTCAATTGCTTTGTTGAACTTTCGAATTTGAAACTGACACCCGACACGATAAACATAATTTTCATTGAATTAAATTTATACTTTTTTATTGAAGTTGCTGACGATATGTCATAAGTAGAAACGATGGTGACATTTCGTCCCATCCAACCATTTGCCGGGTTGTTCACTGCTGCAATTATACCAGCATGTCGATCTGAAATTAAACACACCTTTTCGTGTGTTACAATTTCTCTCAGGTGTTTCAGGAACCATCCCCATGAGTCCGTGGACTCTTCATCAGCAATGGCAAACGCAAGTGAAAGTAGATGGCCGTTCGAGTCAACTGATGTAGCAATCAACAGTTTTCCTCTATATTTGCCGTACAAGTGTGTACCATCTATCTGAATGATCGACCGACATTTATTAAAAGCTTCTATACAAGGACCAAATGCCCAAAATACAGAACTTAGGATAACATGGCCTTCAGTAAGCGTTTCTTTAACTCTCCACTCTACTTGTGTTCCGGGGTTGGTCTGCTTAACCATATATGACCACCTAGGCAATAATTTGTAAGACTCATCCCAATCACCAAACACTTTAGCCAATGCATTTCTTTTTCCCTCCAATACCCTATGGTAAGAAACAGATATCCAAACTTTGATTTGATGTCGGACTGTAGTTGTGCCACACTGATAGATGGTTTTTCTCTTACGGCGTCACAGAACTCCAGTGCAATCATTGATTAATCCAATTGCACGTGACTTTGACTTAGTTCTAAATAAAAACATGTATGCTACTCATCATACTTAGTGATCTCGAACAAGCCATGCGATTTTTTCTTTATTGCACGAAGTCTCCAATTGCAACCTTCCTCCCACTTCTTATACCGAATTGTCCAAATCATCGGTGTAGATTCAACAACCTCGTATGGTGCGTGACACTTTATAGTAAAACATTTGACCGCATGTTGTAGCATTTCCTTGTCTTGACAAATCATTCCTTTATACAATTGCATATTGTCAACGTCCATAGGAGCTACATTTGGGTCATGTTCCCGAATTCTATCCAATACATCCATATCCAAATCACTGAATGTATCTGAAAGCATCTCATGTTCACGACCATCGAAATCCAACTCTTCAAATTCGTCATCCGTTTCTGTTTTGAAGTCTCTGTATAGGTTGTTAGCCGCCATATCTTCATTATCACATAGCGATGCAACTGACTCCGGATCAGGATCGATACATTGAGTTGGATCTTCAAACTGGTTAAATGATGTATCAGGATCCACCCTATCATATTTACATTTACATACAAATGCACTACATTTGGCACTGGCATTTCCATTGAGAACATCAAGTTCATAGCTTGTGCATACAAAATAGGGAATGACATATATCTTATTGATCCTGATGGTTCTAGATTGGGATGTTTATATATTATTTCTATCTAATTTGCTCCCACATCTACACTAAGTAACATCCCAATCATTTGAATGAATTGTTTAAATACAATTCCACTGTTCACATTTATGGTAAAACTCCCACTTGGTGGTTGGTCATACTCAACTCCATCAATACCATCAATCATATTACCATTTGTAATCAACAAAAATCTCAAGCATTTGCCTGCCATTTTCTAAAAAAAAAAAAAAAAAATGACAAACATCAGTTTTTTGTATTATACTTTTTATAAGAAGTATATTAAAAAATATTAAATTTTTTAGTTTATAAACATAAACTTTTTAAGTTTTATGAACATCAACTTTTTAAACATAACAATAAATTAAATTTTTTATAACTATTTTTAAAAATAACAACAAATTAAACTTTTCAAATTAAAATGAGGTAAACTTTTTAAAACTATTTTTTCAAATTTAATACAAAATAAAAATTAAATTAAATTAAACTTTTTCAAACTATTTTAAACTATATTTTCAAAGTTAATACTAGAAAATATCAACTTATCACAATAAACATAACAACAATAATTTTCATATGAATAAACTAAAATTTTCAAACTATATTAAACTTTTGAAACTATAATAAACTTGTTAACTATCACAATAATTTTTTTATTAAACTATAAATATCAACTTCTTAAACATAACAATAAACTAAACATTTTAACACTATAAACATCAAAGTTAATACTAAAGAAATCAAATATCATATGAATACACTAAAAATTTCAAACTATATTAAACTTTTGAAACTATACTAAACTTGTTAACTATCACAATAATTTTGTATTAAACTATAAATATGAACTTCTTAAGCATAACAATAAACTAAACATTTTAACACTATAAACATCAAAGTTAATACTAAAGAAATCAAATATCATATGAATACACTAAAATTTTCAAACTATATTAAACTTTTGAAACTATACTAAACTTGTTAACTATCATAATAATTTTGTATTAAACTATAAATATGAACTTCTTAAGCATAACAATAAACTAAACATTTTAACACTATAAACATCAAAGTTAATACTAAATAAATCAAATATCATAAGAATAAACTAAACTTTTCAAATATCATAAGTTCAACTCACAGATTCGACAGTAGTTCCCTTTTTTCCTTCAAAGTGACAACGTTCGCCATTTTTTCCTGTTATTTGTTATCTGACAACAATTACAAAAAATTAAAAAAAAACTAGAATCTATAAAAAATAATAAGATAAGAACAAAAATAAAATTTATAATTATTCTTAAAAAACAAAAATTTAATAGAGTAACGAACCAGTATAGTTGTGTAAGAATAATTTGTATTAAACGAAATACAAGAAGAGAAATGGAAATGGAAATGGGAGGAGAGGAAGATGATTTCAAAGGCTTATTTTCGAAGGCAATGAGGGGGTAGTGAGCTATGAAGGGGCAGTGAGTAAATCAAGGGGAGAAGAGTGAGCAAAATCAAGGACAGTTGGTCTTCAAAAATTATCGAAGGAGTGATTGAGGAAAAATGAAGAGGATGGTGGTTTAAAAGGATGTAGGTCGAGTGTTGAACACTCGACCCACGGGTTTAGGGTGGTTTAAAAGGCATTAAGGCTATGGCAAGGGGCATGAATGCGTCAATGAATGCATGGAATCGGAGCAGGGGAATCGGATAATGTCAATGCATGCAGGGAATCGTGCAGGAGAATCGGAGCAGGGGCAGCTTGGTGATATATATGCACTTTTTCAGACTTATGGAAAGTAAATAAAGTGAAAATGATTTCCATGTTGCAGACCACGTCAGCGGAGTGGTTGGTCGTTTAATCCATGTGGCAGACTCAATCTCGCTCTCACTCACAATCTCGCTCTCTCCTACAATCTCGCTCTCTCCTACAATCTCGCTCTCTCCTACAATCTCGCTTTCCATCTCGCTCTCTCCTACAATCTCGCTCTCTCTTACAATCTGTTTCACCCACTTATCTTCCTTGTCAAGGGTTGAAGTTTCGACTTATGTATACCAGAACTTCAACCTTCGACAATCTAATATACAAAATTAGTGAGATTCCCTTCGAGATTCCCTTCTAGAGCGAGATCCTCATCACAAAATTAGCGAGATTTCCTTTTCCTTGTCGAGGGTTGAAGTTTCGACTTATGTATGTCGAAACTTCAACCCTCGACAATCCTAATTTACGTATTATTTCCATGTTTTTCTTTGTTCGTCGAGTTCTCAACGTTTGATCTCTACATTAATCGAATCCTCAACCCTCGGCTTCTAGCCTCGAAATCCCAAGACAACAATATTTCTCTAATAAGTTTCAAAACAACAATATTTCTAAGTATTGAAAACAACAATATTAATATTAAAGGTCCTCTAAAATGGGACGTCGATTTTAATAGATGCCTATTTTTTTTAAAAAAAAAAAAAAAATGTCTACAAGTGGATAGGTGGGGTCTAACAGTTATTTTCCATTTTTACCTCTCATGCCCGATTTTTATGGAGAATCTATACCTAGATCATCTCCTATCTCTTTCCTTCATTTGAAAACATTGGATAAGATATGAGGTAAGATATTGTTTTTTTAATGATTTTGAAAATTGAATATTATTTCTTGTTAATTAATTAATGGAAGAAATTAATGGGGAATCTATATCTAGATCACCTCATATTTTTCTGTCTAAAAATTTGAGTCCCTCCTTTTTCTCCTCTTTCTTTGCAATTATCAATTTTATTATGCTTCTTTTCTTTACATTTTCTACAACCACCAAAAACGTTGCTCTCTATTTTGTTCCATTCTCTTTTTGGATCTTTGTTTTTCCTAGACCTAGATATCATGTGAGGGTAGAAATTCTTTCTAGGGTTTGATATGGTGGCAATGAGTTTTATCTTTTGTCTTTCGATTTTCCGTGAATTTCTTGTTTTATGTTTAATTTCTATGTGTTTTTAGTAACATGGGTGAAGAAGATTTTTGGCGATTAAATTATGTGAAATGACAAAAGGATTTTGTTGGTTGTAGTAGAGGCGACAAAGGCGATACAGACCCAGTGAGGTTGTTTTTGGTATTTATGAAAAGAGTTGAATTTGGATGCCGATGTCGATGGTGACGATGCAAGTGAGGGTTTGAAGTATGACGAAGGAGGATATGGAGACTTGGGAGTTGGAGATTTAGTGGGTCTTATCGAGGAAAATGGTTGATTTGATCTGTAATTGAAGGGATTTGACGTGAATAGTGTCCAGGATGATGATCAAAAAGGGAGGAGAAAGATGGAATTGGATGTATTTGTGAAATAGGAGTGCGGAAAAGAAAAAAACAGAAACAAGGTGTTTAGCTCTTTCTGATATTTTCATGTTATCATAAAGTATTTACATGGTTCAATGCTTAAACTTTGATTTATTCCAACCTATGTACAACTAAAGAATACTGGAATGTGTTTTGGTTACTGCTGATTATTTCAAAGACGGTTTGTCAAATATACTGTTATGGGGAACACAATTGTTAAACCTATAAATACATTGTCTATGCATATTAACAATGACAACACAACCAGGAAGAAGAATTGTAGGTTTTTAGGTTTGTTGATTTTGTTGATATGGATTCTATATATCTCTAACAGTGCGATGTTAATGTAGTATGAAGGGTACTATTGATGTAGTAGAAAAGGTAGTGACCATTATTTTGATTTGATTTTTGTTAGTAGTGGGCCCGTCGACATTAAATCAAATCTCTTACATGCAGCACTAACTTGCAGACTATTTATGCCTAGGACTGAGTTTTGGTTTTTGTTATTTCTATATTTTTTAAAATCAATTTCGATTTTTTCTAGTGTCTCTATTTTTTTCTTTGAACATTTCATTTTGATTTTGTAATCTTGAAATCTAAATTTGATTTTATTGTGTATTGATTTATTTCCAATCTTTTTTTTATTTTCGGCAACTTTGAATTTAATTTGGACTTGATTATGCATTTAAATATTGTATTGATCGCTGAATATTTATGTATTTTTAAATAATTACTGTATATTTTAATTAAAGATTTTAAGTTTAGATTTTTTTTTTTTTTTTTTTTTTTTTTTTTTTAATAGAAACTGTGTTTAGACATTTTTCAAAATTTCTTTTTAAAATTAGACATTTGTCCACTTGTCCCATAAATCCATTAAAAGGTAATGGATTAAGTCCAAGCCTAAAAGCTGGGCCCAAAGTCAACCAAGCTCTAGTCCAAGTCCAAGTCCAAGCCCATATAAGGTCTCCCAAAACTCTAAAAATAGAAGAGGTCGTCCTTTATTTGAGGCATTGAGCTAGAGTCTGAGGATTGAACATTCAGGCATCCATTAAGTCTTAGAATTTTAGACAATTCAAAATTTAGAAGATTCAAAGACTAAAAGTATGCAAGTTGATCAAATGCCGATCCAAGGTGATTAACAAACCAAAGGTTCATCCAAGTCGATTAACAAGCCAAATGTCGATCCAAACAAATCAACAAGGAAAAGACTGATCCAAACCGATCAACAAGTTCAATAAGTCCAAGGATTGATTTGAGATCATCAAAGTCCAAAGGTCAATCATCCAAGAAAATCATCAAGCTCAAAGGTCGATCATTCAAGAAGATCAACAAGAGGATCCAAAATTTCATGTTATGGGAGGCACGAATTTATATAAATTTAGACCAATTTCTAAAATTGTGTCTATATGTAGTTCTTGAGCTTTGAAATACACAATAGGTTCCTGAATTCTCCATTTGTGTGTTTAATTCGTAGTAGTTAACAATTTTTTTTAAAAAAAATAATGTATCTATTGGTTACAAATTTCAAAATTAAAGATTTAATTGGAAACAAAAAAAAAAAGTCCTAAAAAAAAGATTAATTTTTAAGCACTTTTTTATATATATTTTATGAGATTTGGTACAAAATCGAAAGTTACATCTATTAGAAATTTTTAAGGAATTTATTATAGAGATTTATTAGTTGTAGTTTTCAAACTAAAAACTAAACTTGTAATTTAACAAAATGACTAAACTTGTTGGAATCTTATGCGAACAAGATTACTATAATAATACTATAAAATTTTATTTGTTCCTACCAGAGCATAGAAAACTTATCTTTATGACTTGACTCATAGCTTAAGGTAATTGCCTCATGATTAAAAAATACTTCATTCTTAGGTCAAATCTAGAGTTAAATTCAAAATAATATAAGTTAAATCTGTTAGAACAGATGCTGCAAAGAGAGAAAAGTTGCTCAGAATAAACGAAAATAATATCTGTGGAAGGAGCGCAGCGCATACAAATATTTCTCTCAGATCTGATGAACATGTTTGGAAAACGATCATATACAGGTAAAATAAATAAAAACTTATTTAATATTAAATGTTTATTTTTTAATAAATCGGGTTAAAAAACTAACGGATAAGTAATAAAAATTTAAAGATCTTTAAACTCTTTAACGAACTTTAATTAAACTTGCATACTTCCAACAAATCTATCTAATTCACCTTTCCAGGTAAGTTCCCAGGTGGGGTGTTATGTTTCCGTTAACTTAAATACCTCAAAACTAGCCTTAGACAAAACGTCCTTTATAGATATATTTGTTACAAAGTTAATCTTTTATTAAGAATCAATTTAATCCTATTAAACCGATTAAAAGATTAAACTAAATTTCTAATCTTATTATAAAAATGATCTTAGGTCCATGTGAATCATATTTTGAAACAATTTTAAACGATGATTTTAACCTAAGGTTTGCATGAAATTATGAATTATTGATTTTAGTTTGCAAATTCATTTAATTATAACAATTATAAAAAAAATGAAACAAATTAAAACCAATCAATTGCATCAAATTACATAGTAAATTATAACAATTATAAATTACCTAAGTTAATGTCACGCTTCATACATTTTCATTTCAGTGCTAACTATATATAACAATTATATAATATTGTAATGAAAAAAATTAATAACATTCATCCATACATACTCAAAAATATATATTATAACATTTATAATATAAATGATGCATGCCAATGTTATTAATGCACGCAAACATATAGTATAACACTTATTTTATATGATGCATGAGCATACTATATTAATTAAATCATGCAATTATATATATTATAACACTTATAATATAAATGATGCATGAAATTAAATGCATAACCTATGGTGGGATTTTTACTATATGACATATATTATGGCATATAATAATAAATATAAATCGTACATCAAATGCATAATTAAGAAAAATAATTATTGGACCGGGATTGAACACTTTAACAATTAACTAAATTAATATAACACTTATATTAATTTAATTAATTAAAAAACTAACTATTACAAAATAATAGTCAACCGGTTCGAAACAAGTGAACCGGGCCTTGAACCGCTCGAACCGGACCACCCACCAATGATCTCTCATCAATGATCTTTTAGCAGCCATCTCTTAGCAACGATCTCTTAGCAAATACTGAAAGATCTCATAGCAAATGCTATACGATCTTTTAGTAAAAGCTACGCAATCTCTTAATAAATGTTACACAATCTCTTAGCAAGCGTTACGCGGTCTCTTAGCAAACACTACGCAATCTTTTAGCAAATGTTATGTGATCTCTTAGCAAACACTAAGCAATATCTTCCTCATTATAACATTGCTTTGATTTTCCTTCGAAACACACTAGGAATAGTACGAGCAACTCAAAACTTTAAATTACAGACTCGATCACAAACAATAATGCCCAAAACATGGGCCCTTACAAACCAATTTGTATATTGAAAGCGATAAATCTAAAAAGTTCAATCCCGAAAACATCCAATAATCTTAAACGATTCACATTCACTAACATTCATCACATGAACATATACAGACCCACCAATTCTGTAAAATTAAAATCTGGAACAATAAAAATTGGGGATCAAAATCGGGCTCTGATACCGATTGAAGGAATCTTTGAAGGTCCTTGAGCGAAAGCGTGGAGATCGATCTAAAATTTATTTTCACATAATCAAAATTATAGAGTACAAATGTTATGCATAATCATAAAACTTACAGCATGTAAATAGAAAGGAAATGAGAGAATTAGGGTGAGAGAAAACTAGAAATGAGAGAATTAGGGTGAGAGAAAACTTACCCTTGAAGAACCCTTCTTCATGTATTTCCTTTCTTCGGATATGTCACGAACAAACTCGATCCAAATGGTTACCACCACGAAAAAAGCCATCTGTATTCTCTAATGGTATGAGAATCACTAAGGAGTTGTGAGCTCTTAGATTTTTGGAAGAGAGGAAGTGATTGAGGAAAACGCTGTTTTTCCAGAGAAAAACTTCTATCTCTTTTTGGAATTCTGTAAGTCTATCTAGCACTACTTCCACACATGCTCTAAAATAGAGAGAAATAAATGGAAGGGAGTCACAACTCCCTCCCAAAACAATTTTCAAAATAAATGAAAATAATTTAAACTATATGTTATATCTAATATGACACATAACCTATAGTTTAATATTGTATCAAATAAAATATAACCTATAGTTTCATTCTCTCGACAATGCATGATATTTAATATAAATCCTATTTATATTAAACTTAATTATATGAATCCAATTCACATAATCAATATTTGAATCAAACTCAAATATTTATGTATCATATTATATAGGAGCGCGTCGATTCCAATTCACATAATCGTCGATTCCAAATTTCACGTTCGGACATGGGTTAGTGGGGCAGCGTCGATTATTGTAACCGATGAAATAAAAAAGAAATCATTTCATTTTGAATCGTCATCCCAAAGAAAAGATAGGAGCGCGCGTTGGTGAAAAATTGAACGATCGCTTAAGAAAATTGAGAGACTATATGATATCTCCTCTCCGCCTAAACAATCGTCCACCTCGCGCCTAAACGATCGCACATAGTCGCCTACACGATCGCATAGCTTCTCTGAACGATCATATAGTGTGTCGTTTTTTCTAAACGATCGTTTACCTTTTTCCTAAATGATCGTTCAATAAATCCTACACGATCGTATAACTTCTCCTAAACAATAAGCTATCTGCTATGCAATAGTGTTTTTTTCCCTCCCACTTGCTTATCGCCTACACGATTCGTGTTTCCTCCTTCCTTTACCAAATTCACCAAAGACCACCCTTTGGGTTTTCACTCTGAGAATACCCAGGGATCTTTAGTGGTGGTGTCGTCCCCACGGCGTTCATTTTGCGGTCGTTCGTGCTACTGTTGTTGACGCTGTTGTTGAACATTGGTAGATCGCGTGGAGGTTTTCGCTGCATTGAAGTTCCGAAGTGTGAAGAACGTCTTCAACTGGTATGGAACTCTTTCCCTTGTTACTTTGTTGTTCATAGCATGCCGTTAATTAAGATTTGTTTGCATAACTGTATGTTTGAATGTATATTGTGTATTTCAGTCACGATGAGATCGGAGCGATCCGAATGTGCTCATGGAACTCTTAGATATGAGATCCTTTAATTGGTATCAGAGCCAGGTTCTGATACTTCGATTTCATCTATTGCAACGAAATGAGATTTACATTCATGGTGGGTGCATTTCTACACTGATTTAATGGTTAAATTTATTGTGGATGTGCTGATTAATTGATGTTTTTGGGATGATTAACCTATGTTTGATTTAGATCCTTTTACATTTGCGATTGTTTGTAAAGGCCCCTGTGTTTTTGGGCATTAATAATAGTTATCAAGTCTATATTCAAAGTTTGTTTGAAGTTGAGTCGTTCAAAGAAGCAGATATGTGCAAGCATTGCGTAAGAATGGTACGCGATCTGGGCAAGTGTTGCAGTTCTTCGAAGAGGGAGGCGATCTAGGGTTATTTGAAGTGGATGTGTGCGATCTGGGATGTAATAGATAGGGTTATTTCATTCCGGTTTTTTGTAAAGGCTCATCCTGGTCCATTTATTCTTTATTTATTACATGCGATGTATGTGTTTTATATGTCATATGGTATGCACATATAGTAAATCCCACCTTAGGTTATGCAATGGTCATGCATCATCTCTTTATTGTAATTGTTATAATTTAGAGAAGCATGATTTAATTATGTAAGAGCATGCTCATGCATCATATAATATAAGAGTTATATTTATGCATGCATAAAAAGCATTGACATACATCATCTTTATATTATAATTGTTATAGTATAAGGGTGAATGATAGTATGTTTGCTAGGTTGTTACGCATTATATCAAAGTTATATATAGTAATGACCGGAAATTGCATGAAGCATGACGCATAGGTTACTTTATAAATTTTATAAATGCCTCGTTGTGCACAATGGTTTTAGTTATTTCTTTTAAAAAGTTAAAGAGAAATTAGAACTAAAAAAAATAAGAAAGATAGGCATGCTCACTTAGGTTTAATTCATGGTTTTAAAGTGTTTAAAACTTGGATCACATAGACCTAAGATCACGGTTCTAATACGATTAGCAACCCTAAGGCTTTAATATTTTAAACAGTTTAATAGGATTAAATTAGCTAATGAAAGGTTAAAGTGTAGCAAATCTATCTATAAGGGACCTTTTATCTAAGGGGTTTTGTCTAGGCTAGGGTATTTAAGTTTACGAAAACGTAACACCCCTATCTGGGAACTTACTTGAAAAGGTGAATTAGATAGATTTGATGCATGCATGCAAGTAAAGGATAGTCCATTAAAGTGTTTAAATGAAACTACTTAAACTTGTCCATATTTCATAGACAAATGTTATTTATGAACAGAGTTTAAAAAGATGACTTAGACTAAAATCAGTAGCTGAATTGTTTAGATTAATGATCCCCTAGGTAGAACAATCAGTGGGAGGTATTTGGGGTATAAGATGCTTCGTTTAAACCTTTCACGTTTCTCCTAAATAGTCCACACCGTGAGACTACCTTCAACCTCGCGACACCTTTGGCATATCCCCCCAACGGATGGTGTTTGGATAGGTCAATATCAAGGTGGATGGACAGAGTGTTCATAGTAAGTGGGAGGGAGAAGTGCGACAGCGTATCCCTCAGTCTCCCTCGTTAGGTTGAATAAAGTTACTGTGCATCGCCCGAGGCACCCTGGGAGTGTCCCCCTAAAGGATGGTATTTTTGCGCGTTTCTTTATTTGATCTCCTGTAAGAGAATAAGGTAACTTGTCCTAATCTGCTTCTTCCCTAAGGTGGGCTCATTAGGGCGGGACTTTGGCACCGAAAGCGAAGGGTTATACTTACGCGAAATAGTTAAAGGTTAACGATTCTGGACCAAAAAATAGTGGTTGTTCGGTTCAGTTTCAAAAGTTGGTTCTACCTAATGGTTAAGAATGTCTCATCCCAGCGAAGGGCAACTAATCATCCAACCGGTGGCATTTGTCCTGCCTCACTTTGACATCATTGCAAAATAGAAGTATATGACTTAGAGTACTTGAATCTATCTTACAAAACTGATTGGTTTAAAAGTGGTTTAGTAAATTCTAATAAAGTTTTGTTCGTATTTTCAACAACTTTTTCAACATGGCAAGCCATGTTAGCATTGTTAAGCGCTGAAAAACTTACTAGCAATAATTTCGCAACATGGAAACACATGATCACAACGATCTTAATCATCGAGGATCTCATGTTCGCTCTCACGGAGGCTTGCTCCTATTCCAGCTTCGAATGCCGCTCGAAATGTTCGAGAGACATACGAGCGATGGACAAGGGCGAATGAGAAGGCCCGAGCCTACATCTTGGCAAGTCTTTCTGAAGTCTTGGCCAAGAAACATGAGCCTATGGTCTCAACGCGTGAGATCATTGAGTCCCTGCAGGGGATGTTTGGACAACCATCTGAACAGCTTATGCATGAGGCTCTTAAATACATATTCAACTCCAAAATGGAATAAGGTACCTCTGTTCATGAACATGTGCTAAACATGATGGTCCACTTTAATATGGCGGAGTTGAATGGTTCTACCATCGATAAGGGCAGCCAGGTTAGCATAATCCTGCATTCTTTGCCGGAGAGCTTCCTGCACTTTGTTAGCAATGTGATTCTTAACAAAGTGAAATACAACCTTACAACTCTCCTCAACGAATTGCAGACATACCAATCTTTACTGAAAAGTAAGGAGAGGCAGAAGGGTGAGGCAAATGTTGCTTCATCCTCTAGGCCATTCCATAGAGGTTCGACCTCAGGAACAAAGTCTGCACCTTCTGCTTCTAATTTTGCAAAAAGAAAGAAGAAGAAGGGTGGAAAGAGAAAAGGGAAGGCACCTGCTAACCCACTGCTTGTCGCCCTAAGAAGGCGTCCACAGGTTGCTGAGGAAAAGTGTTTCCACTGCAACCAAGATGGGCACTGGAAGAGGAACTGTCCTTGGTATCTGAAAGAGAAGAAAGCAGCCATGGCTGATAAAGGTAAATGTGATTTACTTGTACTTGAAACTTGTTTAGTGGAGAATGATGATTCTGCCTGGATAGTTGATTCAGACGCCACTAACCATGTTTGTTCTTCTTTTCAGGGGATTAGATCTTGGCGACAGCTGGAGGCTGGTGAGATGGCGATGCGAGTAGGCACTAGGCACATTGTCTCAACTGTGGCAGTGGGAGGACTCCGATTAGCTTTACAGAATAGGTTTCTTATTTTACATAATGTATATATTGTTCCTGAACTAAAAAATAACCTTCTTTCTATAAAGTGTTTATTGCAATGTAAATATAGTATCTCGTTTGATGTGGATAAAGCGTTTATTCATAAAGATGGTGTTTTTATTTGCACAGCAAATTTGGAATTGAATTTATATGTACTAAGGCTGTTAGCCATTAATTCCCTCCATAATATTGAATTGTTCAGAACTACCATAACTCAATCAAAACGTTGATGAATTTCTCCAAAATAAAATGCCTAACTTTGGCATCTTCGTTTAGGGCACATCAATCTCAATAGGATTGAGAGATTGGTGAAGAATGGACTTCTAAGTGAATTAGAAGAAAATTCTTTACCAGTGTGTGAATCTTGCCTTGAGGGTAAGATGACTAAACAACCTTTTACTGGAAAAGGTTATAGAGGCAAGGAGCCTCTTGAGTTAGTACATTCTGACCTTTGTTGTCCTATAAATGTGCGAGCTCGAGGTGGCTATGAGTATTTTATCAGTTTTACTGATGATTACTCCAAGTACGGGTATGTTTATCTTATGCAACGGAAGTCTGAATCCTCTGAAAAGTTCAAAGATTTCAAGGCTGAAGTTGAAGATGCATTAGATAAATGGATTAAAACACTTCGATTGGATCGAGGTGGAGAGTTTTTGGACTCGGTATTCCAGAACTATTTGATAGAACATGGAATCGTTTCCCAACTCTCAATGCTGAAACACCTCAACAGAATGGTGAAGCGAAGAGGAGAAATAGAACCTTGTTAGACATGGTTTGCTCGATGATGAGTTACGCTTCCTTACTGGACTCGTTTTAGGGTTTCGCAGTGAAGACTACGGTATACATACTCAACTCTTTTCCCTCAAAGAGTGTTGCAAGGACACCTCTAGAGTTGTGGAACGGGCGTAAAGCTAGTTTGCGTCACTTCCGCATTTGGGGTTGCCTTGCACATGTGCTTGAGGCTAATCCCAAAAAGTGGAACCATGGTCGAGCTTATGCCTCTTTGTAGGCTACCCCAAAGGTACACGAGAGGGTTATTTTTACAATTGCTACTTTCCTGGAGGAGGATTCTATAAGGGAGCACAGTCCACGAAGCAAAGTCGTGTTGCGTGAGCTTTTCAATGAAACTACTGAAACTTCAACAAGAGTTGTTGAAGAGTCTGCTACATCAACAAGAGTTGTTGATGGGAGTTCATCCAGTTGGTTGGTTCCACCTCAAGAGTTTTGGGAACCTCGACGTAGTGGAAGGGTTGCAAACCCACCCATTCGCTATCTGGGTTTCACAAAAATCCATACTATGGTAGCAGATGGTGACGTTGAGGTTCCGTTGTCTTATAAAAAGGCAATGAAGGATGTTGACCGGGATGAATGGGTCGAGGCCATGAATCTTGAGGAGACCATTTATATGGTGCAGCCCGAGGGATTCATAGCCCAAGGTCAAGAACAAAAAGTTTGCAAACTGAATAGGTCCATTTATGGATTGAAACAAGCATCTCGATCTTGGAACATATGGTTTGATACTCCAATCAAGTCGTATGGCTTTGACCAAAACGTTGATGAACCTTGTGTCTACAAGAAGATCATCAACACTTCAGTAGTCTTCTTAGTGTTGTACGTAAATGATATCCTACTCATTGGGAATGATGTAGGTCTACTGGCTGCAGTTAAGAACTAGCTAGCAACCCAATTCCAAATGCAAGATTTGGGAGAGGCTCAGTTTGTTCTAGGTATATAGATATTTCGAGATTGTAAGAACAAAGTGCTAGTACTGTCTCAGACATCGTACATTGACAAGTTGTTGCTCAAGTACTCGATGCAGGACTCTAAGAGGGGCCTACTATTGTCCAAGCATGGAGTCCATTTGTCTAAGAACAGGTGTCCTAAGACGCCTCAAGAAGTTGAGGAGATGAGACGAATCAGTCTAACCCAGGCCATTTTAATGTTGTTAACCCGTTTACGAAGGCTCTCACGGCTATAGTGTTTGAGGGTCACCTACGGAGCATGGGTCTACAGGATCGCCCGCGGCTGGACTAGGGCAAGTGGGAGATTTTCTTGTACTGGTCTTTTATGCCCTAGTTTATTGTTTTGTACTAGGTTTTTGGGACACCCCACTTCGCTTTAGGACAAGTGGGAGATTGTTGAGGTTGATGCCCTAAAGTCTCGTATCCTGTAGTTTGTAAACAGTTTGTATGAACGCTTATGTTGTTAATATATGATATTTACTTCACATCTTTTTGCTCAGTTGCTTATTTTATTTGCTTTACCACAAACCAATAAACATAAAATCCCTCGTTATCTATATATGACTCAAGCATGTATGTGGTGACATACAAGTAGATCATGTCTTGAGTGATAACCAAAATGGTCTGTAGTATATGAATATAGGAGGGAAATCTTATCCTGGTAACGCTACGGATGCGGCCCACTTTGTGGAATGGTCACAAGTGTTATGACTTGTCATAAATGGTCTGATCCTGATCATTCATGTTGGGGACATACGAGCGGGGGTGTCCTATACAAAGAGTTTTTATAAGACCTCACCACGAAGTGTTAACGTCTCGTTATACAACACCGTTCATGACAGAGACTTCACTTCACTAGGATGACCATAGGTAACATGACCTCAATCCTGAGTGAGTTGGGAACTTCTGCCATTGAAGACGGTCCTTTGATTTGTATGGGTGTGAGTGGCTAGGTCGCCAATTCAAACATACCATTTTGGGGATTCATCTGATTTGGGAGCTGAGAACTCAGCTACACAAGATGAAATTCACTTCTTCCCCGAGGTAGGGGTAAGTAGATAGATAGCTCCCTTAAGGGCTAATTCTGGGGCTTGAACGATGTGGTGCCACACACCTTCTCTTCGCTCGAGAGGTGTTCACACATAGTTATACTATGTTGTATTATTCATTAGAGGAATCAGTGGTACTTAAGAAGTGAGATGTAACTACAGGGGCAAAACGGTAATTTGGCCCAGCTGTACTTACGAGCATCTGTGAAGGGTCATCGTACTCATGATTGGTTATATCCGATAAACACAAAAATATCTGTGGTAAGAAGAGTTCAGCTGTTGGTCTTTAGTGGAATGTCTGACAGTTAACAGGTGGTGGATTTCGTGGCTAAAAAGTTTAGTCAGCTATTCACGGACCGTTGGAGCTTCGAGCCAAAGGTCCATTAGGTCCCCTGGATAGCTTAGATAAAGTTGAGAACCAGTGTTTGGGTTAATTTGAAATGTTCAAATTGACAAGAGCAAGCTCGATTATATATGATATAATTAGACTGGTTAATTATATATGATACAATTGGCTAAATGTATGAAATACATTATTTTGGAGGAAATTAGATATAAATATGATTTATATCAAGTAGAGGAGAAAATACTATAGTGGATATGTGATATCAAACTATAGGAGAAAAATATAATATGATTATATTTATTAATTAATTAGTTGATTAATTATATGATAATTAATCCAAATTTCACGTTCGGACGTGGGTTAGTGGGGCAGCGTCGGTTATTGTAACCGATGAAATAAAAAAAAATCATTTCATTTTAAATCGTCGTCCCAAAAAAAAGATAGGAGCGCGCGTTGGTGAAAAGTTGAACGATCGCTTAAGAAAATCGAGAGACTATACGATATCTCCTTTCCGACTAAACAATCGTCCACCTCGCGCCTAAACGATCACACACAGTCGCCTACACGATCGCATAGCTTCTCTAAACGGTCATATAGTGTGTCATTTTTGCTAAACGATCGTATACCTTTTCCTAAACGATCGTTTAGTAAATCCTACACGATCGTGTAGCTTCTCCTAAACAATAGGCAGTCTGCTATGTGATAGCGTCTTTTTCCCTCCCATTTGTTTATCGCCTACACGATTCGTGTTTTCTCCTTCCTCTACCAAATTTACCAAAGACCACCCTTTTGGTTTTCACTCCGAGAATACCTGGGGCTCTTTAGTGGTGGTGTCGTCCCCACGGCGTTCGTGTTCACGGTCGTTCGTGTTGCTGTTGTTGATGCTGTTGCTGGGCATTGGTAGATCGCATGGAGGTTTCCGCTGCGTTGGAGTTCCAAAGTGTGAAGAACGTCTTCAACTGGTATAGAACTCTTTCCCTTATTACTTTGTTGTTCATAGCATGTCGTTAATTAAGATTCGTTTGCATAATTATATGTTTGAATGTATATTGTGTATTTCAGTCACGATAAGATCGGATCGATCTGAACGTGCTCATGGAACTTTTAGATATGAGATCCTTCAGATTCAACCAAGTTAGTATAAACTGAATTCAGATTTCTAGACATTAACTTATCTTTAAGCATGTCTGCTTCTTTCGTGCACATGTGACTGATTAGCTTCTGGAGTGTCAGATCCTTCTTTTTTGTGTTTTAGATGGTTTCTGTAGTCACTTCAGGATGGGATAAATTTCTCAAGCAGTACATTTGCTTGGAGAACCTCACATATCTCCATTCCCTTGGCATAACGTTGGCCACCAATTTTTCATATTCAAGAATCTGGTCTACTACAGGTTTCTCGTCTATCATTTGAAATTTTAGCCATTTATCAATGACATACCTCTTGCAGCTTGCATCATCTCATTCATATCGGGACTCCAGCGTATTCCAAATTACCTTTACTGACTTTTGAACTATGAATAGATCAAACATCGAATTTCTCATATGGTCACAGACTATTTTGTTATCTTTCTCGTATTTATCAGGATCGATCGCCTAGGACTGCTTTGGTTGGTCAAAAACATTAAGGGGTTCTTTGGAAGATTCTGGATCAGAGACATTAGTCACCTTCTTGGTATTAGTTGGTGTTTCTATGGTAGGATATAGTCAACCCTCAGCTGCTCGAAGAAGAACAATAATTTCTGAGACAGAGGCAATAGTTCGCTCCATCGAGCTGTTCGAGCTTAGACAAATCGGGGAGGACCTTATTGAAGAAATTCATTTTAAAGAGGTCCTTGAACGAAAGCAAATCATTCAAATTTCATTTTGATTGAAAAACAAATTTACAGCAAACATACAAGATATGCATTCTTAAATAAATTATAGTATGCTTTACAAGAAATTATATCTTTGAAGAACGTTTCTTTGTATAAAATCCTCGAGCTGTCATGAACTCATAAACAACAACAAAGCTTAAAAACCCTCTTCAAGAAAACTCGTACCAACGAGAGAACAACCACCAAGAACCTTCGGTATGCTCAGGGTGAGAGTCCAAGAGTTGTGGGCTTTGACTATTTTGGTAAGGATGGAGCTCGAGTTTTGAGGAGGAAGAAGATTGAAGAAGACAAAACTCTTCTATCGTATAGCAAACTTCAATCGTGTAGTTCTCAAACGTGTATCTGTGTAAGGAAGAAAAGATAAAAAAAAAAAAAAAAAAATCTTTTATTCCATTTGCCGTAAAAATATTTAACCACCCACTAAGGTGGTTAGAGAAAAAAGAGGAATAATTATCCAAATAATAAAATTAATATATAAATAAATATGATAACCAACTTATCATATCTTATTTATATTAAACTATATGTTATATCAAATATAACACATAATCTATAGTTTTAATATTGTATCATATACAATATGAACTATAGTTTCTTTTTTCCATTTTATGGCATTTAATATAAAATCATATTTATATTAAATTTTAATAACTATTTGAATCTCATTCAAATATTTATTTCCTTCAATCAAATAATAATGTATCAAATACATTATGACAATTATATCATTTATAATTGAATGAATTTAATTATACATATATAATTAAATTCCCTCTTATTAATTTCAACAATTCAAATTAACCCAAAAACTAATTCTCAACTAAATCCTTTTGAGCTACCAAGGGGACCTTATGGACCTGTAGCTTGAAGCTCCAATGGTACGTGAATAATTAATTAAACTCTTTAATTACATTATCCACCATCCGTTAACTGTTAGGCACTCAACTAAAGACTGACAGCTGCACTCTTCGCACTACAGATATATTTCTATGTTCATTGGATATAACCAATCAACAGTACGATGACCCTTCACAAATTGCTTGTAAGTACAGCTAGGCCAAATTGTCGTTTTGCTCCTGTAGTTACATCTAACTCCTTAAGCACCACTGATCCCCTAATGAATAATAGATCATAGTCCAACTATGACTAAAACCCTCTCGGGCCAGGAGAAGGTGTAGTGTCACATTGTTCAAGACCCAAAATCAGCCCTTAAGGGAGCAATTTATCTACTAATCCCTGCTTCGGGAAAGGCGTGAATTTCTTCTTGTGTAACTGTGTTACCAGCTCCCTAATCAGACGAATTTCCAAAATGGTAGGCTTGTTGAGTCGGCGATCTGGCCACTTTCACCCATACAAATCAAATGACCGCCTTCATAGGCAGGAGTTCACAACTCACTCAAGATTAAGATCATGTTACCTATTGTCATCATGGTGAAATGAAAGTCTCTATTATGAACGGTGTTAAATAATGAGACTAAACATTTCGTGGTCTGGTCTTATACAAACTTCTTCGTATAAAATATCCGCTCGCATGTCTAATACATGAATGATCAGGATCATATCATTTGTAGCACTTTACAACATTTGTAACACCTACAAAGCGGGTCATACTCGTAGTGTCAGTAGGATAAGGTACCCAGCCTTATCCATATACTACAGACCATTTAGGTTATCACCTAAACATGATCCACCTGTATGTCTTCACATACATGTTTAAGTTACAACGATAACCTTGGATGTTTGTTTATTAGTTTGTGGTTAATGCAACTAAAATATCACATATTTCATAGACAAAGTGAACAAAAATATCATATATTATTAATCACATAAAGAGTTTGTTCATACAAAGTTTACAAACTATAGAACTCTAGGGCATCAACCCCAACAATTTTCCACTTGTCCTAAAGCTAGTAGGGTGTACAAGATAATAAAAATACAAGTACACAAAACAATAAACTAGGGCATAAAACGCCCAGTACAAGACATTCTTGATCGACATCTAGAAATAATTGCTTTTAGATTGTTAGAACAAATGTCGTGAAGAGTAGTTGCGTCGTGGAGGAAGGATTGCCCTGAAAGTAATTACGGCATGGCCTCAGTGCTAATCGCTATGTCGGTTGTTCCCCAAGGTTAACATAGCCTCCAATTTCAAGCGTGCACTCGCCGAAAAATGGACTAGAATCGAAAGAAAAGTTGCTCAAAACAGATGAGAATAATATCAATGGAAGAAACACATACAGAACTATATATATATATATACAAACTTTGTATTGATTAATTAGGGCATAAAACTAGTAGGGTGTACAAGATAATTAAAATACAAGTACACAAAACAATAAATTAGGGCATAAAACGCCCAGTACAAGACATTCTTGATCGACATTTGGAAATAATTGTTTTCAGATTGTTAGAACAAATTTCGTGAAGAGTAGTTGCGTCGTGGAGGAAACATTGCCCTGAAAGCAATTACAGCGTGACCTCAGTGCTAATCGCTATGCCGGTTGTTCCCCAAGGTTAACATAGCCTCCAATTTCAGGCATGCACTCGCCGGAAAACGGACTAGAATAGAAAGAAAAGTTACTCAAAACATATGAGAATAATATCGATGGAAGGAACGCATACAAAACTGTATTTCTCTCAAATCTAATGAATATGTCAAGAAGAAGAAGAATTAGGGTTCTGGAGAAGAGAAAATGGTCATGGTCATATACAGGTAAAATAAATAAAATTTATTATATTTAATATTTTAATAAATCGGGTTAAAAAAAACTTAAAAAGATAAGTAATAAAAATTTAGTTCTTTTTTGCACAAGCACGGTTACTCCAACTCGAACTCGCCCATCCGACCGGACAGACGACAGCAGAGGCACGCGTGTGATGAAAGGGTTATATTTCTACCACTAACATACTTTAAACTCATATCTAGCATGCCTTGGTATTTATATCCTTTAGGCATGTTAAGGTCAATGACTAGGGGTATTCAAATAACCCGACAATGCGAACAACCTGAACTACCAAACCCAAAATATAAGGGTTGGGTTGTGGGTTGGCTAAAAAAATTTGGGTTGATTCAACCCAACCTAAATTTATATATATATATATATATATATATATATATATATATATATATATATACAAATTTTGTATTGATTAATTTGTGAATTTTTATATCTTTTTTTTTTAAATTGTTATGATATTTATCTTTATTTAAAGTTTACAATAAATATAACAGATATTTAGTATTTAGTATTTTAATTTTATGAGATTTTAGTTATTAGTCATGTGTTGTATAGAAATTTACATATTTTCCAATAAAATAAAAAATAAGTTATAACCTGACAACCCTTATGATTTTGCTTTTGGTTTTGCCCTAAAAAGTCTCATATCAACAGAAATAGTTGTCCTCACTTACATACTCGTGATCCTCCCCTTATCTAACCAATGTAGGACTTTGGTTGCATTTCCAACAAGGCTGCTAAATTTTCTAATGTGAAACAAAGCTCTCCCACTCCCTAACTTTTGCTATGTATCTAAGTTCAAAAGTCATTTTCAACAAAATCGTCCTCAAATAATTAGCATGCTCCAAGATAAAAGATGTAGGAGATGCACTTGCTATACTTTTGTTTCCTACTTAAAGCTTTGAACTTAAAATACTAATAATAATAATAGGTAAATGCTTTCATCATTGAGTTATTTTCATATTGGTTATTGTTAACCCACCGTAATTTGGGGAAGAAAAATGAACTAAATTTACCAAAATTTTTGACAATTAAGTGAATAAATAAATAAAAGAGACACCGTGCCCCAGAAAGAGAAATTGTCAATACCATTAACTTTCTAATTTTCAAAACTAGCACACTTTTTAAAAATTAGTTAAACTAGTTTTTGTCAGAGGATCTCGGACGACCACCGAGATTTAGTTAAAAAAATTACTTTTTTTAACTTATCAATTGTTTTAGCCCTCTCTTGATACATTTGGATTAAAAGCTGAAATTTATAATCCATCATAATCTTATACCAAATCTTATATATTTTCAAATTTTCTCCAAATTCGGTTATTTTTATTGAATATTATATTCAATTGTTAGGTAATTTTAGGCTAATTTTCCAATATATGAATTTTTAAATTTTCAAATGAATTTACCAGTTAGATTTGTTTAAATGGATGATTGCATTTTGATTTTTAAATTCTGGGAAAGATTAAATTTTGTAAAAAATGTAAGATATGAAAAATATATAAAATTTCGATATCTGTCCCCAAATTCATCGATCTCGACATATAGATTCATATCGAGATTTTATATGTTTTCCATATTTTACCTTTTTTAAAGAAAAAAAAAACTAATCTTTCCAAAAATTTAAAAACCAAGGTTAATCATTTGAGATCCATCTAAAAAAACATTTGGATAATTGGTGAATTGATTTGAAAATTAGAAATTTGACTAAAGATTTAAAAAATTATGTGTAAGATTTTGATATAATATTTGATAAATATAATCGAATTTAATAAAAATTTCAAAATATATAAGATTTAGGAAGATCACAAAATATTTTAAAAAAAAATACTAAAATGTCGTATAATCTCTCCGAGATTACTGAAAAAGATCAAATTGTCATAATTAAAAAATGGTAGTAGATGTATGTGAAAATTTATAAGTGTTATTTCTTACGATTTTTCCTCAAAAATGATGGAAATAAAGAAATAGAATTTTCTGTCACGTGCCTTCCCAAATCAGAGTCGAATTCCATCGGGAAGCTTCCACAATGTTCTGGATCTCTGTTGTTCTTCCAGACTCATCCTTCTCTTCCCCTTTTCTATGCCCCAACGCCTCTCTCCTCACCAATCCAATTTTCCGAACCTAAATTACAACTCTGAAGCTTTTACAACACTCCAGTTCTACCTTCAATTTCTTATTTGCAGATTTAGAACAACAACAAGAAGGTTGAGATTCACATGGGTGTCGATTATTACAAGATTTTGCAGGTAGACAAGAACGCCAAAGACGATGATTTGAAGAAGGCTTACAGGAAACTTGCCATGAAATGGCATCCCGATAAGAATCCCAACAATAAGAAAGAGGCCGAATCCAAATTCAAACAGATCTCCGAGGCTTATGAGGTATAATCCCTCGTTTTTCGATCTACCTCTCTTTTCGACGAAATTAGTTACTTCATCGATCAATTTCATCGTTTCGGCTTTTGGGTTCTCAAGATTTTGTGTCGATCAATGAAACCGTGTGTTTTTAGGAATTGCTAATGGTTCTGATCGTTGTTTCGAATGCTAATATTCAATTATGGATTTCTGTTGAAATTTGTGGTAGGTTTTGAGTGATCCGCAGAAGAGAGCAATCTACGATCAATGTGGTGAAGAAGGTTTGAAAGGTCAGGTACCTCCTCCGGGCGCCGGAGGTCCAGGCGGTGCATCCTTCTTCCAAACTGGGGATGGACCAACGGTGTTCAGATTCAACCCTAGAAATGCCAATGACATTTTTGCAGAGTTCTTTGGATTTTCAACCCCATTTGGAGGAATGGGCGGCGGTGGCAGTGGCATGGGCATGAGGGGCGGTTCCAGGCCATTTGGTGGTGGCATGTTTGGGGATGATATGTTCGCTTCATTCGGTGAAGGCCAGCCGATGAGCCAAGGTCCACGAAAAGCTGCTCCAATTGAAAGGAGATTGCCCTGTAGCCTTGAAGATCTCTACAAAGGCACCACAAAGAAGATGAAAATCTCCAGAGAAATAGCTGATGCGAGTGGGTATGTGCTTTTCATTTGCTTGTTTTCAATGTTTTTGAGAGGGAATCAACTTGATGAATAACGAACTCCTCGTTTTTACTTTATATCTGCAGGAAGACATTGCCTGTGGAAGAGATTCTAACAATAGAAATCAAGCCTGGTTGGAAAAAGGGCACAAAAATAACATTCCCAGATAAAGGGAATGAGCAACCAAACGTGATACCAGCAGACCTGGTTTTCATTATAGATGAAAAGCCACACAGCACATTCACAAGGGATGGAAATGACTTGGTCGTTACAAGGAAAATCTCTCTTGCTGAAGCTCTAACAGGTTACACAGCTCATGTGAGCACACTAGATGGAAGGAGCCTCACCATCCCCATCAACAATGTCATTCATCCAGATTATGTGGAGGTTGTACCAAAGGAGGGCATGCCAATACCAAAAGAACCCTCCAAAAAGGGAAATTTGAAGATCAAGTTCGACATCAAATTCCCCACATACTTGACTTCAGAGCAGAAATCTGGGCTTAAGAAACTTCTGGTGTCTTAGATTCTGTTCCTTGCTCCACTCTTGTAAAAAAAAAAAAAAAAAAAAAAAAAAATGAAAAAAGTATTTTAAGAGGGTCTGTAATTGTAATTCAAATCTGTTTTTTCAAACGCTGTACTCGAGGCTTCCTCGTGTTTGAGGTGAGGTATGGCAACAGGAAGAAACAACAAATATGTGGATACTTCGGCACGAAAAGCTGAATTTGAGCATGTTAAGTTGTTGAGATGTGTCTGTTAAGAAAGAGCGATGTTTCTGAATGATAGTTATAGGTATTTTTTAAGTATAATGATGAAATTCTGTTATCGTACTTGTCAGAGACACTAAGTGTACGCATGAACATGGAAGTAGAAAATTGAATAAATAGAGAGAGAATAGATCTTAGAAATAAAACAGAGCCTTGTAAAATTTCAACGATTCTACAGTGTGATCAAGAGTTAATATAGTTTTTCCCCATGTACAACATCATGTAGCAACTATAACTTTACAAATTTTTATTATCAAATAATTACTCTAAGATAGGATGATACATTTTTCACCAATAAATTAGACTACAGATCATCTAGGTAATGCCAGTCATGGGGGGATCTAAAACTACAATATATTTGGTTTTGGGGAAACTGCTATTCTGTTCCCCTGTACACAATTTCAGCCGCTAGTGAAGGGTATCAAAATTACGCAGCTTCTTAATGTCTGATATTTATTTAATCACTATAGTCGTCTGAAACAGGGGATTCTCCTCCACCATTGTTGCCTATTCTATTTGGTGAACAATCCGACTCCTCGCTGCTATCAACATCTAACTCCTCTAGATCATCGTTTCCCCCCTCTTCAGTGCCGTTGTAGTCCTCAGATAAATCTACATCCTCATCACTACCTATCCCTAAATCACCATTCCATCTGTTGGAAGTGCTTTCGAAGCCAAACTCCCAGCCCCCTTGCTCATACCCAACTCCCTGGCCATCATCGTCAGAGTCCATCGCTTCTACGTTGTTTACATTCTCTTCATTTTCCTCATCTTCCATCACATTCTCTTCATCTTCCATCATGTTCCCTTCATCTTCCATATCGACGAACCTCTCCATTTTTTCGTCCTCCCATTCCCCAAGATAATCTTTTGGGGATTCATCCATGTTCTGAGTACTACTACTAGGAACCAGCCCCAAAAGTCCTTCATCAGGAATGCTCTTCTCAGCCCTTCTCTTCCTTACCGTACGGCGACCCCGTACGCCCATAACCTGTGTTCCTTGTCCCAGCTCCCTCTGTTCTTGATTCACATTCTCATTACTCTTGACATTTTGCCGGACCCGACCAGATCTAGATCCATTAACTTTTTTCTGCCACTTTCTACGACGTCCATAATCTCGACTCCCTCGACCGCGTTTGTAGCTGTTCCTTAAACTTTTTGGATCGGCTGAGTTTTCATTCTTCATTAGATCATCATAATCCAACTCATTTAGTTTAGTCCGTTCATCATTCTTAACCTGGACATATCTACTGGAAAAGTTCTGCATATAGACAAGTAAATCAGCTCTGAAGTCTGTAATAAGGAAGCAATAAGAGAGAAAATAACTTACTATTATAAAGTCTGTAATAAGGAAGCAATAAAAGAAAAAATAACTTACCATATGTTCTCCGACTTCCTTATCCTGGTCAGGCTCTGGTTTCTCACATCCAATATAATAAATCGAAGCATCTAGCTCACAAAGCCTTAAAGCAATGGCTGCGCTAGTCCGTGGAATCCACGGTAATGTAAGAACAGACCCAATATCTGCTGGATCATGTATAATATTTCCAGAGATGGAACATGAGCTTAGGTGCTCGTCAGTTGTAGTAAAGTCTGATTTTAGAAAGTCCCGCTTAATTACACTTTCAAACAGGGTCAATATCTGTAAAATTCATCAACAGGAGATGGCAGTTAAAGCTTCATCCATTGGAAATAATGAAAACAGAAAAACTAGAAACAATTAGCAGATTTGATATGAACAGACTCAGAATTCAAATACAAAACACAAGGTTGAGCAAAGATTAGATATGCAGGAAGCCATCAGGGATGCATATTGCACTATGCATGTTAAATATGTAACTATAATTTAGATATTAACTCCAAGTTCACCAAATAAACAAGCATGTAAATTAATGAGGAATCAGCCAATAAATAGTTTCAAGCAACTGATTGATTCTAAAAAAAACCCTTAGAAAGGTCAAGGCACAAGTAACACAGATTTAGGAAGACAACGAGGATTTGGGGAAGTATCAGATAACCAGTTTAGAAGGCCTGGAGGTTGGTTTATAACAACTTTATTGTGAGCTCAGCACTTGAAAATGCAGAAATACCTGTAAAAGCTCCTCAATAGAAGATGATAATTTCATCCTGACACCCCAATCTTTCCTATGTTCTGTCCAAAACGATTGAAAAGCTTCTGACGGAACATGTACCTGCGAAAAAGCAACTCCTGATGATATGCAAGTCCCGAAAGAGGTAAAGGCAACCAAAATTGCAGGCATTAGCCTTTAAATCTAAAAGTAAAATTGGAATTAAGTTGAAAATGGCCTTAATGGTTACTGCTTACCTCAATGAAAGCTAGGAGAGCCTTGAGCAACCTACTTTTGAGGGGGAGAGATGCATCTAAAACGTGTGTATCCAAAGGGTTAGACTTCCTTTCCCTCTCACAATGACGTTGTTGTTCCAGAAAATTAATATCATTCCCACTAATACCAAAAGTTCGATGGCACGAAGGACAATGAGAATGTTGAGAATCAAACAAGCACAGACAAGAATCACAAATGTCCAACAGTGCAGTGCACCTTTTTTCTCCAAATTCCATGGCACATAGTGTTGATGTGCTAAAGCACTCTCTCAACATCCACCTCTGCAAGTCTTGATACCGTCTAAATGCAGCCTTCTTTTCGTTTTCATTTCTCCCAAGCTCAATTCTGAATGAAGATGATGTTATCATCGTATCCGTATTTAACCCACAAACAGTACTGCTAGGACTATTGAAACCAGTGTTGCAATCAGGACTAGAACTCGAATCATCATTTTCATTTTTAGGCGTAATTCCACTTCGAACCATCTCATTGGCACACTGCAGATTCCTCCGAACATTTTCCTTAAATGGTGTCTCTATCATTTGTAACATTATGCGTAGGTGTGATTCTCTTATGCCCCGTGTGTCCAAAGCCAATGAAAGAGCATCAAAACCCTACAAATAAGAGAGATCGATTAATTTCAAAGGTCAAAGGATGGATGTCAGAATCTAAACACAAAGGGCTGAGGGAAAAAAAACAAAAAAAACAAAAACAAGAACAGAAAGAATAGGTATAAGGATAACAAACATCTTATATGAGAAAATTCTTAAGCATATGCCTAACTATTGCATAAAAATACAAAGAACCTATTCTCCAAACCTGGTATATAGTACATCTACTAACAAGTTCATACAATAACTGCCAAGTTCTTCCTCTTCCTCCAATGGCACATTCTAGCATTTGATTAATCTAATGCCAAGAGGGGAAAAAAAGGATCAAAGCATGTAGCAACTAGTTGCTTCCAATAGAGTGCCTGGTCAACTATGCAGAGAAAATTTTGATTCCACTAGATGTATATAGATGGAACAGAACATTCCAGGGAACTAAAATAAATTAGTGAGTGAGAGAGAGAGAGACTAGGAGTTCCTAATTTTACCAAATCTAATTATCTATTACAAATATTCTAATGAAAATACATCACATCACTAAGACGTTTTTATAAAGAGAATAGGCAGGTCCATTTAGGATTAAAAAAGAAAACCCATGAATCGATAGTGGGCATGCAACATATGTCCCCCCTCCAAATAAAAATGGGAAAAATATACCAGGAAAAGCAGGATCTTCTATAAGATAAACCAAACACCACAAAAAGAATATGTCTACCTCTTCAGAATCAATAAGCCTCCACTTTCCATCATACATTTCAACAAAGATTCTCCCAGAACCAGGATCATTACTTGAAGAAGATGCAACAAATTGCCAGTACCGGTTACGTCTACGATCTCGACCAAGAGGCAAAGACCTATATGTGTACATTTCTTCAGCTCTATGGGCAATATAAGATTTTAACTGTGAACGTGACCTCTTTGAAGCATGTCCACATTGCTGAGCCAAGAAGTTATCCGGGCCTAGGAAAAGATCCGGTACTAAAGTACCCCTCTCATTAGGCAGACTACCAAGGTTTTCAGCAGTGCTTGAGGTTGTTTCATTGTTCTTATTGTCGGCAACAGGAAAAGGGCTTTGCCCGCCGTCCATAGTGGAACCATTGAGTTCAGTTTCCACCTTGCTCACTATATGAATAGGAAAATCAGATTTAGTAATGATCTCTTCTTTTAGGCGAGATTTATCAATCTGAGCCTCTGTCAACATTTGCTTCTTAACAGCATTCGCAGCTTCCAAGCGATCCTATATAACCATTCTTATTTAAATCAAAATCCTCCAATAAAAATGAAGAATTGAAAATATTTAATAAGTATCATGAAGAAGTTCCAATATCAAACTAGAAGTAACGTTTACCTCAAGAACAAGGCGAATAGAGTTTCCTTCATTTGCAATGCTGGTCAAGACGATAAGGGCATTCAAGCGCTCCTCAACACTAAGATCATGATATTCACCTTCTGTAAGTCCTTGAATCCATGATTCACCTTCCTTGCTTTCATCAATCTCCATATTTTCTTGATCAAGATCACTAATAATGGTCTCATCAACAGCAGCATACTGCTCTGTAGGCATGTTTAAATATTTTGTGCCCGTAGAGCCACTTAGGGGGAAGGATGATATATCTTTGGCATTTTCATTTTTTGGATTTCCAGAAATATCATGACATAAGTTCTCATTCTCGATTCCTAAGTTAGCATCTCCTTTGCTAACATCTTCATTCACCAAGGAAGTCGTTGCTATATCATCAACTTCAGGATCTTCATCAACATCATCACATTCAGATTCTTCGTCTCTTTCAACATCATCAGCATCTTCTCCAGCCAAAAACCCATTCTGAAATACCTGAATTTTCTTTCTGGCTACTGAGAGTATTTCCTCGGCCTCATCTGGATCCTTCCTGTAGGGAGCTCGTACACGATACGTGGAAGGAGCTATTCTTTCAAAGAGCTTAGTATCCCTTGTCAAAGCAACAGAAATGGAAGCCTCGGGTGTCTTGCTTGTAGACAGATCTCTAAGTCCAGATCTCTATATAATCGACTTATAGGTAAGGTTTCTTATTAAAATTAGACAGCATAAAAAATATACCATAGAAATTCTCAGTCCACAGAAATATTAGGCTCACCTGTATCTTCTCTGCAAGTTCTAGTACTGTTAACCCCTCGCTGCCTTCTAGGGAAAGGACATGAAAAGCAGCAAATTTGACGGTTCCAGGAGTTAGCCGATGCCTAGATCTCCGAGGTGCTAACAAACCTTTCTCTTGCATGATAGCAAATGCATTTTCAGCTGCTGAACCATTCCGTAGAGTAGAAACAACGTCCTCGCCGCATTTAGCCTACAAATCAAGAATAACTCAATAAAAGAAAAGAATGACAGTCTCATTTGAATATGAAAATTCTTACATGTACTAAAGGAAGGTTGAAATCAATAATAACGGGGGAGGAGGTATATCTATGAACAGGCAATGCCTTGGAATCTAGAACATGTAGCTGATGCAAAAGATCGATTTTAAGTATTAACACTAAACAGAATAGCCCCATCACCATCTACAGTAGCATCTCCCTACTTCCTTGATGACGTTGCTACTTCAGGATAATGCATTTTCTAGTAATAAAGAAAAAAGTTAAACAGTTCTACTACATAGAAGTAATTGCCCATTGGTAAAGAATTGAAAAGTAGACCTCATCATTGCTACGCATTTCAGACATTGCCAAACTCCTCTTTTTCAACTGAGGTCCAAATCCTGCTGATAGTGCTAATTGCCGAAATATTTCAGGCCATGTTAACGAGTTTAAATGCTTCTGCCAGTTGCAAATGTCAAACCCCCACGCATATGCCTGACACAAAAAAATGTATGTCAGATGGTTCTGATAAGATTCAGAGAAACCCATCTTAGAATATACAAATTATTTATATTATTCGAAGTGATTACCCCTTCAACAATCTGTGGATGTCCACCTCCAGAGTTAGCAACACCATTCTGGTTCATTCCCATTCCAGCAGAAGGTGTTCTTGCAACATCTTCAATATCTTTTACGATCAGTCTCAGAAGGCAAATGTGAATCTCACCCAGCAATCTAGAATCCTAGTATTGAATTTAAGACGGGTGTCAAAATGGATTGGAAGCCAACTTGAAAATATTTTATCGGGGAGAAAATGTCCTCATGGGTGACTTACATAATCATGAAGAGCTTGAACAAACTCATCAAGAGTAAAGGGCCACAGCTCTAGAACATCAGAAAATGTAATAAAAAATCTCCAGACCTGAGAAACAAACTCGAGATATTTAGGTTACAATTCCCCTCTCAAAAAGATGTTACCGCAGCGAAACTTGAGACCTCTTGCAATCGCCACTAGCCAGAATAAATGCTAATAACATGAAGTTAATTGATGCAAAGTAAACTACAAGTTGCACAAAGCACAGAACCAAAATACTCAAAGTGCTAACAGGGAACTGAAAGCATCTTGGAAATGACTCGCATGTCAATGATGAGGGCACTATGGCGGTGTAAACCTAGTTGAGATGGCCTGGTACACCCACTGATCCTTAGTTATGCTTGCTTTGATTTAAAGCTATTTGTAAGTCTCTTTGTATTTTGAGCATTAGCCTCTTTTTATTAATTCAAAAAAAAGTTTGTTTCCGTTTCCAAAAAAAAAAAACTACATCTTTAATCTCTGATAAATTATCAGGGAACTGGATGAAGTTATAACACTCCAAAATTTTCTAAAATCCAAATTATGACAACATTACGATCATGTATTTTAATTTTTAAGAGACTATGACCTTTAACAGTAATCAACTAATCATGTAAAACTTTAAATTAAAGGCAAACATACAAGTAAATGACCACAAAATTCTTAATCTAAAAAACTTGGAACTGAAGTTACAAAAGCAAATGTGTCAAAGTAACATCCAACTCCAACATAAAAATCACCATGGGGCAACAACGCTACCATGCTTCTTAAAATGCTCATTGAATTATACAAAGGAGGCTTTGAGATGTACCATGAGAAGGTTACCAATGTTCTCCTCTGAATTGACCCAAGGCTGAATGCCAAAAGGTTTCTTCAGTTGCACAGACTTGGGTGGAAATGCACCAAGATAATCTGATAAATAATATGTCAACAGCTGACTGTAAGATTCAGAAATCTATAAAATAATAATAGCAATAATGATAATGATGATAATAACAACATTAATAAGAAAGCCAAGGCACACAAGATCAAGAGTCCTAAACGTGTCTTATCATAAGAACAAAAATTACCTTTTTCTTTTATATATACGAGTGTCCAGGCGCTTACACACACCTTGACTATTCTAATGGAACAATCGTCTGATTTTGCTAGATATAATTGTTAAGAAAACTCGTAAAATATTAAACTCTAGGTAGGTGGCCACTATGGATTGAACCCATTTCCTTTAAGCCCTTCATTATTTACATAGTCCTTATTTGTTTGGTACACAAGTAACAGGAATAATCTGATTTGTCATTTTGATGAACTAATTGGTATGCTAGTTTCAAAAATACAAATTAACTGGGCTTTGAATATATACTTCACTCATTTGGACATACAAGGAAATAAAGGGGAAAGAATTGACATTCTTAATAAGTACAAGAACTAGCAAACACGCAACGCCATTGAGTTCACATGACTGACTACCAGGTACAACCTAACCTTACAATATTTGAAGTTAAAAAACTAGGTGGCAACTAAAAACAATGCGAACCTCGGAAAGATTCAAGATTCTGCAGAGTGTCATGATCAAGACTTAATATGGAGGATAATCCTTTGTTTGCAGCAGCCAGTTCCATCAGTTCAAGCTGTTCATCCTCAATAAGCTCCATAGACTCACGGGCAATTCTACGAGCAGTAGCCTTCTCAATAGCAGCTTTGCGTCTCACAGCTTCCTTCTCTTTGCGAATAGCTTCTTTTTGTTTCCTCTTCTCAGCCTAAAGTTGAGAAAAATGAAGGTGAGCAAGGATAACTAATAACGCATTTTAGTAATTTCCATAAGAACTAAGCAGCGGCGGAGCAACAAACACTTAAACCTTCTAAACCTACCCTCACATACTCCCTCTGCAGAAACTTTTCCCTCCGTTCATGTTCACGTCTTTCCTCACGCTTTAATCTCTCAGCTTCCCGCTGCTTTTCTCGCAGTAACCTCTCCTCTTCTCTCCTCCTTTCACGATCTTGCTTTTCCATTTCTTTCCTCATTCGTTCTTCATTCTACCAACAATGAAAATTATAGTTTTTCTAAGAGAAGTTTCTTTCAGTTCTTCTTAGTAAAACAGGGTACATATTGTAAAAATAGTTTTCTATATCATAAAAAGAAAATAGCATTATTATTTTACATAAATTAAATAATAAATGAAAAAAATAAGAAAACCTTTTTCCTCAGAATATCTTGTTTCTCAAGCTCTTTCCGCATTCTCATTTCATGCGCTTCAGCTTCTTTACTCAGACGAGCTTCTTCACTCTACGGAAGGAAAGGAAGCCATAAGAAATAAGAATTTGAATCCACATTCAAGTATCACAGCATCTTTTGAATGCTTAGGAATACCTTGCGTTTCCTTTCCATCCTAATCATGACATCGTTTGGATAAACATGCCCATCAGGCAACACATACGAATTTTCTTGTTCAACAATTGGGTGTTCAGTAAACTGAGAATTCATTCTGATACTTGCAAAAGAATCCCTTGGAGGGGCAAATGCATTGTCTTCAGCAGAAGATGGAATTGCAATTCCCTGCTTCTCCTGTTGAGACAGAAGGCGAACCCTTGAGACCTGACTGTGGTAATTATGGTTCCTGTTCAACTGTTCATGACCATGCAAAAATGATGGTGTCCTGGCTGCTGAAACCTCGCCTAATGAATCTGGATAATGTGGTTGGGAAACTGGACCATACGCATCAGCTCTAATATTAGACTGGTCTGGCATAAATGGATATTCAGGGAATCCCCTTGCAGTCACCTGCATGAGAATTCAATCCATTTCAACACAATAAACCAAAAGAATGATATAGCACAAGTGAAATCGTTGCCCATACTAAATATATTAACTCAATATTACATTTGTATTTGAGAATGATCAGATTGTATACAAAATTAATTAAAAATTTGTCACTCCACCATCTGTAGTGATTTGTACTAATTGTTTGAAGGTGGTGTTTTGTCTGATGTCTAGGATTTTTTTTTTTTTTTTTTTTTTTTTTTTTATAGAAACAACCACTTTCATTGAGAAAAAATGAAAGAAGACAAGCACGGACATAAAAAAACCAAGCCCACAAAAGACAAAAGTCCTACAAAAAGTGACTCCAACTATGCAAGAGAATGTCTATGGAGTAGTTACAAAAGGTTTTCGAAAACGAAGTGATAGCAAACAAGGGACCAAATCTCACTAGGGTACCTATCCCTCCCCCTCTAAAAGTCATCATTCCACTCGCCCCACAAAGTCCATAAAATAGCACACAACCCAGCATGCCATGGAAAACGACCCTTCTCCCCTCGCGACGATGGAGAAGGAACACCTCGATCATACTACGAGTACCCCTCTGACGAGCCAAAGAGACGCCAAACATCTAGAAAAACAGCTCTCAAACTGAACTAGCATACTCACACTGCCAAAAGATACGATCCATGTCTTCCTCCGCCTTCCAAAAAAGAAGACAACAAAACGGCCCAACAAGCGAAGGTAATTTCCTCACCGGCCAATCCATCGTATTAGCATGACCATGAAGAACTTGCTAGGTAAAGAACCTCACTTTCCTAGGGATCTTTATCCTCCAAAGAACCAAGAAGACCGAGACCACCTATGGGAGAGTGGTCAACCATACTTTGAAAAAAGGATTTACACAAGAATCCCTCCAAAGGACTAGGATTCCAAACTCTCACATTCCTTCTCCCAATTCTAAACATATGGCCTTCGATTAAGACAAGAAGAGAGGCCACATCCGTCCATTTCCCTACTGGAAAGAGGATGACGAAAACCAAAAGAAAAGGAACACGAGCTCCCAGACCAAACAAGAAAGTCATGTAGGACTGACTCCGCTGTTAAGGGGCAAAGGAAGAGCACAATGGAGGACAACCTCTCTTGCTGTCACCTTGTGGATCAATTAGCTTGATAATATTTAGGGGCTTGAGTGTCTTGTGTTGACAACAATACTTCCCTTTGGATTACATTACCATGGAGTTTTGTAATAATCCCAGGAAAATTAGAGCCTTTTCTTATAATAACTACTTCGTTTCCATTTCTGTATCTAAGCTCCTTTGAGGTGGACTACTGGTTTCTTAGTGTGTATTGTTTCATTTTTCTTAACAGATATCATACACACACACATATGATCAAAATTTACTTAAAGAGGTTCACTATGGTAGCAATTAGGGGTAGTAAAAAGGAAGGAAAAAAAAAGAGTTAGGGGTAGGAATTGGGGGAGCCGAAAACATATAGTACAATTGCCAATATGTTAATAAAGTGTAAACGCACTCCAGAGCAACTGTCTAGGGCATAAATGCAAGGGGCGAAAGTGTAAGGACCTTTTTTGTGAAGTTCCCAATAGAAATTTTATACATAGAAAAACGTAACATCATGAATAATTGAGATGGAAAGAATAGAAAAATTATGAGGAAAGGTTTAGATCAGGATGAATCACCATGCCATCATTTGGGTTTTTTTTTTTTTTTTTTTTTTGGTTAATAAGAAACAATGTCATTGGTAGATGAAATATACACCATGTCAACATTGGGTAGAAATGCATAGTACAATAAAACAGCATATTCAATTAACAACATAGACTAACTTTATTTGATTTTGCATCCCGTTGTTCATATTTGTCCCCATACGAATGTCCAGATCGCTTCTGCTGTTCTGCCACTGTAATCACACGAAACAAAATGAGCAGCAAAATACTATTATCATCGAGAATACTGTTGGAGTTTAGCATCAAGTCATAGTGTCATACTCAAGAAGATAACAAAACAACATTTTAGGAGGAAATCTGAACATGATAGAGCATGACTAATGCAAAACAAATAGATGTTTGAGATATAACCCTCGGGTTACGAATGACAATGAACCAAGTAATTCTATTCAAGCAGTTATTATCCATCACATAAAATTTTTATCGATTTTTTTACTCAGCAAATAAATCAAGACCACAATTAAACTTTACAGCATCAGATGGTAGTCTGTATTTATGCAAGTATGTAAGTAAATATATATGTGTGTGTGTGTGTGTGTGTGTGTGTGTGTGTGTGTGTCTGTATGTATGTATGTATGTATGTACGTACGTACGTGTGTACGTGTGTACGTGTGTACGTGTGTATGTACGTACGTATGTATATAACTAAGGTCAATAAGAATGTCTTTTAAGAGTTTCACTTTGCACCATCTTGGAAGCAAGCCAATAATCATATTCAACAAGTCACAATTACCTTCTACCACAAGAATCAGGTTCTAAAGGAAAACCCTTGAAACCATTAAGCCAAGAAAGCACTGTTCTTTTTAACTGGGTTCCGAACAACACAACCTCTTAGGCTCCTCCCTGTTGATACACCACTTCGATTAACTATATATGGCCCTCCATCCTCAGAACCCTCCGATCCATTGAAATGTCTTTCATCAGGCAGTGAAACAGTTTCCTTCGGGTTATTAATGACAAGGAATGAAAATAAAATAAATTTCATTTCAAGCAACCACCTGCATAAATGCCCTCAAAGCCCATGTCATTTTTTCAGAAGGACCTTGTTAAGAAAGTTCGATCCTAAATAATCATAGGTCCAAAGATAAGTTATGTAAGAAACCCCCTTCTTCCTTGTAAGATCAACAATCATCAATAGCATTCTCAATAATGCAAAGTTGATCAAGAATCTACCTCCAAGCCACAAAGGCCCCTCAGACCACTCTCAGTCTCTTGGCCAACTCATAAGAAACAATCTTATAAAGGCCAGTAACTAAACTAATCATCCCAAAATCCTTCAAATCAGATGTTTCAGACTTCTTTGGGGAAGGGAAATACAGATTTCATCCATAGATGAATCAATGAGGCCCCTCTCATAAAACTGTTGGACATCTTAAACTAAGTCCTCTTCCACAGCCTCCCAATTAAACCAAATCCTTGGAGGACTTTATGGAAGTCCTCAACCAAAACCTCCTAATTATAATTCAACCTTCAGGGCCAGGTGCTTCATTCTCATTGCTTATCAAACTGATATTTGACTTACCACAACATTAGAAGGGATACGTCTAATGCAAGAGCAGCTATACATACTGCAACATCATAAATGGTACTTTAAGTAGGATTCAAACTATTAAACCAATACTAAAAATTGAGACCAAAACCAGAAATTAAAATATGTGCTTCTTCTCTTGGTCCTCATTGTACACTCCAATTCATTATTAATGCCAACTGAGGTTCTTTAAGTAACTCCTTCAGCTTTTCTAGAGCTTTTGTTCTCTTTATATTCATATATACATCTATAAACTCATTTCTAAAATTGAAAATAAATAAAATGTCCATATACATGTAATCGTAAGTTTTAAGAACGGTTTAATAAGAATAAAAAATAAGCCATACCTATAGGTGCTCCAAAAGCATCAGGTGGTAATGGATCAAATTCAATCCCAAGAATAGGTCCGTCCTCCCTCAATGGCTCTCCTAACTGCGACTCCACACAAGCAATAGCTCTAAGTTCCATAACAGACCGTGAAGGTTCATAATACCTTCTCATCATTGGCATATCATCTCCAACACCTCTAGGTACCACATTACGCAACCCAACATCACCAAATGGACTTGAACCCGAGCCCGACCCTGAGGCGTAATCACTACCCGGCTCGGCCACTACTCTCAATTCGTCAATGGGAGAATCAGGCAACGGCAAGGGGGGTGCAGGTGCCACCTTCCGGGGTTTCTTCGCCGGTTCCTTCTTGTCCTTCAACCTCCTATGACAAAACCACATCTGCAATTGCCGATCGGTGAGCCCCAATTTCTCCGACAGTTCAGCCCTTGTCGACTCTGATGGGTAAGTCTCCACTGATCAAATCAACCAAACAGAAGAAAATCAAAATCCCAGTAAGTAAACAAAGAAAGCAAACGAAAACAAATTAACAAAATTGAAAGAAGAAGAACACACACACACAAAAAGGAAAGGAAAAAAAAAAGGAAAGGAAAGGTTTGTGAACGAACAAGCATAGGCTTTCTCGAGGGTTTCAAGCTGAAACGGAGTCTTCATCTGGCGCTTGGGCTTGCTAAGACCCTCACTTGAGTTACTAATTTTGTTAATATTATCATTATTCAGGTTGTGATTTTCGCCGTCGGAAGCGGCAGCTTCCATCGAATCCGAAGATGAAGATCGAAGGAAGAAGGAAAAAAAAACACAGAACAGCCAAACCCTAGAATCAAAAACCAAAAACACTCTTCCAAAACAAAATTGAAAAGCCCGAAGCAATCGAACTACGAATTTCCCTTTCCCCACTTAACCTAAATACCGTAATAGTCAAGGAACAGAAAAGCAGTATAGAAGAATTATCATCATCGAATAACAAAAATAATAATAAAAGAATAATAAATGATGAGAAAAGAAACAAGAAATTATAGGAAAAGGCAAATTCAGGAACAAATAACCAACAGTCTTCTCTCACTCTAATCCAACCTCCCATAATTCTCTTTAATTTCTTTAATTTCTTTTCTTATAAACGCTTTTTAATGAATGTCAAACAAGACTTTTTCTTTTTATTTTGTTTCCAATTTTCTCTTTTTTAATTTACCACCACTCCCAAAATCCCCTTCCCATGTGCTTCTTCTGAATTTTGATGAACTTTTAAGTTAGCTTCATCCGTATATACACTTATATATACATTTCTTTTTCTTTTTTTTTTCTTTTTCCTCCCACCATTTACTTTTTCTTTTTTTTTTTAAGCCGTGACCGAGTTTCATATTTCTAGGGCCAATTTCCTTCATCCATGAACTCTAGATTGCAAACATGGGCTCCAAGTTTATGAATTTACGTTTTCGACCCCTTTACAACCCAACCTCGCTGATTGGTCATTCTCATTGGTGGCTTCAAATCAAATGACAAATATAAATCCTTTGCACAACCACGTCACATGTATTTGTTATAGTTTTATTTTGTTTTTCAATTTTTTTTATTTTTTTAATGTCTTTTAAAAAATCATTACTATTACAAATCAGAGACGATTTTGTATTTTTTGCCTTTTTAAAATAATTATTTCAATTTGGTTTTTAATATTTTAACAATCTCAACTTTATTCCCAATGTTCTTAAAAGAAACTTTATTGTTAATGGTTCAAAATCCTGTCAAACCTGAAATATTATTTATTAGTTAGGTCCATCTCATTTATCCTTAAAATCTATCGCATCCATCTCAACTGTTAAATTGGTAAAATACCTAATTTAAACATGAATTCTTATTCATGTAAATTATATTTAAATCAATATTAAATATTTTAAATTCTCCAATTTACATTTGATTTCAATAAATTAAACGTTTAATTATATCAAATATAATTATTCAAACCCTAGATTGAATTTGAACATTTCAAATTCAAAACTCTAATTTGAATTTGAACACTTCAAATTCGCTCAATTTTCTAATCCAAGGTGTAATGTTTTACGAACTAATAGAGGGACCTTATGGATCTATAGATTATGAGCTCCAACAATTTGAGATTAATTGGCTAGACTCTTTAAACCAAATTAATCAATATTCATTAACCACCGAGACATACCATCATAGCTCGATGGTTGCACTCTCCTCACTATAGAAACATTTATGTCCACTTGATTTAATCATAATCAGCAAGTCAATCATTCACATGTCGTTCGTATTTACAGCTAGGTCAAAATTACCATTTTATCCCTATAAATATCTTTATTAAACAATTGGTTTATAGTCTAACTAATAAACCATGTCCCTCTCGACCTTGAGAGAGAGGGACCCCTTTATTCAAGACTATGAATTAGTACTTAAGTGAATAACCTATCTGCTAACCCTAAAACAAGTAGGAAGCAAATTCCATATTGCAGGACTATGTCCCCAGTCATCTATCCGGTCTTATCCCAAAATGGGAGGCTTATTGAGCAATGTTGTTAAACTACTCTCACCTATGCAGATCAAAGGATAATCCCAAATAAACAGGAGTTCATAGTTAGCTCAAGATTAAGATCAAGTTACCCTAGGTCATTGAATTGAAATAGTCAGTTTTAACAGTAAACGGTCGTTATAAAGAAAAAGTGACTATTTCATGTTCTGATCTTATTGAAAACTCTTTTGCATAGGATGCCCTACTTGCATGTCTCCACATGAACGATTTTGGGATCACATCGTTTGTATTAGTATACAAAGTAGGTCGCATCCATAGTGTCTTCTGAGGTACTCAATCTCATCCATATACTTATAGACCTTTTTGGCTATATACTATAACTTGATCCTCTTTTATATCTCTACATAAAGTTACAGTATTCATATTATAGTCATGGGTTTGTTATTGGATTTTTATTACATAATGCAATTTCAATAACACTTTTATTAAATAATTTTTTCAACGATACTTTTGTGATGTCCCTTTTTTTTGTAAAGCAATTCTAGTTATTTTGTATTCTTTGAGGATTGTTTTAGGTTTTTTTTTATAAATAAATTGAGCTGTTGTTAAGGATAATTAAATTTAAATATTTGCTCAGAGAAGGATTTTGGAATTTAAATTTGATTAAAGAAAAATTCGGGACTTATGTCAAATTGTTTCAATTCTAATTTAATTTGGAAAATTGAATCAAAATTTGAAGTTCGAGTTCTTTTTGTATTTTCTGGAGAAGATAATTAAATTACGTCGATTAATTGTGATAATTGATTTAAAGTATTCTTCCCAAAAAGGATTTGGGATTCTAAATAAAAAGAGAGAGAGAAAGATTTAGATTTTTGGATTTTTTTTTTGAAGGAAAAGGAAAGTGTTTAATTTTCTATGAATAGGTGATTTGGGTTGAGGTTTGTGAGTTTGAAGGAAAAATAGGAAATTTAAGTTTTTTATTCCTCTCCTCTTTTCACACGTGTACCAACCCCCCTCCCCCCTTTTTTTTGTTTTCTCTTATTCAAACATCTGAAGCCCTAGCCGCCAGCACATTCACGCAGTCGTCACCGGCCTCATGAGATTACCACTGCATTAAACCGAAAATCAACCAAAGTAGCCAACAAAGAGACGATCCCAAAAAGCCTAAACTCCTCAAGAACTTTCTCAACAAAAAAAAGTGAAAGGTGATCATTTCAACCGATGTTGACCCAAAGTTGAGAAGCCTCCTTCCCGTCGAAGCAAAACCATGCCTAAGCCTAGGCTAGACTCTCCCACGCACTAGGACGAAGTTGATGTAGAACTTTTTGCATCACCAATACATAGAGAGTCCCCTAAATTAGGCATTGACCTGAACAAACGCCCTCCCCCTCTTGAATAACCTTTTCTCTCATTCTCCCCATCGCACCAAAACTACCAACGCCTCCCCCCTCCCAAAAAATAAAACAAGTCCCACGCATCCAACCAACCATACTCGCTGCTGATGACCTAAGCCCACCAACTCCTACCCTTAAAGTAGGCGAAGGTTTTGGCATTAGCAAGGTTGGTAGGTACCAAACTGGTGAAAGAAGTCATCCCAAAATCCCAACACGTCTGAAGAAGAAGATCCAGAAGTTGACGAGTGGTACAAATTCCTTCACGATGACCTCAGAAAGCCTATCTTAGGTAACCTTGATGAGTTATCGTGGCAGTAGAGTACTATCACAAATCAGTTAAGTGACCTATTGTGGCAGCAACAAGAACTCATTAGTCAGCACAATGAGTTACAAAAATTTGTTCAATGCCAAGTTCAAGCGATTCAACACCAACATACCGTTACTAGAAGCTTCATACATTAGCAAATGCAGAGGAAACACGAGCAATTTCACTTTATGGTATATTTTTTTCGAAGATGTTCTTGCTCGCTTCGTGGTTGGACCAGCAATTCCCCTACATCTCCAAGCTCCTTCGCAATTTTCAAAAGAGAACACAACCGCAAAAGTAAAATGACAATGATGCGGGTGAAAATTAAAATTTAAGGGTATTTGAGTTTCCATCTTTTTTATCTTTTCATGTTTTTCATCGCATTCTATATTTAATGAATATGAATTTCATTCCAAGTGGCAACTTTTCTATGTTTTTTTATTTTAGCTTGTCTCTCGCATATCTTTATTGATCACTTAATCTTCTTCTTTGTTTTGCTACGTTCTACAAATGACCTCAACGATGATACTGTGCTAGCAACATAATGATTAGTCTGACTATTATTAGTACTTAGTTTTAGGACTTTGTCTTAGGAAACATTTCTTGAAGTTAGTATGCATGCAAGCTTTATCTCAAACCTGTTTTGCGATATCTTTTTTATGTCATCACATAATTCAATTTTCAACAATGAGGACCTTGTTGCTCTCTGAATTTAGGGGTGGGGGAGGTTTCAACTAAATGCATTCAAATGGATTTGTTCTAAAATCTCATATCCTTATTTTAAAAAAAAAACGTTGAGAACCTACTCGTAGTTGGATGTTTGCATGACACCCATGGGGGCAAGCCAAAATGAAGATGGGAATCATGATTAACACATGGAATAATTGATCGCAACTCCACTAGCTATGTTCAAAATTTACGAAGGCATGAGTTAAGTCTGAAAAGAGCACTTTGCTCATAGTTGGATATCTGCATCCCGTGGGAACAAGCCAAAATGAAGGTGAGATACTCAGATCAGTGCATGGTCAAACCAAAATAAGCAGGTCAAGGAGAATCTTTTTACTAAATTTTGAATTAAAAGCCCATTCTAGCAAACGGAATATAATATAGCTTTGGAAAGAGTAAAATATTTTTGAAAATAATTTTTCCACATCTAAAGGTTGAAAATATTTCCATAGGTAAAAGAATAAAACCAAACAAAGCACTAATCTAAAAAATCTAGAATATGAGGCACTTTGAGAGGTCAAGATAATGCGTCAAAACTTTTAAGATATATTAGGACGCTAAATATATGTTTGAGGACAAGCATTATTTTAAATTTGGGGTATGATAACTTGTAGAAATAGAAGTTATTTTATCTCTTTCCCTAAAACAATTAGGAGAAACCATGGAAATGCAATAGATTGATAAGAAAATCATAGAATTAATTATATTATGTGATCGCATACGAACACAATCTCTTAATCCAAAAGTTATAAAAATTGTGCTTTGTGAATGCAGAAATATATTCATATGATCATAAGATGTCACTGCAGAATACAATTCCTAACGTCAAACTTGGATTCGCATGGTGGGAATGCATAGCTTCATACAATAAAAGGTGATATGATGCATAGGGAGATGGAGGTCAAATCAGAGTTGGTTGCCAATAAGAAAGCTTCATGGCAAAGTCAATGAACTTCTGAAATGAAGTAGGCGATGCATCAGGGTATGGAAATCAATGTACCTTGTCAGTTCAATCATTAGTGAGAGAATAAGAAGTGCCTCTTAACGCCTATAAATACACACGAGATTTCTATGCGAAGGGATAGAGCCAATAAGACGTTAGAGGAAACTCTGCATAATTTCTTACTTCATAAACACTTTCCTCCAAGCTCTCGTGGAATCTTGAGTGAGAACTCAAGATTTCTTCCAAAAGGCAAAAATGAGACTTTACCTTCAGCACAATCTAGCAAGGCAGTCATCCACAATGCCAGAGGGAGCAAGGAATTGCATACCACAACTTAATATTCTATCTCTATCTCTTTTTCTGCTATTGTTGTCATTCATATTGTGTAAAAACGTTGAAAAACTTCTTTTATCAATATGAAAGTATATATAGTATTTTGTTTATCCATCTTTTTACCATCTATCATGAGCAACTAAATTCTTAATGGGTTGAGAAAGATTGCAACTAACATGAACTAAGTAAAGATTAATCGTGCATTCAACTTGTTTTATGCATATTTTATAAACTATTTGAATAAGTCGAAAGATTGTTCTAAATAGAATGAATCTATGCTTGAAAGAGTAAAAGATTTAGACCTCATAAACTAAGAAGAGATTATCTTTAGAAATAAAGACATTTTTTGCGTCAAACACTCATCACATGCATCCTAGAAATTAGATATTGTGGCTATATGCACTGAAAAGTGTAGGTTTTGACTTTCGAGTGATTTGCTTGAATGCATGATTTATGCATTTACTTAGAAATTGTTAATGAATATTTTTCTCAACCCTACTTTTATTCATTGGAAATCGAGATCTCTCCGCATAGGCTGTTTTTCTTGTGATTGTGATTACCATCGCATGCACCATTATTTATTTTATTTTAGCAATAGAATAGGAACAAACTCATCCCATACTTAATAAAAACACCCGCGTAAAGATCAAAATAATCATTGTTAACGCATCGATAGAATGCAATCCCTAAGTTTGACCCTAGATCACCAGGATTTTAGTTGGATTTATACTTAGGTTTAACTAAGTAAAACTATGCGTTTGTAAGGTATCACATAGTAATTAATTCATTGCATAACGAGAACGCATCAGCTATCCTTGGGAATATAGGAAAGATGGAAGGCAGAGTAGCATCGTTGGAGGAGAAAGTCGGGGAGATCGAAGAGAAACAAACAACCTTAGAAAGTAGGGCGAAATCCGATTTTAGCGAGTATAATGAGAATATTGATAGCTTAGTCAGTTAATTCGGGTTATTGTTGTCACATTTAGATGCCATGATATCAGAGAGAGAATCGACATCATCGAAGCAGACGGTGATGGAAAAAGGGAAAGAAATAGCAAAGACATCCTCCAAAGAGGTAAAGAGAGAGGACGAGCATAAGGAAGGTATTCACACACCTAGAAACAAAGAGATTCCATTGTTTGATATGAGACTGAGAAAGTTGGAGGTGTTGATATTCAGAGGTGAGGACGATGAAAACCCAAATGGATGGTTACACCGTGTTGAGCAATATTTTGTCATGAATCGTTTATCAAAGAAAGACAAACTCGATGCAATTGTGCTTTGTCTTGAGGATGAGGCGTTGGACTGATATTAGTGGAAGAAATGATCATGGAGGATAATTTGAAAATGCTTCTTTTGAAAATTTTTGTGAAGAAAATGGAATTTCTCATGATTTTTCCTCTCCAAAAACACCTCAACAAAATGGTGTTGTAGAAAGGAAAAATCGATCTTTATAAGAATTAGCTACCTCCATGCTTAATGAATATGATTTACCAAAATCTTTGTGGGCTGAAGCTGTTAATACTGCATCTTATGTAATGAATCGTGTTTTAATAAGACCTATTTTAGATAAAACTCCTTATGAGCTTTTTTATAATAAAACTCCAAATATTAGCTATTTCAAAGTCTTTGGTTGCAAATGTTTTATTTTGAAAGACAAAGGAAAACTTGGAAAGTTTGAGTAAAAAACGGACATTGGCATATTCTTAGGATATTCTACATGTAGTAAAGCATATAGAGTTTTTAATAAAAGAACTCATGTACTTAAAGAGTCAATGAATGTTGTTTTTGATGAAACACATATTGCCACTAATAAAGTTTTCTGCTAGTGATGAATTAGAAATACCTATTGAAGATCTTAGTATTAAAGATAGGGAAGCAGTATCAAATGAATCTTAGAAAGAGCCAGAAAAATCCCTCCCTTAGGATTGGAGATTCTCCACTCGCCATCCTCAGGAGTTAATAATAGGTAATGTATCTCAAGGGGTAAGAATTCGCTCTTCTTTAAATGCTTTAAATAATGTTGCTTTCGTGTCTCAAATTGAACCAAAATCCTTTAAAGATGCCGAATCTGACGAGTTCTGGTTAATTGCTATGCAAGAAGAATTAAATCAATTTGAAAGAAATAATGTGTGGGAACTAGTCCCGTGTCCTAGTGATCATCCTGTTATAGGTACTAAATGGATATTTAGAAATAAAATGGATGAATCTGGTAATATTGTTAGAAATAAAGCTAGACTAGTTGCTCGAGGCTATAGTCAAGAAGAAGGAATAGATTATGAGGAAACATTTGCTCCTGTTGCTAGATTAAAATCTATTCGCATGCTACTTGTATTTGCATCTCATAAGAATTTTACTTTATTTCAAATGGATGTAAAAAGTGCCTTCTTAAATGGTTTCATAATGGAGGAAGTGTATGTAGAACAACCTCCTGGTTTTGAAAGCTTTGATAATCCAAATCATGCTTTTAAATTAAATAAAGCACTTTATGATCTTAAACAAGCTCCTAGAGCTTGGTATGACCGTTTGAGTAAATTTTTGCTAGAAAATGGTTTTAAAATGGGATTTATTGATACTACTCTTTTTATCAAAATTAAAGATAATGATATTTTATTAGTGCAAATCTATGTTGATGATATTATATTTGGTGCTACTAACTCTTCTCTTTGTGAAGAATTTTCTAAGTGTATGCATAGTGAGTTTGAAATGAGCATGATGGGAGAACTTAAATTCTTCCTTGGGATTCAAATTAAACAACTTAAAGATGGAATCTTCATAAATCAAGACAAGTACACAAGGGATCTACTCAAAAGGTTTAAGTTCAATAATGCAAAAGTAGCAAAGACCCTGATGAGTACCACTACAAAGCTTGATAAGGATGAAAAAGGTAAAAACATAGATATCAAAGCTTATAGAGGTATGATCGGATCCTTGCTTTACTTAACTGCGAGTAGACCTGATATTATGTTTAGTGTATGCATGTGTGCTAGATTTCAATCATGTCCTAAAGTATCGCATTTGCATGCTGTAAAAAGAATTTTTAAATATTTGCTTGGTACCGTTGATTTAGACTTATGGTATCCTAAAAATGCATCTTTAGATTTGATTGCATATTCTGATGCTGATTTTGCTAGTAGTCCAACTGGTAGAAAAAGTACTAGTGGAACATGTCATTTTCTAGGTAGCTCTTTAGTATTTTGGTATAGTAAAAAGCAAAATTCTGTTGCATTATCTACCACTGAGGCTGAATATATTGTTGTTGCTAGTTGTTGTTCTCAAGTTTTATGGATGAAACAAACGTTACGTGATTTTGGTTTAAATTTTGAACAAGTACCAATCTTTTGTGATAATACTAGTTCAATTATTTTAACTAAAAATCTCATTCAACATTATAGAACAAAGCATATAGATATTAGACATCATTTTCTTCGAGAGCATGTGCAAAATAAGAATATTGTCATTGATTATGTTAATACTGAGAACCAGGTAGCAGATATTCTTACAAAGGCATTAAATGAAGAAGCCTTTTGTAAAAATAGACTTGCACTTGGTATTATTAGAATTGCCTAATTATGTTTGATAGGGGGAGCATTATTCATATTTCTATGAATTTATGTTATAATTTATTGAGGGGGAGAAAAATCACTTGTATATATTTTTGTTGATAACAAAAAGGGGAGAAGTATTTTTAGTATTATGGTGGTTTGTCATCATAAAAAATGGGGAGATTGTTAGTTTTAGGACTTCAATCAAACCAAGTATTTTGATGATAACAAACTCATATTTTTTGTACTAATATTTTCAGTGTTTCAGAGTCACTATCTTGTAGAGCTCGGAAAGACGATTCCAACGCAATTTGGATCGCTCAAATCGGAGTTCAAACAAGAAAGTTATAAGCAAAAGAAAATTGGAGAGGAAATCCAACGTGGCACCTTGCTGACATGTAATCCGACATGGAGGCTGACGTGGCACACAAACGGTCAATATTGATGACGTGGCAGCTAGCATGACGGATGGCGTGGCACTCCAACAGTCAATATTGCTGACGTGGTAGGTGACATGGTGCTCCAACCGGTCACTTTTTGCTCACGTGGCACATGATGTGGCAGTGCCGTGGCGACCGCGGACGAATGAGATAATGACAAGTTGCAGCTGATTTTTAAAGGAGGAGAAATCAATAATTGACGTGCGGATCAATAGTATGGCGACACGTGGCACAGATTAAGATTTTTCAGCCTTTTCAAATTTGATTTCCTTCCTAAATTGTCATCCTTCAAATCCTTTTTATTCTTCAAATCTCAATAATTCCAATCTTTCAAAATTCCTTTTCAATTCCTCTCTTAATTACAAATCCTTTCCTTTCTATTTTTATTCAATCTCCATCCTTCATCTGCAATCATATCCAATGGCCAAAATTTATCCCCTTTGCCTATAAATTCGACTTGATTTTACTCTTCATTGACACACCAAAAACTATCAAGTCTTTAAGCTCTCAATTCTCTCTACTCTCAATTTCTCGTCCTCCTTGCTCCTAAATTGGCCTAGAGTTATTTTTGTGAGTTTTTTTTAGTTCTCAACTTGTGTATTTAGCCTTCAAAAGGTAATATTTTAAGGTTTTCTTTTAATTTTTGGGAATTGTATTAAGGTATGAATACACCTTCGGTTGTGAGAAAGAGAAATTGGTTTGATCCTGAACCAGTAAAAAGGATCTTGGGTTTCTCTTTAGCCTAGGAAAAAGAAGGTCGTGTATCCGTTTGGTTCTCACATGCAAGAGGATCGCTTAGTGAAATATCCAAGAAGAAGTTTTGGAGAATGGTGTAGACAATTTGCCGAACCACTATAATTCTCGGTATTTTCTCTTCCTCTCTCTCTTTTATTTCTTGTTTTCAAAATTTTTGCTTCTTATTTTAGTTATTTTTTTAATCTTTCATAATTGCATGATTTAATTTTTAGTGTGTTATTTAAATTTATCCTTGATTAAATTGTCTTTAAATTTGAAGTTATCATAGCTTGCATGATTTAAGTTTTGTCTTGCATAAATTTTCTTTAATCAAATTAGTGGGTTAACTTTATTGAGTATTGTTTGAAGATAAAATTATTTTTTTAAAAAAATTGGTAGTCAACCTTATTCACCCCCCTCCCTCCCTCCTCTAGTGTTGCCTTTAGATCCTACACATTGATGCTGGGGGAAAATCAGGATCAACCTCAACTGGATCGAGTGTAACGGTCGGTGCAGGCGAGTCAGGTGGATCAATTGGATGCAGTCATTCGTGTTCTTTTACTTAAGCCCTAATCGTAAAACAGGGAACACAGGAGGATCATCAACTAAGGTGACACTAGTTCGAGATGTCGAAAGCAAAACTATGGGGAATCAACCCTATCGCTGCCTAAGGGAAGAAGAAATGCAAATCAAGAAGGAAAAAGGGCACTTGTTTTAAGTGCAATTGGAAGTTTAGCTTCAGACGTAGATGTAAAAAGAAAGAGCTGTAATTTATGTTCGTCCAAGATGGAAAAGACATGTCTCATTGGAAAGAAGAGGGTGATGAAAAAATAACACATGTCAGTGGGGATGGTGAGGCAAAATCGAGGGTGATTGAAAATGAGGTAGGTCATTTGTCTTTCAATTCGATGGTCGGATTAAACTCCCCCCAAACATTGAAAATAAAGGGAAGCATTAAAGGTCGTGAAGTGGTGGTGTTAATTGACGGAGGAGTAACACATAATTTTATTGATGAGGAATTGGTTACTTCGCTACAATTACCCTCATCCACGACAGAAGAGTACGAAATGGTGCTCAGAGCTGGTGGTTCTATTTAAGGAGCTAGAATTTGTAAAGGTTTGTTACTTACTATCTCTTATTTAACAATCACTCACGATTTTCTTCCCTTGCCCCTTGGAAGTGTGGATGTAATACTGAGAGTATTGTGATTGGAAACTCCTAGAAGGATCATTGTTGATTATTGCACCTCAGCTATGGAGTTTACCATAAAAGATTGGAAGGTTTAGTTGCAAGAAGACTGAAGCTTAGTAAAGTCTCACATTTCCTTGAAATCTATGATGAAAACTCTTGAAGCCGAGGATCAAGGCCTGCTGATTGAGCTGAGCATGATGCTATCAAAATCAGGGAAAATAGTATCATGAATGATCAACAACAGATGATAAACTACCACAAGAAATTCAGGAGGTGTTGAAACAATACAACCAAGTGTTCCTCACTTTAAATTCTTTACCACCGACCAAGGAAAATGACACACCATTAAGTTAAAACATGAGACTGGACCTGTAAGGACCTGACCCTCTAGGACTTAAGTTAGGCCGTTACTAAATACATGCATGCATGAAACTTAAAATGACACTCGTTTATGGCGAAATAAATGTTAATTAAATAAAGTAAGTTCGAAAGACTTTCATTAAATTCAAACACTAAAACAATAGTAGGATACCCATAAATCATAAAGGTCAATAAATAATTCTAAAAAATAATTCTTAAAAGTAGGTTTTAAACACCAAAACTAAAAATTAAGAGAAACATGAAAAGAACTTTAAATCTCATGATGCGGAAGCGTAAAAACTAGTCCCAGTGGCTTGATCACGAATTCCGCTTGTCCATCGCCGATGCATCTCTACCTTTACCTGGAACAACAACATGAGAAAGAATGAGTATAAAATACTCAATAAGTAACCCTACTACTGGGGTCAGGCTGGGCATCTATGTTCTCTAGATACCTACCTCTGGTGAAACATATAAACTGCTCTAGTTCTCATGGGACACATATGCACTAATTTACCGTTGTTCCTCAGTAGCTCAGTGGTAGAGCGGTCGGCTGTTAACCGATTGGTCGTAGGTTCAAAACAAGAAGGATACTAAGTCATATCCTATTTTAGTTAAGTATGCCCACTACCTCTGGTGAATCCCGAATGAGACAAAAACTAGTGAATCATAATCATCATAATCATCACTGTACGAATCTATGACATATATATAAACCTCAACATCATGGCTCTACAACATAATAATATACCTCAACATCATGGTTCTACAACATACACATATACCTCAACATCATGGTTCTACAACATACATGTATACCTCAACATCATCAGATCAAATATAACCATGGAAGCACATACCATCTCATACTAGCATTCAAGTGTCTATGTGCATAAATAAATAAATCGGATCTCGTAACAGAACATACTTTAATCATGTTATACTATCAATCTTTCATGCTGTCATTCTGCCATAACTTTCATTTAACATGCTAGCATACATCTAATGCAATTGAATCTTTGTGAAATTCTTGAATCCTTAATCAAGCCTAAACATAAACCAAGCTTTAAAATTAATAGTTAAGGCCAAATTCCAAACACCCAAATATTACAAAATATTTCCAGATAACCTTACCTATGGTGTAGTCCAATTCGAATTCACCTTTCAAACCTCCAATTTTAAGCCCAAATAATTAGCAAACCAAACTCTTCTTCATCTTGAATAAAATTCTTGAATCAACCCCTTAATCATAATTTAAAATTAGGCTTACATGATTAAAGCTTGAATTAAATACATACTTCACTACCAATGTCTCAAATAAATTATCCATATGTAGCTTCTCAAAAAATCGCTTCCAAATGAATTTACCAAAATTAATCCGCAAGATGGTAGTCAAAGTATCGAACTTACCAAAACTCGCTAGAACAAACTCCAACTTCACTGAACAACACCTCAATACCTTCACAAACTTGAATCCAAAGTTGAAACACAATGGGTATCAACCAATTGATGCCAAAAGTAAATGAGTATTCACGAATCAACCGAAAACAAACCCAAACGACAAAAATCTTACACAAATCGATAGATCAAGTGACGGCAAAAGCGAACGATGCTTGAGTAGTGGTGGACGGAGGTAATGAAGAAGAAACTGACGTGGCGGCTTTGGGCGGAGTCGGACGGGCTCACGAACGTGAGGAAGAAAATGGGGGTGGGGTTTGACTTTTTATATATATATAAAAAAAAAAAAACAACAACAACAATAATAATAAAACAAAAAAGGAAATAAATATAATTACATTTAATTCATTTCCGTTTTATGCTATTAAATTCCTTTTCGTTTCAAAAGAAAATTAATTCTTGTCATTAATTTCCAATTTGAATTTCAAATTGAATAATTTCACGCCAACAATTGAATTCCCGCACTAACACTTGAATTCAAAAAATGCCCTCCAACTAATAATAATTATTGAAATTCCAAATAATAAAATTACTGAAATTACTAAAAAATGTGCGGGGTGTTACATTCTTCCCTCCTCAAAGAACTTTCATCATCGAAAGTTCATTCTTGAAAAAAAAAACTCCGGGGGTGTTACAGGACCAGTCAATGTGAGACCATACCGGTATCCCCAATTTCAGAAGGATGAGATTGAACGACTAGTGAATGAGATGCTAATGGCTGGGATAGTACAACCAAGTTGTAGTTTTCGAGTCTGGTACTATTTGTTAATAAAAAAGATGGCAGTTGGAGATTTTGTGTTGATTATCGAGCCCTGAACAATGCCACCATCTCATATAAATATCTGGTACTATTAGTCAATAAAAAGGATGGTAGAGAGTAGATATGCACCCACCGCGAATGTATATGTAATTCGTTTCATCAATGAAATTGGAATATCAGAACCTAGCTATGATACCAATTGAAGGAACTTTTCAACAAGAGCATCCATGAGCGTGTTTGGATCTTTCCTATTTCATTAGGACTGAATTATCACACACACATTCTAACAAGCAAGTATGCATTTTAACACTAATTATAGGCATGCTTTAACAACAGATTAAGTAAACGTACTAGTTGAAGACTGTCTTCACTTCGAACTCAATCCAGCAGAAGCAACCCTCTACGGTCTTTATTGCCCAGCAAACAGTCGCCTAGCAGCACGATCGTCTACACGAACAAGCAGCAACTGGAGACGACACCACCACTTAAAGCCCTTGGTATTCTCGGAGTGAGAATCCAAAGAGTGGACATTGATGGAATTGGTAAAGGAAGGAGGAAAGAACGATCGTGTAGAACGACAAGCAAGTGGAAGATAGTAGGTGACTATCGTATAGTCAAGTGCTTATCGTTTGAGAAAGGTACACGATTGTGTAGCTTTTACTAAGCGATCGTTTAGTAATTAGTAAGCGATCATTTAGAACACTCGGCGTGCTAAGCGATCGTTTAGAAAAACTGAGCAATTGTTTAGAGAACGCGTGCGATCATTTAGTACGCGGGGTGTGCAATCGTTTAGGCAATAAGGTGCTATCACATAGGCTCTCAGCTAAGCGATCGTGACGTTTCCACACCTTGAGCGATTTTTTCGAACTCTTTGCAAAATGAAAACAATTTTTTCATTTTATTCTTCAGTTACAATAACTGAAATTAATTTTCCCACTAACACACGATACATGAGAAATTTCCAGCCAATTATCATATAACCGACTAATTAAATAATAAATGAATATAATCATATTATATTTTTATCCTATAGTTTGATATCATATATCTACTATAGTAATTTCTCCTCTACTTGATATAAATCATATTTATATCCAATTTCCTCCAAAATAATATATTTCATACATTTAGTCAATTATATCATATATAATCAAACTGCCTCTTGCCAATTTGAACATTTCAAAGTGACCCAAAATCTGATTTTCAACTTTATCCAAGCTACCTAGGGGACCTTATGGACTTGTGGCTCGAAGCTCCAACGGTACATAAATAGCTGACTAAACTCTTTACCCACGAGATCCACCATCTGTTAACTGTCAGACATTCTACTAATGACTAACAGCTGAACTCTTCTTACCACAGATATATTTCTGTGTCCATCGGATATAACCAATCATGAGTACGATGACCCTTCACAAATGCTCATAAGTATAGCTGGGTCAATTTGCCGTTTTGCCCATGTAGTTACATCTCACTCCTTAAGTATCACTGATTCCTCTAATGAATAATACAACATAGTCCAACTATGTGTGAACACCTCTCGGGCCAAGAGAAGGTGTGTGGCGCCACATCGTTCAAGTCCTGGAATCAGCCCTTAAGGGAGCTATCTATCTACTTGCCCCTACTCTGAGAAATGAGTGAATTCCATCTTGTTTAGCTGAGTTCCCAACTCCCATATCAGACGAATCCCCAAAATGGTAGGTTTGAGTCTGCGACCTGGCCATTTGCACCCATAAAAATCAAAGGACCGCCCTCGATGGCAGGAGTTCCCAACTCACTCAGGATTGAAGTCATGTTATCTATGGCTATCCTAGTGAAGTGAAATCTTTGTCATGAACGGTGTTATATAACGAGACGTTCAAACTCTTTGTATAGGACACCCTCGCTCGCATGTCCCCTACACGAATGATCAGGATCAGACAATCTGTGACAAGTCGCAACATTTGTGACCATTCCACAAAGCGAGCCGCATCTATAGCATTACCAGGATAAGGTTTCCTTCCTATATCCTTATATTACAGACCATTTTGGTTATCACTTAAGACATGATCCACTTGTATGTCACCACATACATGCTTAAGTTACATACAGATAACTAGAGATTTTAGGTTTATTGGTTTGTGGTAAAGCAAATAAAACAAACAACTGAGCAAAATCAAGAAGTGAAGTAAAATATCATATATTATACATCACAAGCGTTCATACAAACTGTTTACAAACTATAGGACACAAGACTTTAGGACATCAACCCCAACAATTCTGGTGGTAGACGAATTATTAGACGAACTGTTCGAAGCCATTGTTTTCAAAGATTGATCTCAAATCTGGTTATCACTAAAATTAGAATGAAGTCGTCCGACGTGCATAAAACAGCATTTCAAACACACGAGGGATACTATGAGTTCTTGGTCATGTCGTTTGGATTGCAGAATTCCCCATCAACCTTTCAAGTTATCATGAATGACATACTTCGACCTCATTTACATAAGTTTGTGTTGGTTTTCTTTATGACATTTTAATCTACAGTAAGTCATTGGAAAATCATATGGGTCATTTCACAACGCTTTTGGGGATTTTGATTGAAAACCAGCCAATAGAAAATTTCAAGAAATGTCAATTTGGAGCTGCACGTGTAGAATATCTTGGACATACCATATTTGCGAAAGGTTTGGCAGTTGATCCATCGAAAATTGAAGTGATGAAGAATTGGCTAACTCCTCAAACTATTAGAGAGATCGGGGGATTCTTGGGGTTGACAGGGTACATAAATTCATGGCAAATTATGGGAGTATAGCTTTACCTTCAACACAACTATTGAAGAAGGACAACTTTGTCTGAAACCCGGAGGCAAAGGAAGCCTTCTATCTCTCAAGTCTACCATATTTGTCGTGCTAGTCCTAGCTCTACCTAATTTTAGAAAGCCTTTTGTTTATTGAAAATGTGATGGGATTTGAATCCCGAGCGGACGTGTGAGAATGCCTTACATCCCACAAATCGATTTTTACATAAACAAAACCAGTATAAAAACAGAATATCTGTAGAATAAACATATGAAATAGCATGCTTTAGAGAAAGGAAATAACCATTCTCACCTTTGTATATTTCCAAGCTCCTAGAACGTGTTGGAGTTAATGTCCTAAATCGAGTGTATCTTGTAGTTTATAAAGACAAATTATATATCTAATAAAATAAAATATATTTTATTAATGTTTAGACTGCATTAAATCAATCCAATAAACTAAGATTCAAAATTATTTTATGAAACTTAAACATGTATGTGGAGACATACAAGTGGATCACGTTTAAGTGATAACCAAAACGGTCTGTAGTAGATGGATAAGACTGGGTACCTTATCTTGGTGACACTATGAATACAACGTACTTTGTAGATATTACAATTGTTGTAAAGTGCTAAAAATGATCTGATCCTGATTGCTCGTGTGTAGACATGTGAGTTGGGGTATTCTATTCAAACAATTTGTATAAGTCTGGCCCCAAAATAAATAGTCTCTCTATATAAAATCATTGCTAGAAGAGACTTACATTTCACTAGGATGACCATAGGCGACTTACCCTTAATCTTGAGTGAGTTGTGAACTTTTGTCTATGAGTTCAATCCTTTGATTTGTATGGGTGAAAGTGGCCTTATTAGCTGACTCAACGAGTTTACCATTGTGAGGACTTGTCTGAGTAGGGAGTTGGGAACACAACTATACAAGATGAAATTCACTATTTTCCCGATCTTAAAGAAAGTAGATAAATTGCTCTTTTAATAACTTATTTCGAGTCTTGAACATTGAGGTCTTAGCCTCTCACTAGCTCAAGAGGTGTTAGTTTATAGATAGACTATAAATTGTCTTGAACATTTTAATAACTGATTTTGAGTCTTGAACATTGAGGTCTTAGCCTCTCACTAGCTCGAGAGGTGTTAGTTTATAGATGGACTATAAATTGTTTGTTCATTAAAGGGATCAGTTGTATTTAAGGAGTTAGATGTAACTACTGGGGTAAAACGGTATTTTGACCCAACTATAGCTACGGGCAATTTCTGAAGGGTTGACTCTCTGTTGATTGGTTATATCCGTGGATACATAAATAAATCTAGAATGCAAAGAGTGCAACTATCTATCTTTAGTGAAGTGACTGGTAGTTAATGAAAATTGATTAATTTACTTAAAGAGTTTAATTAATTAATCTTATATCATTGGAGCTTCTAATTTGTAAGTCCATAAGGTCCTCTTGTTAACTCACTAAAGGATATATAAGAGGAATAGTTTGAATTCTCAAATCAATTGCATATTAATGAAATTAATATAATATGGTTAATAATAGATGTGCTCTATAATTAAGAGAGAAAAATATTTGAAAAAGATTCAAATATTAAAGAGATGTATACATATAAATATGTGATAATTATATGTTGATTAATTTCATATTAAATATGATTTAATATAGTCGCTTGATTGATTAATTAATGGTTAATTAATGGTTAATTAATTAATTTTTTATAAGTAGAGATAAATAAACATATGGTGTTTAATTATTTATTAATTAATTATATATATTAAATTGGATTTAATATATATGGTTATTTAATTATTGGACTAATTAATGAAATAAAGTTATTTAATTAAATTAGAACTAGAATATGAATAAGAAAGACTAGAAGAAGGGGGTCACCACTCCTCTCTAGAAATAGGTCTTCATGGCCCATGTTTGTGACACACTTGAATTGGGAATTCTGAATCTTAGTTTCTTACTACTTCTCTCTGAATCTCTCTTATTGTCTCTACCACTTATTCTTCCTCTTCCGAGGCTTGGAGACCACACATCCAATTCTTGGGATCCTAGAGAATAACAAGGTTTCACTTATGGTGGTGTCCCTTGGTCATTGAAAAGACGTTTCGAAGAAGACGCGGAAGGAATCGTGAAGAATTTGGGAATCTACAAAGGTAAGGTTTAACTCTTCTCTCTTTTCTTCTCTTAAATGCATGCTAATATTGATTGTTGATCTATTATGATATTATTTTATACAGTATTTTGTTTATATAAAATTGAAAATAAAATTGCAAGGTGATCACATGCTTCCACTTGGGATTCTATCCCTTCGAATGATCTTCTCGATATTCCAACGAACAACTCCTCCAACGAGCTTGAACATGAATGTCTTCTCGAACAATCTTGAATACAACTACGAAAATAACCTTGTTATTCTCAAGGATTCCAATAGAATGATATGTAGTATCCAACTATCGGAAGAGGGTGAGGAGGAAAAATCTTTGAGAGAGTAGAGAGGATTTTTTTTTCTTTGTCGCTTAGGGAAAATTTTGCAAAATGAATGCTTGCCTCAAAAGGGCCATAAGGAAGACTTTATATAGAGGAGGGTCAACCCCTTCTCCAAGTCTTTTTCCATTTTTTTTCTTGTGCACAATTAATTGAATAACACTTATTTAATTAATTAGCACATTAATTAAATAACTATTTATACATTAAATCCAATTTTTATATATATATATATATATAATTATCATAAACATCGTATGTCTATGTGTAACACCTCTCTATTTATTAATTCATTCTTTGTGAATCTAATTCACTTGAATTAACTATTTAAATATCATTCAAATGTTTCTTTCCAACTTAATTTGAATTACAAATCACATCCATAATCAATTACATATTAATCATATTAATATACAATTTCCTCAACTTGATTTGAATAATTCAAATCATTTCGCTTTAATATCCTTTAGTGAGTTAACAAGGGGACCTAGTGGACTTGTAGATCAGAAGCTCCAACGATATGAGATTAATTAACCAAGTTAATCAATATTCGTTAACCGTGGGTACACTCTATTAAAGATCTACAGTTGCACTCTTCTCACTACAGATATATTTATGTGTCCACAAATGTAGACTAATTACAACATGTTAGTCCTTCACGAGTGTTTGTAGCTCCAACTGGGTCAAATTGCCATTTTACCCTTGGATTACATCTGACTTCTTAAGTACTAATGCTCCTCTAATGAACAATTTGTTTATTGTCCAACCAATAAACAAAAATCCCTTTAGGGCTAGAGGGTAGAACCCTTTATTCAAGTCCCGAAAGATATCACTTAAGGGAATACTCATCTACTTAGCCTGAAGACGAGAATGAATGAATTTCATCTTCTATTATTATGTTACCAGCTCCCCACTCGGTCTTGTCCCCAAAATGATAGGCTTATTGAGTCGGTGAACTGGCCACTCTCACCTGTACAAATCAAAGGACAATCCCTTATGAACAAGAGTTCATAATATATTTAGAATTAAGACTAAGTTGCATAGGTCATCTTAGTGAAATAAAAACCTAACTAGTCAATGGTATTACATCTAGTGGTTACTATTTCGCAGTATAGTCTTATGCAAACTTGCATATGATACCCCTACTCGCATGTCACCTACACGAACTCGTTGGATTATTACGTTTGTATTAAATACAAAATGGGTCGTATCCATAGTGTTACCAAGATAAGGTACCCATCCTTTGTTGGGGTTTGTGCCCTAAAGTCTCGTATCCAGTAGTTTGTAAACAACTTTGTACGAACACTTGTGATGTATAATATAAATGATATTTACTTCACTACTTGACTTTGCACATTTAGATGTTTTTCATTTTACCATAAACCAATAAACTTAATATCCTTGGTTATCTGTATGTAACTTAAGCATGTATGTGATGACATACAAGTGAATCATGTCTTGAGTGATAACCAAAATGGTTTGTAGTATATGGATATAGGAGGGAAACCTTATCCTGGTAACGCTACAAATGTGGCCCGCTTTGTAGAATGGTCACAAGTGTTGTGACTTGTAACAGATGATCTGATCCTGATCATTCATGTAGGGGACATGAGAGCGAGGGCGTCCTATACAAAGAGTTTGTATAAGACTTGACCACAAAGTGTTAACGTCTCGTTATATAATACCATTCATAACTGAGACTTCACTTCACTAGGATGACCATAGGTAACATGACCTCAATCCTAAGTGAGTTGGGAACTCCTGCCATTGAGGATGGTCCTTTGATTTACATGGGTGCGAGTGGCCAGAACGCCGACTCAAACCTACCATTTTGGGGATTCGTCTGATTTGGGAGTTGGGAACTTGGTTACACAAGATGGAATTCATTCCTTCCCTGAGGCAGGGGTAAGTAGATAGATAGCTCCCTTAAGAGTTGATTCCAGGGCTTGAACGATGTGGCGCCACACACCTTCTCATAGCCCGAGAGGTGTTCACACATAGTAGGGCTATGTTATATTGTTCATTAGAGGGATCAGTAGTACTTAAGGAGGAAGATATAATTACAGGGACAAAATGATAAATTGCTCTGATGTAATGACGAGCATCTGTGAAAGGTCATCGTACTAATGATTGGCTATATCCAATGAACACAGAAATATATCTATGGCAAGAAGAGTTCAATTGTCGGTCTTTAGTGGAATGTCTGGCAGTTAATGGATGGTGGATATCATGACTAAAGAGTTTAGTCAGCTATTCACGTACTGTTGGAGCTTCGAGTCATAGGTTCATAAGGTCCCTTTGGTAGCTTGGATACAAGTTGAGAGTAAGTTTTTTAGTCAATTTGAAATGTTCAAATTGACAAGAGGGAGTTCGATTATATATGATATAATTGAACGAGTTAATTAAATATGATATAGTTAACTTTATGTATGAGATACATTAATTTAGAGGAAATTGGATATAAATATGATATATATCTAGTAGAGAAAAAATATTATAATTAATATATGATATTAATTTATAAGTTATGAATGTGATAAGATCACATTCATTGGACGGTTATAAAGGAAATGGGAAGGCGCTTCTTCGTTCTAAATAATGGATGAGTGCATTATAAATAGCAGACGGTGTGTTAATCTCGTTGTGTGCGGATATTATGAAAAAGATAGTGTCATCGTTTAGAAAATCAGTGCCTATACGATAGTGACTGCACGATCGCTTACATATACAATATTGTTAAGTGATCGCATATCGATTACACCGTCGCACATTATTATCTAAACGATTGTTTACCTTTTTCCTAAGCGATCGTTTAGCTCCCGATATTTACTAAACGATCGTATTGATGATCGCTTAGTTTTTTTCTACGCGATCGTTTGGCCGATCACTCACCCTTTTCCTACATGATCGTTTACCTTTTCCTACACGATCGTTTAGAAGGTCGCTTACTTTTACTACACGATCGTATACTTCACCTAAACGATCAAGCATATTGTCTATGCGATAGACGACCACATCTCTTACTTGCTTGATCGTTGTGTACGGTCTCTCTTCTTCCTTCCCTCTACCAAATCTGAACAAAGCCCACACTTTGGATTTTTACTCCAAGAATACTAAGCGCTCTGAGTGGTGTTGTCTTCTCCGTTTCCTTCTGTCCGAGTGTTGATTGTTCGAGGTAGACGGTTAGACTTCAGACTCGCTGTGAAGAAGAAATCTTCATATGGTATGATTTTTTTATCTCTTTAGCATTATGAAAGTATGTTTGAATATATATGCGGTAATTCTGTCACAATGAATTGGAAAAATCCGCTTCCGCTCGTAGGTACTCTTGAATAAGAGTTCCTTCATCCTTATCCCTATACTATAAGACCTTTAGGTTGTATCTTGAATATTGATCACTGTATATCTCCACATACAGTCAAAGACTTATAAGGCAACCTTGGATCTTAGTTTATTGGATTTAGTAAGACAAAATAGAAAACAACACAATAGCATTTATTAAATTAACACCTAAAACTCTTTATTGATGATGGTCAATTAATAACACTCACTATCCACGAGTTTTAAGGCATCAAATCTAATAAAATGATGCTTGGGGAGTAGGTGTTAGAGCAGTTTTTATGAAAAACAAATGACCACTTGCCTTCTTTAGCCAAGCCCTACCACCTACCCCTCGTTTCAAGACCGTTTATGAGCGTGAGCTCATGGCGATTGTGTTTGATGTGCAAAAATGGAGGCCTTACTTGTTGAGCCAAAGGTTTATTGTGCGAAATAATCAAAAGAGTTGAAGTTTCTACTCGAGCAATGCGTGATTGCAGGCAAATATCAACGTTGGATTGCAAAGTTGATGGGATATGATTTTGGAATAGAACACAATAGGGGATTAGAGAACTCAGCAGCGGATGCCTTGTCGTGCCTACCCCCAACAATGGAACTAGGATTATTGAGCATCGTAGAAGGTCTAAACATTGCTATATTCAAATATCAGATTTAGGCAGATGAAGAGTTAGGTAAAATTCGTAAACAACTCCTAGAAGGACAACCGGCTGCTCCGAGTTATTCATTGCAAGAAGGCCTTTTATATTATAATGGTTAATTGGTACTTCCAGCCACATCTCCTACAATACCATCTAGCTGAGTCTCACAATAGTCCAATCGGGGGCCATCAAGGAGCTCTTAAAACATACCAACAGTTGACTAAAGAGGTGTATCATAAGGGTATAAAGGCACGGGTCCAGTTGTTTGTGGTTGAGTGCGAAGTGTGTCAATAAGTTAAGTATCTCATTTTAACTCCAACAGGGTTGCTTTAGGCTATAACAATACTGTACAAGGTATGGAAGGGCGTTGCCATGGATTTTGTGGAAGGATTGTCAAAATTAGATAATTATGACACAATCATGTTGGTGGTCGACCAGTTGTCCAAATTCGCACACTTTGTCCTCCTTCAATGCTCGTTCACTACCCATTCAGTGGTTGCAATTTTCATCAAGGAAATCGTGTGCGTACATGGGTACCCTTGAAGTATTATATCAGATCGAAACAAGATCTTTATGAGTTTATTTTGGGAAGAACTATTTATGTAACGTCCCAATTTCAGGAAAATTTAAGTTAATTATCTAAAATTATTGAGTTTAAATTTCTATTTCATTTGGAAAATTGAGATTAAATTGAAATAATTGAAAAAAATTTATTGGTTAAATTGAATTTAATTGATTAGATATTCGAACTGATTATCTTGAAAATATTGAATTTTGCTTTCCTTTGATTTTGGATTTTAGGGCCAACTTAAAAAAAATAAAATTAAAAGAGACAAATAATTTCATGTGGTTTTGAATTGATTTAAATATTTGGAAGGATTTAATTTGTATCAAATTGATGGATCTTATGCCCTTTAATTTTGATTTTTAAAGCCTAAATTAAGATAATTTGAAAAGTTAATTGATTTATAAATTTAATAGAATCTTTGGAGATTTTGGAGATATTGTGATAAAATATTTTATTTATCTTTTCAAAATTTGAAAAAAAAAATAAAAGAATTGAGATTTTTTTCGAAATTAAATGAGAGTGAAAAGAGACCAAAAATTGGGGAGAAAACAATTCGATTTTTTCAGAGACAGCTTCCACAAAATTGTCGATTTCCGGAGTGAACGGTTGAATCATTGTTTAAAGCTCTGATTTGTTCATAATCACTATTGAATAAAATCTGTAAAACTAGAAATTCCCCTTCTCCCTCACTCTCGCAAACCCTCCTCATGCAAGACCCTCACTACCAGCCCCTAGCCTAAATAATTTATGTCGTCTGACAGCAACACTCTCTACCTATCTATGGTAGCCATGAGCCGACGTGCCATCAGCCGTCACTGCCCGATCTTTGCCGGAATCTTGAGAAAAATCTGGGGTAAGACTTATGTTCCTTATAATTTGGGAGGTGAAATCCACCTATTTGATTTTGGGTTAAATTAGTAACCTCTATTTGGTGTGAAACTTAGATTCAAGATTTGGAAGTTTTAAGGCATTGACTATCAAGCTAGAGACCATTTTTCGTTTTGCAGAAAATTGGTAAAGATCGGTAAGTTTTGGGTAAGTTGTTGGTTGGTTATTCCTTTAGATTGAGAGTAATAGTTGAAAAATTAAATTATTGATTTTGGATTTAATTCTTGATCAGAATGGCTAATTGAATCAAGTTTTGAAATTTGTCTTGGACCAACCACAACTTTGGGTTGATTCAAGTTTTCCGAAGGTTTTAAGGAATTTTTTGCGTGGACTTTTGTAACCAAGTTGAGGTAAGTGGTACTATTACCGGTTCCTTTGTGCCAGGCGACCTAGATTAGAATTATAAAGTTAATTAATGGACTCTAGAAGCACAATTTTGTCGTTATGATATACTTGTTGCATGACAGTTATGAGTATTATAAGCATGTTTGAATTTCTAATCAGTACTGAAATTATGTATGTGATGCATGACCAATAGGACAGTTTACCGTCTCGCCTGGACGCATGTTTTATTTCAAAGGACCGATGGGTCTAGTTTCATGTTTAACGGTGTGCTACGAGCCACTAGACATGCTTGAGTCGACAAGTTCACGTTCATGTTATTTTCATGTCTGACGGTGTACCTATGGGCCACTAGACATGCATGAGTCGACAGGTTCACGTTCATATTGTTTTCATGTTTGACGGTATGCCTACGGGCTGCTAGACATGCGTGAGTCAACAGGTTCACATTCATGTTATTTTCATGTTTGACGGTATGCATACGGGCCGCTAGACATGCGTGACTCGACAAGTTCACATTCATGTTATTTTTCATGTTTAACGGTGTGCCTACAGGCCATTAGACATGTGTGTCAAGGCAAGACAGTACGTCTTTTGGTTTCTTTTCATCATCTAAAACCGATGTATTTGTTTAAGCCACGGGTCATCATTATCTGCTCGTGGATGCATAGCCTGATTCCGGTAATGGGATCACTTACTGAGTATTTTTATACTCAACCTTTCTTAATTTATGTTTTTCAAGTAAGGATAGGAACGGATTGGTGGGTGACAAGAGGGACCTGTGATCGTGCCATATGGGACATGTAAATCGCTTCTGCTCAGTTCATGTTTTTAAGCTATTTAAAAATTTTGATTTGAAACTCGATGTTAGTCAAAATTTTATCTGTTTAAGATTTTTTTTCCTTCATTGTTTTAGCGACCCCGAACAAAGGTTTTACTTATTTGTTATTTATTTTGGAAAACTGTCTTTATTATTTTAGTAAAATTTATTTTCCTCAATGGTCAAAACGTTTTGAATGTAAATGTGTAATTATGAGTAACGACCCTTATCAGAGTACTCAAAAGGTCGGGTCGTTACAATTTAAAGTATCGAGTACACAACTATGGTGAAGCATAACCGACCATTCGCAAACCGACAGGTAGACAGAGGTGGTTAATCGCAGCCTTGAAACATACTTAGGGTGTTTTGTAATGGTGAATCCAAGGCAGTGGTTGAAATGGCTCCTATGGGTAGAATTTAGCTATAATATGGTTGTTCACTAATCTCTTGGTGTATCCCCCTTTGAGGTTCTGTATGGAAGGTAACCATCATCTTTGTTGAATTATGAATGGGGTATGAATGCATTCAGTGAAGTGGATCAACAATTACAACGATGTGAAAAGATGTTGGCAATCTTGAAAACAGTCTTGCAAAAGGCACAACAATGTATGGTTAGTGTGGCCAATAAGAAGCTGTGGGATGTGGAGTATGAGGTGAATGATTGAGTTTATTTGAAGTTATGCTCATATCGACAAACCTCTTTAACGTGACATACTCATCTTAAGTTTGCCCCAAGAATATTTGGACCACATCAAGTCACTGCTCGTGTGGGAAAGGCGACTTACCATTTAGAGTTGCCATAAAACTTTGGTAACCATCCTGATTTTCATGTATCTCTTTTGAGGAAAGTTGTTAGAGCCAACTTACCTACGATTCCACTTCCCCCTATGGTGGCATCAGATTTAACATATGTTTACAATCGGCGGAAGTGTTGGGAATGCGCAATTCCCCCACTGAAGATGGAGTTATCGAAGTCTTAATTCATTGGAGAAATGGTCTACCAATAGATGCTACTTGGGAGATAGCTACGGTGATCAATGACCAGTTTCCTGATTTCCACATTGAGGACAAGGTGGCTCTTGAGGGGGCGGGTAATGATAGGCCTGTATCACTAAGGTTTATGTGAGAAAGTACGGGATGAAGAAAGGTGAGCATATATGAGAGAATATGTTAGTTATTTACGTATTCTGATGTGCGCCCGAGAGAATATTGAGAATATTGTTAGTTAGGGTGAGGTGTGAAGGTCGTACGAGAGGGAGGTATATATGAGAGGTAAGGTTGTAGGTAAGAGGCATATGGAAATTGTTCTTTATATTGGTTCTCTTTGAGAATTGGAGAGGTAGGGAGCTCTCGAATCTTCCCTTGTTTATGTTATTAAATAAAATTAAAAGTGAAAACCTATCATAATGATAATGCGAAAAGTTGAACTTTTGACTTTAAAGAAAGAAAAATAGGACAGTTAACGTATGTTGGCAACTCAAACTTTTACATGGAACTTCTTTATTTCTTGAGTTTAAAGCATTTGCATATATATTCACGGTACCCAACTAATTAGATATTAGTTTGTATGCATATAAATAGAATAAGAGTATTTAAGAGTAAAAGAAAAATATACCTCATGACTCAAGTAATGGTAGCATTTTGTCAAAGGAATGAGTCTTTTAGGGAAATAATATTAAAATAACTTTCATTTAAATTAATTAACTTTCATTTGATTATTCTAAAAAGGAACAAAATTGACCAAACACACACACCACACAAAATTCAAGAAAAATTCCCCCCAAGTCCAAAAAATCTCAATAACCTGCCTTACAAACAAATGCGAATCACAAAAAGGCAAGAAGAAAGGGTCAACAACTTTATTTTTCTGTGAAAAATACATAATGAATTTAATAGAATTTATTTAATATGCAAGAGAAGAAGAGTAGACGTGCCGTATGTAAACAGTATATCATACAGGGGTGATTATCAAAATGAAAAATTATATCCTTAAAAGTTAATGGAAATTTCTAAAAGAAAGCATCTACCAATAAAGTTTCTTAATTGTCGATATCATGATTGAAAAAGAGTACATTGATTTCAATTTTGTGAACCTTGACTATAAAAACATAGGTTGTTCTCAAATAAAGGAAAATAGACTAACTTATTTACTAATATAACAAAATGGTAGTCTATTAGTGTCTATTAACAATAGACCACAATAGATTATGATAGACTAGAAGTCTATCGTGGTCTATGATTTGTAAATAATGACATTTTGTTAAATAGTATTATAAAAACTAAAAAAATGGGGAATAATTTGACCAATTTTTGGGATGTTATTGAAAGAAGGGGTTCTTGCAGTGCGCCAAGTAGCAACAGAGTTTTAAAATTGAAAAGGCTTTCAAATGAGACAGCATTGGATAATTACAAAATCAACAAATGTCTGAGCTCAGAATCAATAAAAATTGATCGGATACTTCCAAAATAACATTTTTTTCCCTTTTTCTTGTTGATGGAATTATTTTAAAATTTACAACACCAAATCCTCTCCTCATTTCCATGCTTCCTCCCATCACCTCCATCCAATGCTTCTTCAAGCCACCTTTGTTCGCTGCCCAAACAATTTAAACTTCATTTAGAGAGCAGAAAGAGGCAAATAATAATTGATTTAGACAGTATATAAACTCTTATCATATCATAAACTTTGATTAATATAGAACTTACTCGTTTCTCTTCTTCCATCTTAGCCTTGATGTAAGAGTAAAGTGCTACACCTGCAATTGCAATGCTGGTTCCAATACCAGTCTGTGTAGAGATTTTGTTGCCTACAAGCAGAAAATTTTATTGCAGCAATTGACAGTAGAAAAGTGGAATTTATAGACAAACAAAAAGATGAAGTATTACCAAAGACAATGATGGAGAATCCAATCACAAATACACGTTTCAGCACATTTCCAACTGCATGGGTAAGTGGTGCCACCCTCTCTAAGGTGTTGGTTGCTAACTGTCAAGTCATCCAAAGCAAGATTTTTCTCTTCAAACCATTGAAATTTACAGCCTCTCTTAGATATAAAAGGAAATTAGGCAACGTACCTGATTGTAAAGGTGATAAAACATCCCTACCCAGAAGAGATCTGAGATGAATTTGGTTAGACCAACTTTGGCTATGGCATCATTGAAACCAAATTTCAGTAGTTGAGGCCCTTCCACCTATCAAAAACCACAATGCAAGATTGTGAAAAATGAAATCTTATTCGCTCTATTTGACAACCATTTCGTTTTTAGTTTTCTGTTTTTGAAATTTATGTTTGTTCTCTCCCCCATTTCTTTACTATGGTTTTCACCTTAGAAAGGTTGGATATTTTTGTCAAATTCTAAAAACAAAGACTATTTTTTAAAATTTTCAAATTTTGGCTTGATTTTTAAAAATATTGTAAAAAATAGATAACAAAAAAAAGAATCTTACATTAAATAGCCAATCAAGAATCTAAAAATTTAAGCTGATAGGTTACGATATCATTATATCAACACTCTCCCTCACTTTAACTTAAAAATTGATAGAATGTCAAACAAGTGGGTGATATTAATTTAGGAGCAAATCATAATGTACAGATTCACACCCAAGATCTCCTACTCTGAAACTATGTTCAATTACCAATCAACCAAAAAGCTTAAAATTGATGGATTATAGTACTTTGGTATCCTGGCAAAGTGAAACTTACAATTACAGCAGGTGGAATGCAGAAAAGGAGCGCAATAATGGAAATATAGGCATAGACGTTGGTGCTGTCCATGTCAGTCTGTAAACAAAGCATAGATCAGTTCCAGTTACACATGCTAGAGTCTAAAAGAATAAAAGGTAAGGTAAGTTGAAGATAACCATGGCTTTCTTTGAATAAATACTTCTGTAGGTAAAGGAGATATTGGAAATCATAGCACTAATGAAACCAGTCCAGTTAAATGAAAGCTCAGTTAAGGATGCCATTGACACACCTGCATTGGTCAATCCATACAAAAGCATCATCACATGAAACCAAATCTACATGACAACACAAGAGACCTCAACTTCAAAGTACAATTATGGGTTCATATTACACATCAAAATGCAAGTAAAGGGAAAAGGATTTACCAAGGACAACGGGAGCCAGTGAAAGCCACAAGGTAATGGGAATGGATTGTCCCAAAATGAATTGAGAAGCGGCAGCGTTAAAGAACGGTTCCAGAGCTGAAAATGATTGAACAAGATTTTCAGCAAAACAACAAAATTCAGGAACATGATGTAAAAGGATTCATTAGTGAATTTGGTGGTTTAACCTTTGATTGTGTGAGTGAATGAGACAGCAACAGCTGCAAATGAGACATTGCTAGTGACATGACCAAGTGCATGACAGAAAGCTACAGGGATCAGCAACTTCAGGAGGGTTGAATCAATAGGCTGCAAGCCAAAACATATGTTAACAATAGAGAGAAGAGAGTTATCCTTATACCAAGGCCAGAGAAGAGAGGAACTAGCTTTTGACATTGTTAAAAGTACCAATCAACCTAAAAGCTTACGCCGATGAGTTACGATAAACTTAGTTGTATCAATATTTTTTTACGATAAACTTAGTTGTATCAATATTTTTACACTCTCTCATTTGTGGACTTAAAAATTTGTAGAAGGCTCATAGACAATACAAGAGTTCAAACATCGTACATCCTACTCTGATATCATCTTAAATCTCTAGTAAATCCAAATATTTGTGAGTGCAATATTTTACTGCATCTTATATAATCTATTCACTTCTAAAATATTTTAAACTTTCCTTTTCTTCTGTTCCCTTTATAATGTAATTTCTAATAAACATGGTACAAAGGTTACAAAAGTTAAATTGCCATCTTTGAACTAAATAAAGGAGAAACTTTTTTCAATCAAAATTGGGATCACATCAATGTCTATTTTACTACCTCAATCAAAATACTCTTTATATTAGGTAATTAGTTTCAAATCAACTCCAGTTTACGAATTAGACAACTAATACTACTTAATTTGAAGAAACAAGGCAAATAAACAAACTAAAAAGACTAAAATGGGTATGAAAAGTTAAAAATAACAATTTTAATGAAGACAGAAATTGGTTTAGTGGGCTAGTAAGAGTTGACTTACTGCTCGCTTAGGAAGACCAACAGCCCAGCTTATCAAACAGTACACCACCCCAACTAATAAATGGATCACCGATACAAAACTGCCACGTAGACAAACACTCGATATATTAATAACAATATTAAAAAAATGAAAAATACAGGGATGAAAATGTAAAATGCAAATACATACTATGGATAGGGGAAGTAATTATATATCTTCTTGTTGAGGATATTGAAAATCACGTTCAAGAAGTACCTACAAAACAAAAAAGGACATCACAGTAATTTCGCACGACCCAACTCAAACCTGCCGCAACGTAATAATTACAGCCCGGCCTCCGCCGTGCAAAACACGTGACCAACACTTAAAACCTACCACATAAAGAAGAAGAATCCGGTGACCAACGCCGGGTACTTCTCGAAGAACCCCACCGGAGCAACCTTCGCCTCCCTGCAAGAGTTTAAAGAAAACAGAATCAGTTGAAAGGTGAATCACGGAGCCGGTCCGGTTCATAACGGAGGAGACGAACCTCACCCGGCGGAATCGCTACCTCCGGCGGGAGAAGAGGAAGCCGCCGCAAAGGTAGGGCGAATCGTCTCCCGTTTGGGCGAGACTAGATGCGGCGTATCGAGGAGTAAAGACGGGCGGAGTTGTCGTCCCCAGATCAAGTTGGCTCCCTCGGCGATGGGCCTGGTGTGAACGAAGGCGACATGGTTGGTGGTGGTGGTGGTGTCTCTGTGCAACTTGCGGAGAGTGGGAATGCCACCGGCGAAGGAAGTGGCGCGTGAGAGCAACTGGGACTCCATAACTTCAGCAGCAGCAGAGAGTGGAGTGAGAGAGGGAAATGTAGAGGGCTTATCGCGAACCAAGTTCTGGCGGTAATTCCTTGAGATGTCGTATTATTGTACTATTGGATTGGGTGCGGTAAGGAATAGAGTATGGAATCGTGCAACCGGTTGTTAGGACGGTTGATGGGGAAAGAGAGTGACGTGGCGGAAGATGGGAGAATGAGATAAAGGAAGAGAGAGAAAGAGAGGGATAATGTGTGGACGGGAGTGGGGATGTGGTGGGGTCCAGTTATCGGGAGAGAGAGCGAATGAGAGATGGGAAGAAGCTGAGTTGTCAAATTGTGAAGGAGTTTGTTTCTGTTCAGATATCTCCTTATCGTTTCCACTTCCAATGTCTTTTCTTTGTGTGGTTTACTATACTTTATATACCCCATCACTAACTCCAACAAAAATCAAAGTTAGTGATTGATTATATACTTATAAAGCCGCTTACTTCTTTATTTTATTTTATTTTCTTTCCTTTTCTTTCCTTTTAAAGAGTAAAATTAATGATTGCGATACAATTGTTTGGTTTAAATTACATGTTGTTTCTTGTATTTTGATTATTTTGGTCTTTTCTATTTCCATACTTGTATTTTCTTCTTTTTTTCACTTTGATTTTTGTATTTCCAAAATTTATCATTTTGGATTTTTTTTTTTAATACTGTTAAAAAAAGTTGCCACTTTGATTTTCTTTTCTTAGTTATCTTATTTTTTAAATCACAATTTTAATATAAATGCTATACTCAAAATTTCTTGAAAGATCTGTATAATTGTATATTAAAGTCTGAGTTAATTATAGAAAATAATCACGAACTTTGTTCTTCGTTTCAAGAATATTCTTAAATTTTCAAAATTTTTCAAATGTTCTAACTATTGATTTTAGATAGAAATCGTTAGTATTTTTCAAAATACTCTACTTTAACTTTCAAGAGAAAATTTAAAAATAATTAGAAAATTAGTGTGAGAAAAGTGTCTTTATTGTTAGTTTTAGAATTTTTATGGTTGTTAAGGGAGGGAAAAAAAACAAAGGCATCCATATGAGTTGTTTTGAAAATAGTTCTTTTACCAAATCGAGATAATTTCAAATAAATTAACTATTTATGTATTATAATTTTTATATTTATGTTTGGTAGTTCTAAAAAAAAGAGTGTTTCTCTTCTTTATTTAAAGTTTCGATATTTATGGAGATAGGAGGAAATGAGAAGTGAGAGAAGTTTTAGAGATTAAGGAATAAAAGCAAGAGATTAGATAAATCATTTCATCCAAATATAGTAGTGGTATGAATACTTTTAAACATTTTTTTAAGATTTGAGGATATCAATGCAACTTTTAAAAGTTCACGGTGTGTTTTAAACAAGCCTAACAGTTTTATCTAAATATACTAACGATAAAGACAATTTTTTTTTTAAAAAAAGTTTAAGATTACTAATGAAACATTTGGAATTTTAAGGATATCTTTGAAGCAAAGTATCGATGATTTTATCTAAAACTAATTGTAGGAGTACTTTTGAACTTAAAAAAAAAAAAAAAAAAATTAAGGTATTATATTATTGAAAGTTTAGAAAGTTGGAGAGATATTTTAAAAACAAAGTACAAAATTAGGGTTCTTCTATAATTCAGCCAAAATATCTTTTTTGGGTTTTATAGTTGTGTTTGTGATTTTTTTGATATAAGTTTTAAAAAAAAGGAATTGCAATAGATGGTACTTTAAGAATAGTGTTTTATAGTCATGTATACTACCTTTGAGATTTTACAAATATGTCATTAAACCATACCACCTACAAATATTGACCAAATTTCGGCGACTAACCCCAACAGCGCTCCAAATGGTGGTGGACCAGGACGATAACGGTAGGCCATGTGACAGAGCAAGGAGAGGTTGAACAGGATGCGACGACCGCAAGCAAAGGCGGCAAGATATGGAGACAGATCAACACGCAGATGGTTCTGAGACGACGACTTGTGATTGACAGTGCGATCTGTGGAGCTACCTGCCTTCGCCTTACTGCCGCTTGTCCGTTCATCTCTAGCCACGTCACTCGATGATCGCCAGTTGTCATTGCCGATAAGCTTCCTCTGCGAGTTTCTCTCTCCTTTCTGTGCGGCAGCCCCTAAAGTCATACATAAAGAACCTTAATTAAATGAAGATCTATTTGATTACAAAAATTTTACAAGCATTTATTTACTTAAATGTCCTTAAATTTGAAACACTCAAATAACTAGTCATTTTCAATCGTGTATCAAGTGTCTATTGACAGTGCATCAAGTGTATATTAGTAGTGTATCAAAGGTATCAAATATATCAAGTATATATCAGTAGTATATCAAGGATATCAAGTATATCAAGTGTATATCAATAATGTATCAATGATGTATAAAGAGTATATCAGTAATAGGAAGGTAAAACGAAAGTTGAGTTTTTTTTTTTTTTTTTTTGTTATTTTTGCAAAAGTAATAAATCTGAGCTATATTATAGCCCTCAGTTCTAAAACTTATTTCGTCAAATCTACAAGAAGCTCTTACAAAAATGTTGATACCAATATGCATGAGTGGCAACATGGTCCCAACAAATGATGAAGAAGATGGATAAAGATATAATTTTACAACATTAACAAAATAAGAATGTAATTAAAATTGTATGAACTTATTCTTCACCGTGAATATCTATCGGAATAAAAAATTAAAAAAAGACACAGAGAGAACATTATAAATCAAAATCAAAGTATTATAATTTCAGAGAAAACTACATTTTTATTCTTTAAATTTTGAACTTAATTTCTATTCGATCCCAAGTTTTAAAATATTATATTTTTATCCTTAAATTTTAAGTTTTTTTTCTATTTAATCCCTAATTTTTTTAAATTTATACTTTTAACCTTGACATTTTACTAATATTCACTTGTAGTTTTTAATGTTGCGTTAATTAATTGACAAAATTAAATTAATTGTAAGAAAATTAATCTTCACTTATTTTCATGATTTTTTTAAAAAAATACTTACATGTCAATTATTTTAATTTAATTAATTGAAAGTTAATGCAAAAAACCAGAATGAGTATATGTGAAAATTCGAAGATAGAAATGTAAAGTATTGAAATCCATAAAATAAATGGAAATTAAACTCAAAATTCAAGAATAACATAAAAAATCCAGAGATCAAATAAAAATTAATTTCAAAATTGAGAAGTAAAAGTATAACATTTTAAAAACATAGGGATTAAATAGAAACTAAACCCAAAATTCATGCGACATAAAATATATTTTTCATTATTATTATTATTACCTTGAATAAAAAATTATTTAATTATTTTTGTATGGTCAGTATAATAATTCTAATTTCTTAATAAATACCATATTTAATGTAAGAATTATTCTCATTTATTAATATTAAAGTAAACTCATACTTGAATCAATAAATATTTAATATTATTTATGGATATTAAGAAAGTAAAACAGGACACAAATAAAATCTAAGTTTCAAATGAGTATGGACATAATTTCATTATAACATTGTTTACTCATGGATTGCTAGGCCAAATTACATCCGACCAATATTAAATCGTAGGACTAACATTCAACTGATATAAATATAAATATTTAGAATACTTGCATTTTATTATAGTTGAAAGACGGTAATAAAATTTGTTTTTTGAATTATATAAACAAATTGTCACGAGGACTTTTCAAATAATAGTCATCTTAATTTAAAATTATTCTCACCCAAAATTGAAAATACGTACTTGATTGCGAAGTTCTAATAGAAATTGTTGCATTACTGTTGACTAACACATGTCGCTTGAAAAGTTCAGCTCATCATTATTTATTGTGTTGTAGAAATATGAGAAAAAGAAATCCAAAATCTCTTAATTGTTTATTTGAATTCAATAGATGTATTGACATGCTCAAACCTTAACTTTAAGAGAGGAATAAATTCTGTTTAACTGGTCAAAAACCGATCATCAAATAAAATTTTGAATTATGCAAACTATTCATGTTTTTGTTAATTTATTGTTTATGGAAGTCGTGGAGAAATTTGATTACTAAACTATGCTTCGTAAGATCGATATGACAATTTTAGATGGATAAATACGATTTATTAAACTAATGAAAACTTCTTTTTAAATGTGAGTCTAATTAAGCAAATTAATACACTTTCAAAAAAGTAATTTAAACAATAATTTTATACATATACATTCTCTTCAAAATGACTAATAAATTGACATTAACAATTTCAAATATCAATTTTTTTTTCATTAAAGAAAGAAGGTGTATCAACACATTGACCTTCTAAAATTGTCATAGCTCTAGCAATTAAGTTTTTTCAAATAATTTTTCAAAATATTGATAATATTTTTTAAATAATTTATGTAGAAGAGCCTCTTGTTCTAAAACCAATTGAATGATCGGTACGTCAATCCTAGAGATTAAGTTTTTTTTAAATTGTCATAGCTCTAGCAATTAAGTTTTTTCAAATAATTTTTCAAAATATTGATAATATTTTAAAAATAATTTATGTAGAAGAGCCCTTGCTCTAATACCAATTGAATGATCTCTATGTCAATCCTAGAGAGGGTGAATAGAGTTTATTCAAGTTAATGCATTGTAGATCCAATTAAACAAATTAACAAAACAAATAATTTAAACAATAAATTCATGCAAATAAATTCAACACAAAATAATCAAGAAGTTGATAATAGTACTTTAAAGCCCCCAAATTGATCCTAATAACAAGATTGATAATAAATGTAAAAATTTAAGAACTACCAATCAAAATACACAAATACAAACAATTAACTTCAAGAATAAATATTACAATTAATTTCACGTAATAAACTATAATAACACGATAATTGTAAAATTAAAGTAGTATAGGGATACAGAAAATTAACACCGAAAATTTTTATAGTGGTTCAGTCAAACTCGATCTACACCACTTTTACAAGCGCCTCTTGGGATTTTGTAAAATGATCTCACCGCTCTTTTTACGGATCAAGAGCAACCCTTACAAAATATTTGGAAAAATTAAAGAACACACTTGAAAAACTCTCTAAAAGAGTGGATTTATAAATTTTAAGCTCACAACAAATCAATCCTCATGATACATAAATCTCTCTCAAAGAATAAGATGAAAAATAAGAAAATTGAAGTTTGGAGAGAGCAACAATGGATATTTAATGAATTAAGGAGGATTATTTTTTTTTGAAATTGTTGTTTTAATTTTGGAGAAGATGAAAAGTTTAAAAATGGATGGGTAGGTGAAAACCAAATTTAATTTGGATCATTTGATGTTGATAAAAGAAAATTGAATGAATGCGATTTAGACTAAACTAGCTGTCAGAGATAAACAAACAAATAATAAATAAAGAATACATACATACATACATATATACATATTAAAATCATTTTTGAAAACCTAACAAAAGAGCAAATGGTCATCATGTGTCCAAAATTAGCCGTTAGACACAAACATAAAATAACATTAAATTCATTTTTTTTTAATTTCATTTTCTTTTTAATACCAATCCAAAAATCAAAAGGTCAACATGTGTCATTCCTCCATTGTTGCAAGTGACCCATTTCAATTGATCTACTTTGATGAAAAAAATTATGTCATGTCATTAACTCGAGATTTTTTCGTTAAGCATGTTTCGGTCGTATCTTCTTCGTTTAAACTCCAATTTGAATGATTTAAATTACGTTGAAATCTTTATTCCGAGTCCTACACAATAAACTATTCATAAGACCAAAATTGTTAGTGAATAAGTTCAGGTTTGTTATCATCAAAGTATTAATTAATTAAATAATTAAAATTAATTAATTTGAGAGTAAGGACAAAAAGCTAATCTACATGCTTTGGTTAATACCTATCATGTAATAAACTAGATTTTACTTAAAAAAAGTATATTTTAATGTTTACCATAAATATGAAAAGGTGTGTCAATTTTAATATTACATGTTAGATTTTATCATTTTTACCTTAAACTTTGATAAAAAGCAATATAATCATTAACTTAAAACTTGAATAATTGTTGTAGTTATAAATATACATGGAAAACATATTTAGTATAAAATTAATGAAGCTTAAGAAAATAACAACCCTTAGAGGGCTTTTGTGTAGAAATTATAATATTTTGAAATATTGATTTACTTAATTTGGAGTTGATTTTTTCCCTCTAGATCAGTTAATCAATAATAATAGCACGATAATTATTGAGTAAACATATAGTCTTAAGTTGAAGGTTTGAACTTACCTATGACCACTCGTTGAACTAAAAAATTCTATTGGATTATTTTGAAATATTGGTTCTTTTTTCTTTTCAATCTTTTGTGCGGTTTAATGCCCACTCTAATAAATTAAAGTTTGCTTTATATATTATCGTTGACATGTATTTCAAAAAAAAATTATTTCGTAAAACTTAAATTTTGTATTTGTATTAATTTTATAGAAAATGAGTACAATCTCTAATACATAGTATTTTGATGCTTTCAAAATAAACTATAATTTTCAAGTTGGTCGATCTTCTTGAACGACCGACATTTGGGCTTGTTGATCTTCTTGGAGGATTAGTGTTCACACGAGGCTTTTGGAAAAATTTGAACTTAAGTTGGTGTTGATGTTAATTTGAAGCGATGTTGTTCGATCTCTAGTGCTTGATCCTCTGATTCTCTCTTGGTTGAATGAGTACACTTAGCCTTCAGAATGCTTGTGTCAGTCTTCATTCAAGCGTGGTCAGCTTCAAGAGTCAAGTAGTCTTCTGTCTTTTGATTGTAGAGAATTTCCTCTAAGCTCTCGTGTAGAATTTTTGACCCTGCAAATGACGAGAGGTTCTCTATTTATAGAGCTCCTAGGCTTCATGAGCTTGGCCTGACCTTTGGGCCTAATTAATTAGACTTAATCTGGTCTTTAGGCCTAATTAACTGGGCTTAGGCCTATTTTGGTATTTTAGGCCCACATTAAGCCTATATTTTGGTGTAACTGGGCCAACGCCCAAATTAAAACGTCAAATTGGTCGAAATTAATTTTACTCAATCGACGTCTACGATGAAAACACAGAATTTGTCTTCAATTTCAAATTGAGACAAAACTCTTAATTGATCACAAATTTGACGATTTTGAAATTTCATTAATTTAGCAAATGACGTGGCGGTTCATAGTTGGTCCGAAATCTCTGCTTCAACAATTATTATGTTTGAATGTGTGATATCTATAACTTAGTTTATTTTTTCATCTTTTTCTTGAAAATATTAATTTTTCCATCAACTTGAAAAGATAATATCAAAACTTATCCTCACGTTTTAGCTAATCAATTTTTACTTAAAAGTTTGAGAATCGATATAGTTTTTACCTTAGGCTTGCACTGGAATAAGTGCTGGTTACATCTTTCCTTGAAGAATTGTGAAGAAAATTTCACCATGACACTAAATGAATATAAAATATATGTTTAGTATGTTGTGAAATTGGAGATCACAAAGAAACACATGGAGAAAATATAATATAATAATAATAATAATATATAATATAAATGAATAACAAAAGAATATAAATATATATAGATATAAAATAAATAATTTAAGTAAAATAAATCATGAAATCATGAAATTTTCACTAAATTTTTCTCCAAAAATTTTGGATTTCTCACAAATCTTTACCATACTACAAAATGCATAAATGAACACTATTTATAGGAGAATTGACAAGTAGAATGTAGCTATCACGATACTAACCATGTATAAATTTGTGACACATGGGGTAACATGTTTAAGAGGTTCTTTTGGGATGGGCATCTATCTTCTATAATATTTATAATACTTCTACTTAGATGCCCATATATATATATATATATATATGAAATATGTTTTGTTAAAACCTTTCTAGGAAAAAATCCAATTGAAAAAAAATCCTAGTGAAGGAAAAAGATTACATATTGCATATAATCTAATAATTCTAAAAGAATATAATATATTTGCTCACCTTCATAGAAACATAACTTGAGATCTCCGAGTGGCCGCATTCCAATAATGTGCACCAATTTTTCAAAGGTTATTGTAGGTAATGACTTTGTAAATAAGTCTGTCAGGTTATCTTTCGAACAAATTTGTTGTACAGTGATGTCACCATTTTCTTCAAGTTCATGAGTATAGAAAAGTTTCAGTGAAATATGTTTTGTTCTATCTCCTTTAATATATCATCTTTTGATTGGGGTTATGCATTATGTGTTGTCTTCGTATAATATCGTTTGAAGATTTTTACTAGAAGACAAACCATATCTTCCACGAATGTGCTGAGTCATTGATGTTATAGTCTGTTTCACTGATCGCCGTGATATAGCAGTTCATCCACATGTGAATAGAGAACCTATTTGAGATCTACCTTTGTATGGATCAGTAAATATCCCGAATCTGCATAACCAACTAGATCAAATTTCTATTTATTTGAAAAAAAAAAATCCATGTTGATCGTTCTTCAGAGATCATGAAGTATATGCTTAACTCTATTGCAATGTCATTTTGTTGGAGAAGAACTATATCTAGCTAATAAACTTACTGAAAATGCAATATTTGGTCTTGTATTATTAGTAAAATACATAAGTGCATCAATTGCACTAAAATATGGTACTTCAAGACCAAGTAGTTCTTCATTATCATATTGAGGTCGGAATATATCTTTTCTCACATCTAATGAACGAACTTCCATTGAAATGTTCGATAGATGTGCTTTGTCCAGATAAAATCTTTTCAAAATTTTTCCTGTGTAAGTTGGCTGATGAATAAATATCACATCCACTAAATGCTTAATTTGTAAACCAAGGAAAAATTTTGTTATTCCGATATCTTTCATCTCATATTCTTTCTTAAAATATTCTATTGCCTTTGAAAGCTCTTCATGAGTTCTAACTTATTTAAATCATCAACATATATAGTTATAATAGCAAATCCTGACTGTGATTTCTTTATAAAAACACACAGACATATTGGATTATTTTGATATTCTTCTTTCAACAAATATCCACTTAGGTGATTGTACCACATTTATCCTGATTGTTTCAATCCATATAATGATCTCTGTGACTTTATTAATACAATTCTCTGGAATTTGATTTATATGTTTCAAATACCTTAAATCCTTTTGGGATTCTTATATAAATATCATTATCAAGATATCTATATAAATATACTGCGACTATTCATAAGATATCTATATAAACTTTCATAAATATCTTAATATAATTGCATCCACCACTGAAGAATACGTCTCCCATAATCAATACTAGGTTTTTGTGAAAAACCTTGTGCAATTAGTCTTGCTTTATATCTTGTGACCTCATTATTTTCATTTTTTTTTCCTTCTAAATACCCATTTGTATCCTGCAGGTTTGACATCTTCTAATGTTCAGACTACTGGTCCAAAAACCTAATATTTTGAAAGTGAGTTTAATTTTGCCTCGATTACTTCTTTCCACTAAAGCCAATTGTTTCTATATCGACATTCTTCAACAGATTTTGATTCAGAATCCTCCTTTCTAGATATAATATCAAGAGCAACATTGTATGCAAAAATGTTGTCAATAACTACATGAGTCTGGTTCCATCTTTTTTTTGCTATGACTAGTTTATTGAAATCTCATTATTATCTTTAGCCTTTAGGTATTTCAGCTTTCTCATTAGTTATGTCATGAATTTATTCATGGGTATTTACATCCTCAACCAGGTCTTCTTGACTATTAATTATTTTTCTTTTTTGAGGTTTTTTGTTTTTGTAACCTATTGGTCTATCACGCTTATGGCGCGTCCTAGACTCATTAGTGACAACTTGGAGTGTTAGGATATCAATTTTCGATGGAATATTTGCAGCTGGTATATGTGATTTAGTTACTTTCTTTGCATCTATAAATGCACCTGACAACTGATTTGTTATATTTTGCAAATGAATTATCTTTTGAACTTCAAGTTCACATTGATTTGTACGAGGATCTAAATGAGACAATAACGATGCATTCCATGTAATTTCTTTTTCTAACTTCTTAATTCATCTCTCTAATGTTGAAAATTTTGTCTCATTAAAATGACAATCAACAAATCGTGCAGTAAATACGTCACGGGTTCGAGATATTTAATAATTGATGGGGAATCATATCTAACATATATTCCTAACATTTTTTAAGGACACATCTTAATATGTTGTGGTGGAGCAATTGAAACATATACTGCACATCCAAAAATTCTTAGATGGAAAATATTTAGCTCATGACCATAAACTAATTGTAATGATGAGTACTTATGATAAGATACTGGCCTAATGCGTACAAGTGACACTGCATACAAAATAGTATGTCTCTATATAGATGTAGGAAGCTTAGCTCTTATAAACAATGGTCTAGCAATTAACTGAAAACGTTTGATGAATGATTTTGCTAAACCATTTTGTGTATGAATATGAGCTACAAGATGTTCAACATTTATTTCAATTGACATACAATAATTATCAATAGCTTGAGATGTAAATTCACCAGCATTATCAAGACGAATGGTCTTAATTGTATAATCAAAAAATTGTGATCTTAACTTAATTATTTGAGTAAGTAATCTTGCAAATGCAAGATTTCGACTTAATAATAATAATAAGCACACGTGTGACCATCTACTAGATGCTTCTATTAATACCATAAAATATCTAAATGGTCTATTTGATAGGTAATAGGTCAACATATATCACCATGAATTCGTTCTAAAAATGTAGGTGATTCGGTCCCCACTTTGACTGGTGATGGTCTAATTATCAATTTTTCTTCAGAGCAAACATCGAATCTTTTGGCTCTTCAATGATGTCCATTTGAATTCTCAATAATTCTTCTCATCATTTTAGACCTTGGATGACCTAATTTGTCATGCCAAATTGTAAATATGTCTAGATTCATGAACTTTAGGTTCATTATTGCATATGTTTCAATTACTCGTATATGAATATAATATAATCTAGAAGATAAAATATGCAATTTTTTCAGTATAAGCTTTTCATATGAGGCAGTAGATATAATATAAAGATACTTCATATTATTCTTTCTATCAGTCTCAATATGATATCATTGCAACATATATTTTTAAAAATAAGTAGATTTCATTTTGATTGACTGGAGAACAATGCATTGTCAATTGTAAATTTTGTTCCTCTAGGGAAAATAATATTTGCTTTTTCAAACTCTTCAATTAGTTTTGCAGAACCTGATATTATATTGACTTTTGCTCTCAGTATTGTTAGTTTGGAAAAATATTTTTTACTTGTGAGTATTGTATATGTAGTTGCACTATCTGTCAAACATATATCTTCTTTACACATTTTTAGCCACCCAATATATGAAAATGATCCAGGTTTCTTCATCAAAAGAAATAATTACAATAAGAAAAACAACATTTGGAATATACAAAAGTTAACATCTACTAAGAGAAAAAAAAACATAGTTATGAAAAAAAACATTAAGTCTAAATATTTTCAAAGTTAAAGGAAACACTTGATGTTCCATCAATTATGTCGATTTTTTCTTCAGGAGATTCAAAGAGATCCGCCACATCTAAATTTGTCATATGGGATGAGTCAAATATGCGATTATGATTGGTATGCAAAATTTGCTTCCACATTTTTATCTTTTTGATAGAGATCAACTAAGTGTTTTGATGTACGATAGTTACGTGACTAATGTTCAGTCATTCCATATCAGAAGCATTTATTTTAAACACTTTTTGAACTTTTATCTTGTAGACCTTTTCCTTTGTGATCATCATTTTGTGTGTGTGTATGTTTTTTTTTTTTTTTTTTTTTTTTTTTTTTTTAATTTAAACGATTAGAATGACCACCACGAAAATAATAATAATTTTTTGATCTGTCACGGTCACGACCTCAACCACAACCATGACCTCGACCACAATTATTATTATAATTCGCGACATTTACTTCAGGGAATGGTGTCATCTTGATTGGTCGAGATTCATGATTTTTCATTAATAACTCGTTATTTTGTTCGGTCATGAAAAAACATGAAATTAGTTAGAATATTGTTTAAAACCTTTCTCTCGATATTGCTGCTACAGAAGCATATTCGAGACAAAAAATGTAGTAAATGTCTTCTCTAACATATGAACATCAGAAATTTCCTCTCCACATAACAATAGTTTCAGACTGATTTTAAATAATGCAGAATTGTAATCACTTATTGATTTGAAATCTTGTAGCATCAAGTGCATCTAACTACAACAAGCTTTAGGAAAAATAACGGTTTTTTGATGATCATAACTCTCTTTCAAAATTTTCAACAAGATACGAGGATATTTTATTGTAAGATACTCCATTTTCAATCCCTCGTGGAGATGATGACGAATGAAAATCATAGCTCTTGTTTTGTTTTGATTAGAGGTCGTATTTCCTTCTTTAACAGTCTCTAAAAAATTCATAGCATCCAAATGGATTTCGACATCAAGTACCCATGATAAATAATTACTACGGTTAATATCAAGGGTCACAAATTCTAACTTTGGGATATTTTTCATAACAACACTATCATAAAATATTGTATTTATATTAGAAATTTAATAGATATTAAATATGCAAAATAATATTAAATTTAATTATAATGAAGAGGGAAAAGTCGACATACCTTTAGAACCTACCTTTAGCGAGGAAAACAATAGAAGCTCCTATTGATAGACGTGTTGTGAAATTGGGGAGCACAACGAAACACAGATATAGAGAAAATATAATATAATAATATATATAATATAAATAAATAATAAAAGAATATAAATATATATAGATATAAAATAAATAAATAACTTAAATAAAATAAACAAATAAAGAAAATATGAAAATTATGAAATCATGAAATTTTTACTAAATTTTTCTCCAAAAATTTTGATTTCTCACCGATCTTCACAATTCTACAACATGCATAAATGATCATTATTTTTAGGAGAATTGTCAAATAGGATGTGATTATTAGGATGCTAATTATATATAAATTTGTGACACATTGATAAAATATTTATGGACACATAGTCCCTTTTGAGATGTACATCCATTTTCTATAATATTTATAATATAGTACAAATTAACGAAACTTCAAATATAAACTACACTAAAGTTAGTTTTTTTTTCCTTTCAAATTTGTATCTCTTAAAATATTTATTATTTAATAATTGTCGACCCACTTCATCATTTCAACCTTTTTCAGCTCACCTCTTAATCTAGAGCTTGTATCATAACTAATTTGATTATCTTTAAGTTGCATTGTTAAATTTTTCCCAAATTAATAATTTTTATGGCCACTTCTTGTTAGAACTAGTAAATAAATTTACCAAAAATTGAATATACAGCAAAGATTGTATCACTTGTTTCAGTTCAGAGTTCGATTCTATTGAAAATTCAGAATAAAAATTGATATGCCCTTAGGAAGTTGAGGTTTATCAATTTGAATTATGGTTCTACCAACATCTTATTGTTTGTTCTTATTATGGGAAAGAAAAATGGACCAATTTGTTTAATTTGTAGTGTAATGTGTACCAAATAGTAATTTAATCTTTCATTTTTATTAATTTCAAAGCTATGCATATTTTGTTGATCAATGTCAGTTTCAAAGGAATCATTTCTCTGGATGGATGCATTCGAGAAATATCAAAATGATTAGAAGAAGAAAAAAAAGAATCATGAGAATCACACAAAGTATCTCCAACTCCAAGCCAGTGGCAGCAGAGGGAAATTCCGGCGAATAACAGAGCAACTTCGCCGCTAATTAGCAGAAATAGGGAAGCCAATTCCATGGCGTCTGGTCGGAAAAAGAACAAACAACATGCTACAAAACACCCCAATCGCAACCGGCAAAGACGTCAAAATCTCCTCCGCCTGATCCGACGGCGCCGGGTAAAAACAGCTCACCACATTCTCATCAAACAGAGCAACAGCGGAAAAAACCAGAATCGACATGAAAGAGTGCAAGAAATCAATAAATCTCAGCCGATACTTGGCCGCGGTGGACGGCGGCAGTTCGACGGAGCCGTCAATGACCCACAAGCCTCTGAAAGTGACGAATCCGTAGGAAACATTCCCCTGACTGTCTACGAAACTGTCGGTGAAACTTTGAAGAAAACAGGACAATCCACACAAACCAACGAGGCCGGCGGTGAGGTAGCGGGAAGTTGAGTCGCAATTGCCTTGATTAGTGAAAATTGGGGAAAGAAGTTGAAATGCGAGAACTGTTCCAGTGGGTAGAAGATTAGCCAAATTAGCGGTGCTTCGGAAGGTCTGGGAAATGGCTTTTTGAATGAGGGTTTTTTCATCTCTTGATGGGATGATAGTTGTTTCTCGCAAAAGGGGGCGCTTATGATCGTTTCGAGATTGGGTTTCTTCGTCGGCGGGTTTGATCTCCATGGATGAGACGTTCAAATTGGAATGCAATCAGTTGAGAGAGAGAGTTCAGTAGTTGATGGAAAATGGAGAGTTTGAAGTGTATTAATAATAAGAAGGAAGTAGGGGAAGATGAGTGCAGGAAAAGGGAGGTTAGTGATGGCTTCAAAGCAATTGGGATATTAGAAAATTGGGGTTGTAGACAGAAAGAAAGAAAGAAAGAAAGAAAGAAAGAAAGAAAGAAAGAAAGAAGGGGATTTTGAAAACAGAAAGGAAGAAAGAAAAGAGAGATGGAGTAAGATTGGGGTAAAGGAGTTTTGTTGCTTGACTCGTGTGTTCATGTTGACATATATTTGAGTAGTGGAGTTGTATGGTTTTGTTAGGTATTGGGTTTGTTAAAACTTGTAAGGAATATTGAGAATTGGGTTCTCTCACATTTGATCTTTTAAGCTCTATTCATCCATTGGTTTTGAGTTTCACTTATTGAATATGGTTGAATTTTTAGCCAAATTTCAAAAATAAAATCAATTTTTTGAAAATAGCTTTTTTTTAGTTCTCAAAATTTAGCTTGATTGTTTGGACCATTGATAAAAAATAGATAAAAAATGAGGAAATTTGGAGGTGGAATTAATGTTTATAGACTTAGTTTTTAAAAACAAAATGATTACCAAACAAGACATTCATTTTTCATTTTTTATTTTTGAAAATTAAACCTATAGATACTACTTTCACTTTCAAATTTCTTTATCTGTTATCTATCTTTTACCAATGGTTTAAAAAACCAAGCCAAATTTTGAAAACAAAAAAAGTAACTTTTAAAAAGTTTTTTTTTTTTTTTTTTTTTTTTTTTTTTTTTAAATTTTTGGAATTTGGTGAAGAATTCAACCATTATGCAAATCATTGTAAGGATTGGGGGAGAAATAAACTTAATTTTCAAAAACTAAAAAAAAAAAGTGAAATGGTTACCGAACGAGACAATAGAAAATAGATACAAAGATTTGTATTGTTCAGAACATCAGATAACAGATTTAAAATATTTCAATAATCTCTACATATTAACTTGAATTCTCTCATAGATAACATATATACTAGATACAATACAACATTGTTATATTTTCAAAAGATGAAGATGCCTTTTAATAAGACAACTGCATTATGACAACTTCATTGACTAAATATTACAATCATGAATGAAAACTAATAGAGGAAGAAAACTCTCTTTTTTCCCCCCAAAACGAAACCAACTCTAGAATGACTTCGTGCAAGTTCCCCCTTTGCTATTTAGTAAATATTGTTAGTTGTCTATAAATTTATACTCATTAATTAAGCAATGACTCGCCATCCTTGAGGATTTTCCCCAACCCAATCTTCATCCCCTTTAATCTCATCAAGACCCTTTGGGCCATTTGGTTGGAGGAAAAAGAGGATGGGAATGAGAATGGGTTTACAAACCCCATGTTTGATTGGTGGTATTTGTTTATTTATCTTAGAATAGACAATTCTTAGATATCTTTTACCCACACAAATGAAGGAATTACATACCCATTGAGAAGTGTGAGTTTTCATTTCTTCTTCCGCTTCCTACCACGATTTTCCATCATTCCAGCCGTAAAATCGTATAACATTTTGTTACTCAGCGATCGTGTAGCATTTGGTAAGCGATCGTATAACATTTGGTAGGCGATCGTATAACATTTTGTTACTCAGCGATCGTATAGCATTTTGTTACTCAACGATCGTGTAGCAGAGTTAAGCGATTGTGTAGCCGAGCTCAGCAATCATGTAGTATTTGGTAAGCGATCGTATAACATTTGGTAGATGATCATATAGCATTGGGTAGGCGATCGTATAGCGTTTTGTTACTCAACGATCGTGTAGATAATTTAAGCAATCGTATTGTTACGAAATCGACAATTAAAAAACACAAAAAAAAGGAACGTAGAGATAGAAAAAACGGCGCCTCTAGGTCATAATCGTAAATAACTACAAATAAATAAATATGCTGAATACGAATTCTGAATAGGTTTTGGGGGCGTCGTACTTGGTTGTTCGAAACGCTAACAAACAGATTCAAGACATTTCAACAAATGCTTGATAGGGACAAGACCCTCAAACTATCTCACAATGGTATGATATTGTCTAGTTTGGGCATAAAACCCTCATGGACTTGTTTTCACAATCTCAATTTTTTTAATTCCCACATACTATTTCCACACATACTATTCCCAGATATTGTTATGTCATGCACAACCAAACATAGTTATCCTTGATTCCCAATAATTTTATTCCCAGACATCCTTAATTCCTGGGTATTTGAGAAAACCTCAATCCAAACGCCCCTTTAAGTTTTTAAAATTTTCAAATACTTGTATCTTTGTATTAACTACAATTATTCAATATCTCAATCATTAGCCATAATAAATAAAATACAATTTTTTCTTTTTATAAACGGTCAAAACTAAAGTAACAAAACAAAAAGAAAAGTTTGTAAACCACTTTTAATACAATCAGTTACAGATGAGTTAAGATGAAAACCGTCTCTTAATTTATCTTCTTTTAAGTTAAAATATACTTTATTCTTCATATTTCAATTTCTATAAAGATTTGGCCAATGGTTGATGTCCTTTTTTTTTTTTTCTAAACAATTTAGTCCTCACATCTCAGTAACTGTATCAACCACTTAGAATCTAGTTGTGATCCAAATGAATAAATTGTAAAATAATTTAACTATCTTTGACATTTGTTTTTATGCTTTTTTTTTTCTTTACGGAAGAAAAAAAGAGTTAATTTACCATTACAACGTGGCTTTAAAAAACCGAGTTGGTTGGATGTTTGGGACAAGGAAGTTTAAAAGTAACAAAAGTCGTTTGAAACTGAAGGAAGAAAAATGTTGAATTATAAAAAATACCCCTACACTTTAATCTAGTTTCAAATTTTCCCATAAACTTGAAAAAGTTTCAATTTTACTTTAGGAACTTTGAAAATTATTTTAAAAAACATTCTTAAACTTTGTTGTCATACCAATATCGTTAAGTTCAATTCTCTTTGACAAAATATACCTATTTTAATAGTAATTGAAATGTATTTTTATGAATAGATACAGACATGTTCAAAATTCTATACCCTAATTGAGATAAAAGAAAACACATATATGTCTTTCAATTATTAAGCATGAATATTTTCATCTTGAAAGTGATTGATTTAGAATTAATTTAAGAAAAATACTTCAAAATTTCCAACCATTGTTTGTTATTATGCAAATTCACTCTACTTCTTTTTTAAACTTTGTGCAATGAGATGAGAATTTAAATATTGAAAGGTACATAAATGAAACTTTGGAAAAATGTAGGGGTATATAATTGAAAGATGGTTATCTTTTTTGTAAAATTGAAAGAAAAAAAGAGAGAAAAAAGAAGTTGGTATGCATGGGAATAGGAAGAAGATTGTGAGAGTGTCAGTAGGCTGGCGGTGGCGGAGAAATCCCCAGATTTTGAGGATTTGTTTTTCCGTTTGCTGTTTTGCTTGAGATGATTTGTTTTTCTTCATCCTTTCTACCAACAGCAACAGCAACACCAACCAGGATTTGCTGTGGCATTCCCGTCCACTTCGGACCCTCTGGCTCAAAAATGGCAAATCCACCGCGTTCCCTATCGTCTTCTTCACTCACTCACCTTCTTTCCTTCAACTCTCCTTACAATCCCAATTCCTATTTTCTTATCATCTCCCAATTCAGACTCTTACACCATTTCCTACTCAAAAGCCCACTCTTCTTCTTTGCCCCCAATGCCTTTTTGTCCCTTCCTCTTCCTCCTCTGTTTCCCTCTGTTTTCCTTCGCCCTCAACCAAGAGGGCCACGTTCTCCAGACCTTTAAGCGCTCTATCGTGGATAATCACCATGTCTTATCCTCCTGGCACGCAGCCGACCCAGATCCCTGTTCATGGAAGGGCATCACCTGCGATGCCCATCATCACGTCATTTCCATCGAGCTCTCCAGCTCTGGTATTTCTGCTTCTTTCCCTCTTCAACTCTGTAAGCTTCCGCATCTCATCTACCTCTCTCTTTACAATAATACCTTCCATTCCCTTCTTCCCGCTGGGATTTCCAACTGTACCACTCTCGAGTACCTTGACCTTGGCCAAAATCTCCTCACCGGTCCTCTGCCTCCCTCCATTGCCGATTTGCCCAATCTCCGTTACTTGGATTTGTCTGGCAACAATTTCTCCGGCGAAATACCACCCTCCTTCGGTCAGTTTCGGAAACTTGAGGCGTTTTCCATTATTTTGAATCTTGTGAGTGGTACCATTCCTGCGTTTCTTGGGAACATTACTACTCTTAAGATGTTGAATATGTCTTACAACTCGTTTGAGATCGGAAGAATCCCACCGGAGCTGGGTAATCTGGCGAATCTTGAGGTTCTTTGGTTGACGGCTTGTAAATTAAAAGGGGAGATTCCCGAGTCGCTGATAGGGCTCAAGCGACTCGTTCTTCTGGATTTGAGCATTAACAATCTTACTGGGCCGTTCCCGCGGGCGCTGACGGAGTTAACCCACGTGACTCAGATTGAGTTGTTTGGCAATACGTTGTCCGGCGTGTTACCAGATGGGTTTTCGAAACTCAAGTCGCTGCGGTTGTTCGACGTCTCGATGAATCAGTTAAGTGGGCCAATTCCGAGTAGCTTGTTTGAGTTGCCGCTTGAAAGCTTTAATGTGTTTGAGAATGATTTCGAGGGTAGTTTGCCGGAAAGCATGGGGATGTCGAGGACTTTGACAGGGGTGAAGCTATTTGCGAACAGATTCACGGGGGCGTTACCAAGTAATTTGGGGAAATATTCGCCTCTGGAATCGTTGGACATTTCAGACAACTTCTTTTCCGGCAGGCTTCCCGACACCTTGTGTGAGAAGGGGGCACTGATAGAGATAATGACGATCAACAACCTGTTTTCCGGCGAACTCCCCTCGAGTCTTGGTAATTGCCACAGTCTGACCAGGATACGATTAGGGAGGAACAATTTTACGGGTTCTGTACCTGAGAATATATGGGGACTTCCGAATGTTTCTCTTATGGAACTTGCAAACAACTCCTTTTCTGGCCCAATCTCAAAGAAAATAGCCAACGCCAAGAGGCTGAGTTTGCTTCTTATTTCTAGTAACAATTTCTCAGGAACAATTCCCGAGGAGATTGGTTCTTTGGAGAATCTTGTAGAGTTTTCCGCTGACCATAACGAGTTCATAGGAAATATCCCTAAGAGCCTTACGAAAATGGATCGGCTTGCCAAGTTAGATCTTCAGAACAACAGGCTTTCCGGGTTGCTCAGCTACAGGCTTGATGCCTGGGAGAGGCTGAATGAGCTCAATCTGGCCAATAATAACTTCTCTGGGCCAATTCCCCTAGAAATTGCTAGCTTGCCAATGCTTAATTACCTCGATCTTTCAGGCAATCATTTTTCTGGGGAAATCCCAAATGGGTTACAGAATTTGAACCTCAATGTTCTGAATCTATCATACAACCACTTAACTGGGACACTTCCTTCCTATTTCGAGAGATCAATGTACAAAAATAGCTTTCTGGGCAATCCTGATTTATGTAGGGAGGAAAATGGTGCGTGTCATACAGTTCATTCTACAAGAAATGGAGGAGGAGGAGGAGGAGGAGGAGGAGGAGGAGGTTGCAATGAGGGAGGAGGTTGCATTTGGCTGCTGCGATCCGTCTTTGTATTTGCTGGTGTAATTGTTTTTGTGGTAGTGGTTTTGTTCCATGTCAAGTACAGGACATTCCTCAAGGCAAGAAGTCTCAACATGAAATCAAAATGGACAATGGTATCGTTCCAAAAGCTCTCTTTTGACGAGGATGAGATTGTGGGTTCCCTGGATGAAGACAATGCGATAGGCAGTGGAGGCTCTGGCCTAGTTTACAAGGTTGTTCTCGCCAATGGCGAAACTGTTGCAGTTAAGAAACTCTGGCCTGAGCTGCCTGATGACCACAGAAGTATCGATCTCGAGAAAACTTGGACTGAAGTTAATGCTTTTGATGCAGAAGTGAAGACCTTGGGTGAAATCAGGCACAAAAACATAGTAAAACTTTTGTGTTGTTGTACAAATGGAGAATGCAAGCTATTGGTCTATGAATACATGCCTAATGGGAGCTTAGGTGATATGCTTCATGGCAGTAAAAGTGAGTTATTGGATTGGCCAACAAGATACAAGATAGCCTTGGATGCTGCGGAGGGGCTTTCTTATCTTCATCATGATTGTGTACCTCCAATTGTACACAGAGATGTCAAGTCCAATAACATCTTGTTGGATGCTGAATTCGGAGCTAAGATAGCAGATTTTGGAGTAGCTATGGCTGTCGATATCTCTGAGGTTCAATCCATGTCAGTGATTGCTGGTTCCTGTGGTTATATTGCCCCAGGTGGGTTTGTTTCTTCATGTTTATGCATTCATCAACATGACTGAACCATCATTTGATTACAATCATTCAGCTGTTCTGATTTCATTTGTTTATGAGCTGTTCTTGTACATGAAATGTGATTTCATTTATGTCATCAAGCTTATTGGCCTTGTACTACTTGCACTTTGCAGAGTATGCTTATACATTGAAGGTGAATGAGAAGAGCGACATCTTTAGCTATGGGATGGTTATCCTTGAATTGATAACGGGAAAGCGGCCAACCGACCTCGAATTTGAAGAAAACGATCTGGTGAAATGGGTATGCACCACTTTAGAAGAGGAAGGTATCAACCATATTCTAGACCCCAAATTGGATCGCTGTCACCAGGAAGAAATGTTGAAGGTCCTCAATATTGGCCTCCTATGCAGCAGCCCTCTACCTATCAACCGCCCATCCATGAGACGAGTGGTTACAATGTTGTTAGAAGTTCGTACTGATAGCAATTTGAAGATTGGAAGGAGAAATGGAAGATTGACTCCATATTATTTCGAGGATGTTTCGGATAGCGGAAATGCGGTATAGCTCTTAAGTTGTTAACAGTTTGTTGTCGTTTTAGAGAGGAAGGCAGAGAATGGAGGTAAACAATGACAAAGAAAGTGCAGTTAAGTTTTTACCTTGAGCTTTTCATAGCCTGCAATGTGTTCTTACTAAAATATTTGATGCTCATAAAGGCCTCATGGTTTTGGATGTACATATGACTTTTTAAGTTTCTTCAAATGGGTAGCTGCTCGTCTTTGAATCACTTCAACATATCCCTTTCCAATATTTATTTTGGTAGCCTCATTGTTCTTTCTTTGTTTATGTGAAATGTCCATTCTCTCAAGAACAATATGGTTCTCTGCCAAATATGACCAGGGAATCATCTTTTAGTTTATGCTCTAAACCATTGCTTCACTTAACTTCTTTTGTGTTTGAAAGTAAATTCTTCTATTCTTCGATTCAAAGCTTACCAAACTTTTTTTTTTTTGTGTGGACAATATGCTAGATGTGATGAGAGAATCGAATTTCTAATTATAAAGTCAATAGTATAAATTTAACATAAGTTGAGTTAAGCTTAAACTAACGTTTATCAAACATTATTCTATCAATTCTGTCATTATTCTTTATTTGGATGTTAAAAAATTTAAGTTCCTAACACTCGTTTATAAAGTAGCCATGAGACCTTTAAATTGTGACATTAAATTAAATTTATTAAAATTATTCTGTACATTCTAAAATAAAATTTGAAAATTAGATGAAATTACAATTTATTTTTTTTGAAATCTCTGAAATTTCAAATTACAAAATTAATTCTTAATTTTTTAATCTTTAAAAATCCATGAATCTACCGGACAAAAGAAAAAAAAAGTTTAAGGTTCCTTTACATATAAAATTTGAATTTTGTATCTAATAAATCAATTTATTTTTAAACATTTAGAATTTGTAAGGAACTTCTTGAACACAAAATTAAAGATTTAGGGATCTATTAGATGCTAAATAGAAAATGTAAAAATTTATTAAAAATTTTTAAAAGTTGATAGATCAAATAGACACAAATTTAAAAGTTTAAAACTAAATTTATAATTTAACTAGAAGTTTATGTATTAATATACATATAAAACAATTTTACTTTTTTTTTTTAACCAAAGAATTAAATAAATGATTAGAATAACTCAAACTACGACAAACAATATAAATCATGATTGAATTAGATTAGGTGTACTTTAATTAGAATTTGGGTTAGACAAATTTGTAAGTGGAATAATTAAATTGAGTACTAAAAATTTCTTAAATCAGAACCAAAACACATGCACTTTTTATAAAAAGTATAACATAATTAAATGCTTGAGGTATTATCAACTCAAAGTCAAAACATGGTCCCACGAGAGAAAAATAAAGGCCATGGCCACGGAGGTCGCATACAAGTACAACAATAATTTCTTGCAATTCAATTTGTAGCCAATGAAAATGGTAAAAACTATGAATTTAAAGGAGGTAAAAACTAACATCCTATAAATATTTTAATAATAATAATAATAATAATTAATGACCAACCTATACTAAATATTTTCATATTTACATTTTACATCCATTTGTGTATAAAATTTTGAACTTCCGATTTTAAAAGTATTGCACGTTAAATACTGTTAACATTTTTTCCCCCTTTTTTATAAAGCTTGAATTTGTAGGTCTTTCGTATCTATGTAATCTTTTCTTTCTTAAATATTATATCTATGTAAATTACTTGGGCATAAATCCTTATTAAATAGCAATATTTTGCTTTAAGTCATTGATTACTAATGGATACCAATTAATTATTACTATATCTTTTGAATTATTTCAATTATCGCAAGTGATTAGTTAACATGTATTATATTTGCACCTTGACATAGTTTAATTAATTGGATAAGACATATATTTTCGATTAAGAAGTCAAAAATTCAAATATGTTCACCCTCAAATATTGTATTAAAGTGAGAAGAAGAAGAAAAAAAGAAGTATTTTTTTTATTATTTTTTGTTTTTAAAGATTGAACCTATAAACTCCCATTTCATCATTATATTTTTTGCTTTGTTATCTACTTTTTATCATGTATTTAAAAAACAAAGCCAATTTTGAACAATAAAAAAGTACATTTTTTTTATTTGTTTTGTTGATTTGTTTTTAAGAATTTGGTTAAGATTTAACTCTTTTACTTAAGAAAGGTAGAAAACAGTATAAGAAATTGAGAAAATTTAACTTAATTTTTAAAATAAAAAGTCGAATAGTTACCAAATGGACATATATTCAACTTGAGTTCTTAGATCCAATTTAATATATGTTCAATTTTTTGTTTTTAGTTTTTTAATATTAAACATATAAATAATTATTCCACCACTAAATTTTTTGTTTTGATATTTAATTTTTACCAATATTTTTAAAGATCTAGTCAAAATTTTGAAAACTAAAAAAATAATTTTAGAAAACTTGTTTTTTATTCTAAGATTTCGTCAAAACTTCAATTTTATTACTTATAAATGATACAATCATTATAAAAAATTTGATCGAACCAAACTTAACTTTTCAAAAATTAAAAAACCAAAAATCAAAACCAAATAGTTAATTGCTTCAATTTTATTACTTATAAATGATACAATCATTATAAAAAATTTGATCGAACCAAACTTAACTTTCCAAAAATTAAAAAACCAAAAATAAAAACCGAATAGTTAATTGATTTATTTATGGAATTCAATCATTTTGCGGATTCGATTCTTCGAGAGGATTAAGTTAAACTTGACACAACTATGTAGAATTTATAAAAATCAAACACTAGAAATTAAATTAAAAGAAAAAACTTTGACAATTTTGTATTGATTAAGTGGCGGAAGCAGCCAACTATGAACAACCACATCTAAACTATGAAAACTTCAACATTTCTCACCCAATTTTCAAACCCTTTTTCTGATCTCAATCTCTCCGTTTTCCCTTCTCAAATTCTCTCATTTTCATGCCTCAATCCCCAATCTTCTCTTTCCCCCTCTCTATAGGTTTATAGCCTAAACCCCCAATTAACAATAAACAAAATGAATCACCACCAGAAACTTGCCTATTACTTCATCTTGGCACTCTGTTCTTCCTCTTTCATCGCTCTTCTCTCTGTTCTCCTCTTCTTCATTTGCAGAAACCACCCCCATCGTCAACTCCCCGACGAATCCCCGCCGCCGGTGAAGCCCTCTGCCCGACCCCACACACTAATCGACATCTACACCGCCACCGAAGGTTTCAACCACCGCCGCGTCATCGGTGAAGGCCGATTAGGCACAGTTTACGCCGCCTTGTCGGAAACAGGGGAGCTCATCGCCGTCAAAAGAATCTACCCATGGTTAGTTCTAAGCAACAATAATGCCGGAATTGGCTTCTCTTCAGTAATCAAATCCCTCTCTTCCGCCCAACACCCAAATCTCGTCTCCATCACCGGCTACTCAGAAGCCCCCGGCGAACGAATCATCGTGATGGAATACGCCGGCGTCGTGAATTTAGACATGTACTTACACCAAAACCCAGATGGGGCATTTCTATTAAATTGGAAACATCGTGTAAAAATCGCAGCAGGGGCAGCCAGAGGACTTCAATACCTACACGAATCAATGGCGCCGAGCGTAATCCATGGGTGCGTGAAGCCATCAAACATACTAATCGACGCGGAATTCATCCCGAAACTGAGCGATTACGGGCTGAATTACTTAGCGGCGAGAGAGAAAAGGGGGTTGGTGGGTTATGTAGACGATGAGTACTGGCAGGGGAAGGGCGGGCAGGGGAGTTGCAAGGAGAACGATGTGTACGGATATGGGGTTGTGTTGTTGGAGCTTTTGAGTGGAAGGGGTTGCGAAGAAGGGTGGTTGGTGAAATGGGCGCTGCCATTGATAAAGGAGATGAGATTCAGTGAAGTTTTGGATCCGAGAATTGAGTATCCTTCAGATTTGAAGCCATTCATGAGAATGGGGAAGGTTGCTTTGGCTTGTGTCGGGAATTGTAGAAAGAGCAGGCCCGCGATTGGTCAAGTGGTTGCCATTTTGAACAATTTAGAAACTCAGGTATGTGTTTGATTTTTTTCTGTTTGAATTATGGGTTGAAACCAATTTGAAACCGTCTCATCTCCAATTTTTTTTTTCTTTTTTTATTGTAGATATCATATATTTAATTACATAAATTTATATGAATCTCTCCAATGAACAAAAATACTATCTATTGTTTATGGTCATGTCTTCTTCGTACTTCTTGTAGGTAATTTGTTTTAAATAATTAAAATACATGGATTACTTTGAAGCAAATTGGGAGGGTTAGGTAAAATATTGTTTTTTTTTTTTTTTTTTTCATTTCTAAATTTGAAAAGTCGCCCATAAATTTGAATATAAGTTTATATTTATTCAGTTCTATATTTTTATATATTTATGGATTTGATATTGACTTGAGAGATGAATTTATGATTTTGAGAGATGAATTTATGATTCTATATAATGTAAAAAAATTAATAGAAACATAAAATGAAGCAACAAAATATTATTACTATCACTATGGATTTTAAAAGTGTAAAATGTTTCTTAGATAATTTAGATTTTTTTTCAAAAGTATATATTCATTATCATGGATATTTTATTGATATTTTTACTGACATTTATAGCATCAAGTCTATATATTAGACAAAAAGTGGAAGTTGTGAATGACCTCTATCTATGTTCAAGCAGAATTAAAAAAATCTAAAACTTTTATTAACTCTGAATCATATAAATTTTAGAGACCAAATAAATTAAAAAAGAACAACTATATAATCTAATTTATCAAATTAGAAGGTAGCTAAAGAATCATAAATAGACTTTTTTTTTTTTAATAAAAGAAATTACATTATTTAGTTACAAATAAAAATCATATATATTATTTTAAAAAAAAATCAACGTCATAAAAACTTTTTTTTTTTAAAAAAAAAAGAAATACTTAAAGTTGATTCTTCTCTAAAAGGTGATTCGGTGAGAGAGTTATTTTAAAATCATTTTTGGTGTTTTGACATCACTTTTTGCTTTAGTCGGTGCAACCAAACGAAGTTATAATAGATTTTAATTTAAACTAATTTTATTCAACATGTTTGGAGAAAAGATATTTTTAAAAAGTTCAACTAGAATAGATAAAAAACAGAAATAGTAAAAAAAGAAAAACAGTGATAGATACGATAGATTTCTATCAATGTCAGTGATAAAAACGGATAGAAGTCTATTACTGATAGAGATCGATAGACGTCTATCTAGAAAAACTGATAGAAATCTAAAATGATTAAATTTTACTATTTTGTATAAATTATTTCTCTTTATTTTTCTATTTTTAAAAATTTCCTTCATTTTAATATTGATGAACAATCCTAATCTCATATGGTTGAAAAGTATTGAAGTTAAAAGAAAAGGATTGAAGCAAAAAAAAAATATGCATACTTGCAATTAAATCTTTTAAAAAGTTCTAGAAACAAAATATAACCTAATTTATGAAATTAGAAAGAGTTTTGAGATATATATTGACTTTTAGGTTTAGGAAGTGGGTTTCAAGATCCATACTCCACATCAAAAGCTAATCTTGATTCAATTTTCAAGAAAACTGAAGAAGAATACAAAAAAATAAAAAAAATATAATTATCTGACTATGCCAAATTATAATTGGAAAGGGACTTTGTTGGAATTTTTAAATAAAATGTGGTATTTGGTTGGAAATTTCTGTATGAAATGGAGGATTTGTTTTGGCGGTGAGAGGGACCCATTCTTTCAACCCATTTTGTTTACCATTGTTAGTCCTTTGACCAAAAGGGGCTTCCGTACTTGACACGTGGATAATACAATACTTCCCATTTTCTTTAATGCAAAAATAGCATCCAATAATATCTACAAATACTGTTTTGACGTATTATTTAATTTTTGTTTATTTGCATTCTAAATGTATTATAAATTCACACATTTATTTTTAATTTTGTAAAATAGCCAATCAAATTTTATTTAGATTATATCTTTCTGTTATAAGCAAAACATCAAATATATAATTTCCATCACAGAGGAAATAAAGAATTTTATTGATTTTTTTATTGTTAATGTGTGTTTAAATGCTTGAAAAGTTAATGTTTAAACAAATGTTCCAAATACATAAGGACTTCACAAAATAATAATATTATTAATAATAATGAATTAGTGAACCCAATATATTATAAAGATGACACTTATTAACAGAGCTAAAACAAGAGTTTAATTTTTAATATATGCAAAGTACATATGAGATGATGTAAAGCCCATTTGACATCTTCGTATGTGAGAATATGAGCAATAAAATTACATTTTTAATTATTATTTTGAGTTAAAAAGTATATTTCAAATGAGAAATTTGAGCCTTTTTACCTTTTAAGTGAAAGTACATATGCTTTGATAATGAATTGAATTATGCTTAGATTATTGGATATGTCAATCTCGAGAATCAACAAATTCAACTTTGCATTGTTCACAAAATTTCGATTCTTCCTTTCTATTTTTGATTACAATCCTGTATTTTACAGGCTTTTTTTTTTTTTTTTTTTTTTTTAACAAAATAATCCATCCTTTTTAGATTTATTGGTTTTGTAATGCAAAGTATAGGATTTGTAGACTTTTATTATTATCGTTCATAGTGATGAAACAAAATTCTATCATACCATGAAAAGGGAGGACCTATAATGCAAAGGGTCTAACATTATTAACAAAAGCCAAATGGTGTGAGGGTAATTAAAATGACGTGAGGAAATATTAATTGTTGGAGTTTTGTATTTGTCTAAGAGTTTGAATCATTTAATTTCGTGTTAATTGGGATTTATTATAATTATATCACTCCAAAAATGACAAATTTCGAATAGAATATATTATATTATAAAGTTTACCAAGTTAGACATGGTGGTTGGATTTTTCTTTTCAAACTCCAAATTGATGTCTCTTTCTTTTTGGTTTTCAACACCAAATAAGATTTTCTATTATAATCAAAAGTTCCATGGAAGCTACAAGATGCCTATTTATACTTGGTTACTACTTTTTTGCTGACTTAAAAAATAGAGCATAATTAATTTTTAGTATAATTATAAAAGCGAAAATTCAAATCTATAGATACACACATTAGGACAGAGGATTCAAATTACAAATTTCTTAGTCGTTAACATATCTTTATGTCAATAGAGCTATGCTCGCTTTGACATACTTAACACATAATCAAACATGTTAACTAATTTTTAGAAATCAAATAAAGAATTTATCTTGAACTAACCAAAATAATAAATTACACATTCAACTAATGAAAAACTCTTCCAAATCAAAACACCACAACGCACCCAAGTATAAAAATAATTAAATCTAGACTAAAAACACAAGCATATTATGTTAAAAAAAAGCAAACATAAACTTAGAATTAAAAACTTAGAATAAATATACATAAAAAAAATTAAAAAGCTAAGTATTCAACATCATCAAAATTATCAATGGCCAAAAAAATGGCCTCATCCAGGTTAAAGGATTTTCATTCTTAGCCATGGTTAAAAATTTCGGCAGGAGGAATTTTAAATTTTCCTAATTTCTTGAAATTTTGAAATGTTTTGAATTTCACCGAAGTTTCGAGATTTTTTTAAGCAATTAGCTATACTATCTCAAGAAAAGTGCAAGGAAAGTTTTTTCTCTTTATAAAGAATCTTTATTTTTAAGAAACCAAAAATTTTCGTTCAAATATATTTCATTGAATCTTCACATTATTTCATTCAAACTTAAATGAATGTGAGTTCTCTAATATTCCTCTTATTTTCTCTCAAGCTCTACTTATTTGTAGGTTTCTTTTTCTTTTCTTTTTCATTATGTTATATTTAATGTTATGCTTTTTATATTCTTCTTATGTTTAATAATATGATTTTTCTATTCTTATTATATTAGGTTTATGTTTAGTTTAATGCTATGATTTTTCATTTTTGTATCCACTTATTTTATATAAAAAATTTATAATTATTTTATATACAAATATTTCATGTTGTTTAATTTTGTAATTAATTTTTTGACAATTGATATTATTTTATAATTATTTTTTCATTTTTTTAAAAAAATTCTACTATGGCATCAACATCTACATAGATATTTTACAATAAAGCAACTTCATCTGTTTGATCACGATTGTTAGTATCTTTGATATTAATATAAGCATAACGAGTTTTTAGATTATCAGTAAAATCACGACACATTTGACTTTTCTAAAAGAGTGTGTGAAATAGCTATTACAGTTATAACAATATCTATTCTTTTCCCTATTTACTTAACTAGAAGTTCACTGTAAAGTCACTCTTAGTTCTATTACTAGAGTTTCATCTAAATAATAACCATTTTCATAAATTTTACTAAAGTTTCATCAATATATCTATAAAACCGATTTCAAATTTGCTCTAAGCAAAACTAAAAAATATTAAAATTTTAAAAGGAAAAAAAACTTAACTAATTTAAATAATATTAATTTGTACTTTTAAATAAAAAATATACATTTTAGAAAAGAAGATCAGCATAATATATCTTATTATTATTATTATTATATTATTATTAAAATTCTTTGGATTTTTGGAGTCTTCATCTGCAAGCTTCTAATGGGCTGCTGACAGAGGCACATCTTGCAAATCGATTTTTGTGCCTCATCATTGCAAGCTCAAACTTAGAATCTTTTTACTCATAGTGGTTAAACATTTCTTAGTGGCCATTTTCAACTTACCATTTTAAAAGTTCGATAAATAAATTTACCAAAATCAATTTAACATTTATCATAACAGAAGTTTGTAAGAAAACAAAGTCACAAAAGATTTCTTTTTTATTTTAAGTTTGACATGTGAAGGCTGATAGCTTTCAGTCAAGATAATAATATATCAATCTAAATTATCAACCAAAATTTAGATAAAATAAATTATCCAATAGATCTAGATTAAATTTGAGTTTCAAATTAGGTAGAATAAACAATTTGTAACTCGATAACTTAAAAAAAATAGATAAACCAATCTAAACTTTCAAGTAATAAGAACGATTATAAATCAAGTTTAAAGGAAGGGAGATAACACCCGATTTATACTGATTCACCTAGTGTGGGCTACATCCAGTTCTCTGCTACCGATGTAGATTCCACTAAAATAGTCTGGGAGAAGAGTACAAGAGTTTACAATGCTAAAAAATGATTTCTCTCACTTTTCTATCAAAAGAACGACTCACAAATCACTTTTACAAAGCTCACAAAACTCTCAAAAGAGGAAGAAAAATGCTCACTGTGAGACATCAAAGTAATCAATTCGACAATATATATATATATTATTCGCTTAAGAAACTCTCGGCACATTGTTGGTTTTAAAAACCACTACTGATTTGCATTTTACAAAAAAAATTTTCCACCGCCCCAAATTCATTCTTCAACATTACTCACCTCCATGTTGGCCAATGAGAGACTTGCTTAAGAGTTAAGCATAAAACAAAGAAAATGGGCCTTGGTTGGGCTTCATTTTTTCTTAACAATCTCCAACTTGGAGACCAAACATGCATCATGTCTGCCCTACAACGGTAGCGACTCCTCTCTCTATTCATGAAGAAGTCTAACTGAAGTTGCGCACAACTTCAGTCTATCGACAAGAACGAATTTGGTAAACATATATGCTGGATTCTGACTTCCTGAAATCTTTTCAAGCACTAGCACTATGTCTTCCAAAACAGATCAAATAAAATGATACTTCACCTGTATGTGTTTCGTTCTTGAATGAAACACTGGATTCTTTGCTAAATGAATAGCACTCTGACTATCATAATGCAATGTCCCTTTTCCTAATTTCAAGCCAAGCTCTTCTAGAAAATACTGAAGCCATATCATCTCCTTACTTGCCTCAATGATTGCAACATACTCAGCTTTCTGTAGTAGAGAAAGCTACTATCTTTTGCAATCCAGAAAACCAACTAATAGTAGTATTACCTCAAGTAAAAACATACTCGGTAGTACTTTTTCTGCCATATGTATCACCTACCATATCTACATCAACATAGCTCTGCAGTTTAAAATTTGACTTCTTAAAATGCAGAGCATAATCAGCTGTTCCTCTTAGAAATTTGAAAATCCACTTTACAGCTTCCCAGTGCTACTTTCCTGGATTGCTCATTTATCTGCTAACAACTCCCACTGCATGTGCAATGTCTGGTCTTATGCAAACCATGGCATATATCAGGCTTCCTATAGCTGAAGCATATAGCACTCTAGTCACGTGATCTCTTTCCTGCTTAGTAGTGGGTGAGTGCTCCTTAGATAATTTAAAATGACAAGCTAAAGGAGTACTCACAGGTTTTGCATTTTCCATGTGAAATCGATTCAACATCTTTTTCATATATTCTTCTTGTGACAGTGTCAACGTACCATCTTTTCTCTCGATCTTCATTCCTAAGATTTTTTTTGGCAGCTCCCAAATCTTTCATATCAAATTCTTTAGACAACTCTGAAGGATCTCTTACCGAAGAGTTCCAAGAGTGCGTTCGGATCACTCCATTTCATAGTGACCGAAATACACAATATACGTTCAAACGCACAGTAATGCAAACGAACAGTCAATTAACGACATGCTTTGAACAAAAATAAACAAGGGATAGTGTAACACTCCACACATTTTTTAGTAATAATGTAATTTCAGTAACTTTATTATTTGGATTTTCAGTAATTGTTATTAGTTGGAGGGCATTTTTGGAATTTTGGACTTTAAGTGTAAGTGCGAAAATTTAATTGTTGGCGTGAAATTATTGAAATTGGAAATTAATGGCAGGAATTAATTTCCTTTTGAAACGGAAAGGAATTTAATGGTATAAAACGGAAAGGAATTAAATGTAATTATATTTATTTCCTTTTTTGTTTTGTTATTATTATTATTATTGTTTTTTTTAATAAAAAGTCAAACCCACATTTCCTTTTCTTCCTCACGCATCCAGCCGAGACCGTAGCCGCTGTGTCAATTTCTTCTTCATGACCTCCGTCCACCACTGCTCAAGCGTCGTTCGCTTTTGCCATCACTGGATCTATCGATTTGGGTAAGATTTCTGCCATTTGGGTTGTTTTCGGTTGATTATTGAATACTCATTTAATTTAATCATCAATTGGTTGATACCCATTGTGTTTCAACTTTGGATTCAAGTATGTGAAGATATTGAGGTGTTGTTCAGTGAAGTTGGAGTTTGTTTTAGCGAGTTTTGGTAAGTTTTATACTTTGATGACCCTCTTGTGGATTAATTTTGGTGGTTGAGAAATTTTGGTGAAGTCATTTGGAAGTGATTTTTTTCACAAAGCTACATATGGATAATTTATTTGAGACATTGGTAATGAAGTATGTATTTGATTTAGGCTTTAATCATGTAAGCCTAATTTCAAATTATGATTAGGGGGTTGATTCAAGAATTTCATTCAAGATGAAGAAGAGTTTGGTTTGCTAATTATTTGGGCTTAAAATTAGAGGTTTGGAAGGTGAATTCGAACTGGACCACACCTTAGGTAAGGTTATCTGGAAATATTTTGTAATATTTGGGTGTTTGGATTTTGGCTTTAACTATTAATTTTAAAGCTTGATTTATGTTTAGGCTTGATTAAGGATTCAAGAATTTCACAAAGATTCAATTACTTTTTGGTTCGACCTAATATCAAGGTAAGTAATCTTACTACTGGAACTGCCCACGGGCCAGGCATTAAATGTATACTAGCATGATAAATGAATGTTATGGCAGAATGACAGCATGATAGTATAATATGACCAAAATATGTTCTAGCACGAGATCTGAAATATTTATTTGTGCACGTAGACACTTGAATGCTAGTATGAGATGGTCTGTGATTCCATATGGATGTATTTGATCGGATGATGTTGAGGTATATGTGTATGTTGTAGAGCCATGATGTTGAGATTTATATGTATGTCATAGATTCGTACAGTGATGATTATGATGTTGAGACTGTTTAGTGTGTCCTTACTGATTAGTTAGATGCCCATTAGATTTTGTGTTTCCTTCGGGATTCATCAGTTTGTGTTTCCTTCGGGATTCACCAGTTTGTGTTTCCTTCGGGATTCACCAGTTTGTGTCTCTTTCGGGATTCACCAGTTTGTATCTCCTTCGGGATTCACCAGTTTGTGTCTCCTTCGGGATTCACCAGTTTGTGTTTTCTTCGGGATTCACCAGTTTTTGTCTCCTTCGGGATTCTCCAGAGGTAGTGGGCATACTTAACTACAGTAGGATAGGACTCAGTCTTCTTCTTGTTTCATGTGCATATGTGTTCCATGAGGACTAGAGCAGTTTATATGTTTTATCAGAGGTGGGTATCTAGAAGACATAGATGCTCAGCCTGACCTCAGTAGTGGGGTTACTTACTGAGTATTTTATACTCATTCTTTCTCATGTTGTTGTTTCAGGTAAGGGTAGAGATGCACTGGCGATGGATAAGCAGAATTCGTGATCAAGCCACTGGGACTAGTTTTTACGCTTTCGCTCATGAGATTTAAAGTTCTTTTCATGTTTCTCTTAATTTTTAGTTTTGATGTTTAAAACTTAGTTTTAAGAATCATTTTTCAGATTTATTTATTATCCTTTATGATTTATGGGTACCCTACTATTGATTTAGTATTTGAATTTAATGAAAGTCTTTTGAACTTACCTTATTTAATTAGCATTTATTTCGCAATAACTGAGTGTCGTTTTGAGTTCCATGCATGCATGTCTTTAGTAAGGGCCTAACTTAAGTCCTAGGAGGTCGGGTCATTACAGATAGAGTTACCATACCAGTTGAAGACGTTCTTCATACTTCAGAACTCAATGCAGCGGAAACCTCTACCCGATCAACCAACGCCCGATCAACCGCACGAACATGAACGCCGCGAGGACGACAACACTAAAAAAGAGCCCCAGTATTCTTGGAGTGAGAACCCAAAGAGTGGTCTTTGGTGAATTTGGTAGAAGAAGGAGAACGAACCGATCGTGTAGGCAATAAGCAAGTGAGAGGGAAGAAGATGCTATCGTATAGCACGATGCTTATCGTTTAAGAGAAACTATACGATCGTGTAGATTTTACTGAATGATTGTTTAGGAAATGGTATACGATCATTTAGCAAACTTGACACACTATACGATAATTTAGGGAAGCTATCCGATCGTGTAGGAACTAGCGTGCAATCGTTTAGATGCGAGGTGGACGATCGTCTAAGCGCAGAACAACTATCGTATAGGCTCTCGATTTACTTAAGCGATCGATTACGATTCACCAGTGCACTCTCTCTTTTTCTTTTTGGACGAACTTATTCAAAATGAAAACCAATTTCATTTTAATTCATCGGTTACAATAATCGACGCATTCCTACTAACCCATGTCCGAACATGATTTTTGGGTTAATTATCATATAATTAACCAACTAAAATATTAATAAATATAATCATATTATATTTTTAACCTATAGTTTGATATCACATATCTACTATAGTATTTTCTCCTCTAGTTAATATAAATCATATTTATATCTAATTTCCTCCAAAATAATGTATCTCATACATTTAGCCAATTATATCATATATAATTAACCAGTCTAATTATATCATATATAATCGAACTTCCTCTTGTCAATTTGAAAATTTCAAATCAACCCAAACACTGATTCTCTACTTTATTCAAGCTACCCAGGGGACCTAATAGACCTATGACTCGAAGCTCTAATGGTCCGTGGATAGCTGACTAAACTCTTTAGCCACGAGATTCACCATCCGTTAACTATCAGGCATTCCATTAAAGACCAACAACTAAACTTTTCTTACCATAGATATATTTTTGTGTCCATCGGATATAACCAATCATGAGTACGATGACCCTTCACAGATGCTCATAAGTACAGCTGGGCCAAATTACCATTTTGCCCCTGTAGTTACATCTCACTCCTTAAGTACCACTGATTCCTCTAATAAACAATACAACATAGTCCAACTATGTGTAAACATCTCGGGCCAAGAGAAGGTGTGTGACGCCACATCGTTCAAGTCCTAGAATCAGCCCTTAAGGGAACTATCTATCTACTTACCCCTGCCTCGGGGAAGGAGTGAATTTCATCTTGTGTAGCTGAGTTCCCAGCTCTCAAATCAAACGAATCCCAAAATGGTAGGTTTGACTCAACGACCTGGCCATTCACACCCATACAAATCAAAGGAATACCCTCAATAGCATGAGTTCCCAACTCACTCAGGATTGAGGTCATGTTACCTATGGTCATCCTAGTGAACTGAAGTCTCTGTCATGATTGGTGTTATATAACGAGACGTTAACACTTCGTGGTCAGGTCTTATACAAACTCTTTGTATAGGATGCTCACGTTCGCATGTCCCTAACACGAATGATCAGGATCAGATCATTTGTGACAAGTCACAACACTTATGACCATTCCACAAAACGGGCCGCATCCGTAGTGTTACCAGGATAAGGTTTCCCTCCTATATCCATATACTATAGACCATTTTGGTTATCACTCAAGACATGATCCACTTGTATATCACCATATACATGCTTGAGTCACATACAGATAACTACGGATTTTATGTTTATTGGTTTGTGGTAAAGCAAATAAAACAAGAAACTGAGCAAAATACAAGATTTGAAATAAATATCATATATTATACAACACAAGCGTTCGTACAAACTGTTTACAAACTACAACACACGAGACTTTAGGACATCAACTTCAACAATCTCCCACTTGTCCTAAAGCGAAGTGGGGTGTACAAAAACCTAGTACAAAACAATAAACTAGAGCATAAAAGTCTAGTACAAGAAAATCTCCCACTTGCCTTAGTCCAGCCGCAGGTGATCCTGTAGACCATGCTCCGTAGATGACCCTTAAATACTGTAGCCGTGAGAGCCTTCGTAAACGGGTCAGCAATATGAAAAAGGCCTGGGTTAGACTGATACCTACTAACTATTCCCACAGCGTAGTAGATGTCTGGATAAGTACAGAGAGTTGCGTACATCAAACTGCCAATGACAGACGCATATGAGACTCGTCTCATCTCCTCAACCTCTTGAGGCATCTTAGTACAAATGTCCTTAGGCAAAGTGACTCCATGCCTAAACGGCAGTAGGCCCCTCTTGGAGTCCTGCATCGAGTAGTTGAACAACATTTTATCAATGTACGATGCCTGAGACAGTGCATCACTTTGTTCTTACGATCCCGAAAGATCTGTATCCCTAGAACAAACCGAGCCTCTCCCAAATCTTTCATTTGAAATTGAGTTGCTAGCCAGTTCTTAACTGCAGTCAATAGACCTACATCATTCCCAATAAGTAGGATATCTCTATGTATATCACTAAGAAGACTATTGAAGCATTGATGATCTTTTTGTAGACACAAGATTCATCAACGTTTTGGTCAAAACCATATGACTTGATCGCAGTATCAAACCGTATGTTCCAAGATTGAGACGCCTGTTTCAGTCTATAAATGGACCGATTCAGTTTGCAAACCTTTTGCTCTTGACTTTGGGCTATGGATCCCTCGGGTTGCACAATATAAATGGTCTTCTCAAGATTGCCATTCAGAAAGGCCGTCTTGACGTCCATTTCCAAATCTCATAATTATAATAAGCCGTAATGGACAGGGGGATGCAGATCGACTTTAACATGGCAATAGGCGAGAAAGTCTCCTCATAGTCGACTCCCTCTATCTGGGTACAACCCTTTGCCACAAGTCGAGCCTTGAAAGTTTGTACCTTCCCATCAGCACCCCCTTTGTGCTTGTAGATCTATTTACAACCTATAAGTCTTACCCCATCAGGCTGATCTACAAGATCCCATATTGATTTGAAGTACATCGATTCCATCTCGAGATTTATGGCCTTGACCCATTCATCCCGACCAACATCCTCCATTTCCTTCTTATAAGACAACGGATCCTCAATGTCGCCATCTGCTGCCATAGCAAGGATTTTTGTGAAACCCAAATAGCGAACGGGCGAGTTTGCAACCCTCCCACTACGTCTAGGTTCCCTCAACTCTTGAGGTGGAACCGACCTACTAGATGAACTCGTATCGACAACTCTTGCTGATGTAGCAGGCTCTTCAACAACTCTCGTTGAAGTTTTAGTAGTTTCATTGGAAAGTTCACGCAACACGACTTTGCTTCTTGGACTGTGCTCCCTTATATGATCCTCCTCCAAGAAAGTAGCATTTTTTGAAACAAACACCCTATGTTTTGTCAGATCATAAAAATAACCTCCTTGTGTACCTTTGGGGTTGCCTACAAAGAGGCATAACCTCGACCGTGGTTCTAACTTCTTGGGATTAGCCTCAACAACATGTGCAGGGCAACCCCAAATGCAAAAGTGACGTAAACTAGCTTTACACCCGTTCCACAACTCTAGAGGTGTTCTCGCAACACTCTTGAAGGGAACACAGTTGAGTATGTATACCATAGTCTCCACTGGGAAACCCCAAAACAAGTCTGGTAAGGAAGTGTAACTCATCATCGAGCGAACCATGTTTAACAAGGTCCTATTTCTCCTCTCCGCTACACCATTTTGCTGAGGTGTATCCGGCGCTGAGAGTTGAAAAATGATTCCATGTTCTATCAAATAGTCTTGGAATGCCGAGTCCAAAAACTCTCCACCTCAATCCGATCGAAGTGTTTTAATCCGTCTATCCAATGTGTTTTCAACTTCAGCCTTGAACTTTTTGAATTTTTCAAAGAATTCAGACTTCCGTTGCATAAGATAAACATACCCGTACCTTGAGTAAACATTAGTGAAATTGATAAAATACTCATAGCCACTTCGAGCTCGCACATTCATAGGACCACCAAGGTCAGAATGTACTAACTCAAGAGGCTCCTTGGCTCTATAACCTTTTCCAGTAAAAATTCGTTTAGTCATCTTACCTTCAAGGCAAGATTCGCACATTGGTAAAATTTTTTCTTCTAACTCACTTAAAAGTCCATTCTTCAACAATCTTTCAATCCTAATGAGATTGATGTGCCTTAAACGAAGATGCCAAAGTTGACCATTTTCTTTTGGAGAAATTTATCGATGTTTTGATTGAGTTACGACAGTTTTTAAACAATTCAATATTATGGAGGGAATTAATGGCTAACGGAAAGCTAACTAGAGTCCTCCCACTGCCACAACTGAGACGACGTGCCCGGTGCCTACTCACATCGTCATTTCACTAGCCTCCAGCTGTTGCCAAGATCTAATCCCCTAAAAAGAAGAAGAAACATGGTTAGTGGCGCCCGAATCAATTATCCAGGCAGAATCATCATTATCCACTAAACAAGTTTCAAGAACAAGTAAATCACATTTACCTTTATCGGCCTTGGCCTTAGCTTTGGCTGCTTTCTTCTCTTTCAGATACCGAGGACAATTCCTCTTCCAGTGTCCATCTTGGTTGAAGTGGAAACTGTAACGACTCGACCCCCTAGGACTTAAGTTAGGCCATTACTAAATATATGCATGCATGGAACTCAAAACGACACTCGGTTATGACGAAAGAAATGCTAATTAAATAAGGTAAGTTCAAAAGACTTTCATTAAATTCAAATACTAAAACAATAGTTGGGTACCTATAAATCATAAAGGGTAATAAATAAGTCTGAAAAACGATTCTTAAAAGTAAGTTTTAAATATCAAAACTAAAAGTTCAGAGAAACATGAAAAGAACTTTAAATTTCATGATGCGGAAGCATAAAAAAACTAGTCCCAGTGGCTCGATCATGAATTCCGCTTGTCCATCGCTGGTGCATCTCTACCCTTACTTAAAACAACAACATGAGAAAGAATGAGTATAAAATACTCAGTAAGTAACCTAACTACTGGGGTCAGGCTGGACATCTATTTTCTCTAGATACCCACCTCTAGTGAAACATATAAACTGCTCTAGTCCGCATGGGACACATATACACATAAAACAAGAAGAAGACTGAGTCCTATCCTACTGTAGTTAAGTCCTATCCTACTGTAGTTAAGTATGCCCACTACCTCTGATGAATCCCGAAGGAAACACAAATTGGTGAATCGCGAAGGAAACACAAAATCTAATGGGCATCTAACTAATCAGTAAGGACATTTGCACAGTCTCAACATCATAATCATCACTGTACGAATCTATGACATACATATAAACCTCAACATCATGGCTCTACAACATACACATATACCTCAACATCATGGTTCTACAACATACATGTATACCTCAACATCATCAGATCAAATACAACTATGGAAGCACATACCATCTCATACTAGCATTCAAGTGTCTATGTGCATAAATAAAAAATTCGGATCTCGTAACAAAACATACTTTGATCATGTGATACTATCAATCTATCATGCTGTTATTCTACCATAACATTCATTTATCATGCTAGCATACATCTAATGCCTGGCCCGTGAGCAATTCCAGTAGTAAGATTACTTACCTCAAAGTTAAGTCCAAAGAAACCCAAGTATGCTTATCCTGCTCAAGACAAGCAACACCTAAGATAAATCTAATATTTAAATCAATATTTTGGGTCTAACTCCAATTAAACAAATTATTCAAAGACTTCCAATTTTATTTTACCTAAACTATGGCTCAATCTAAACTTAATTCCAAAACCCAATTCTGTTGGCTACCTGAACATACACAAATTCCAAAGTTAATAACTTAATTCTCCACAATTAATCTTAATTAAAAAAAAAACAACCAACAACTTACTCCCAACTTACCAACTTCAAAAGAAAAAATGGCCTTTACTTTGATGAGCAACGCCCTTAAACGTCTCAAATCTTGAATCTAAAGTCCAAACCAAGGAGATGTTAACAATTTTAACCCAAAACCAAAACATATAAAATTTAATCTAACAATTTTCAAACTAATTGGTGTTCAAGAGTAACCACAAGAATCGCAAACCTTATACAAAACACCTGTCGAACAACCTTGAATCCGGTGGATGGTCGCTTCAACAATTCCTAACTCCAATCTAAAGTCAAATAATGCAACCAATGTTAACTTTCATTCCAAACTTAATGGGCATCTAAAAATCCTTTAAGAAATCCAACCCAAAGAAAAGATCTTACCCAAATCCAAGATTCCCTTGAGATCACGTAGTGGCGGCGAGTGAACTCAAGCGATGGCTGAGGCTTCGACAGCGAAAAAAACTTCGATGGCTGAATGTTGACGGCTGGCTGGGGTGTCAAATGGCCTCACGGAGGCTGAGACGCGATTGAGGCGCGTGGCTGGACGACATCAAGCGATGGCTGGACGACTCCACTCGACGGGTGATCTGGCATGAGTGCTGGGCAAATAGATCGGGCGACAGATGCGTGGATCGGAGGGCGGGGCTTCGAACGTGGTTGGGCCTCGTCGAACGGTGGGCGTTGGCTAGGCAAAACCTCGGTGGCGAGCAGCTAGGTTCGGGATGCGGCGTCTGGACGTCAGGCTGAGGAGATCGGCTGCTAGTCGAGATCGGCGGCGGGAGGTAGGGCTCGGTGAAGGAAGAAGAAATTAGGGGGGGCACCAAATGCGTGAGGAAGAAAGGGGATTTGATTTTTTATAAAAATAATAATAATAATAATAATAAATAAAAAGGAAATAAGTATAATTATACTTTATTCTTTTCCTTATTCCACTTTATACTATTAAATTCCTTTCCTTTTCAAAAGAAAATTAATTCCTGCCATTAATTTCCAAATTGAATAATTTTACACCAACAATTAAATTCCTGCACTTACACTTGAAGTCCAAAATCCCAAAAATGTCATCCAATTAATAACAATTACTGAAATTCCAAATAAGAAAAAAATATTGCACTTACATTATTATTAAAAATATACGGGGTGTTACAGAAACACTTTCCCTTAATAAATTGTGAACGTCTCCTTTGGGCGACAGACGGTGGGTTAGCAGGTGCCCCCTTTTCCCTTACCACCATTCTTCTTCTTCCCCTTTGCAGAGTTAGAAGTAGAAGGTGCAGACTTCGTTCTTGAGTTCGAACCTCTATGGAACGTCCTAGAGGATGAAGCAACATTTGCCTCACCCTTCTGCCTTCCCTTACTTTTCAATAAAGATTGGTAGATCTGCAATTCGTTGAGGAGAGTTGTAAGGTTATATTTCATTTTGTTAAGAATCACATTGCTAACAAAATGTAGGAAGCTCTCTGGCAAAGAATGCAGGATTATGCTAACCTAGTTGCCCTCATGGATGGTAGACCCATTCAACTCCGCCACATTAAAGTGGACCATCATGTTAAGCACATGTTCACGAACAGAGGTACCTTCTTTCATTTTGGAGTTGAATATGTATTTAAGAGCCTCATGTATAAGCTGTTCAGACGGTTGTCCAAACATCCCCCGCAGAGACTCCATGATCTCACGCGTTGAGACCATAGGCTCATGTTTCTAAGCCAAGACTTCAGAAAGACTTGTCAAGATGTAGGCTCGGGCCTTCTCATTCGCCCGTGTTCATTGCTTGTATGCCTTCCAAACATTTCGAGCGACATTTGGAGCAGGAATAGATGGATAGGCCTTCGTAAGAGCGAACATGAGGTCCTCGATGATTAGGATCGTCGTGATCATATGTTTCCATGTCGAGAAATTGTCGCCAGTAAGATTTTCGACGCTTAGTAATGCCAACGTGGCTGTTGCCATTTTGAAAAAGTTGTTGAAAATACAAACAAAACTTTATTAGATTTTGCTAAACCACTTTTAAACCAATCGGTTTTGCAAAACAGTTTCAAGTACCTTAAGTTATAGACTTCTATTTTGCAATGATGCCTCAGTGAGGTAGGAAAAACGTCACCGGTGGGGTGATCAGTTGCCCTTTCACTGGGATGAGACATTCTCAACCATTAGGTAGAACCAACTCTTAGAACTGAACTTAACAGCCACCATTTTTCGGTCCAGAACTGTTAACCTTCAACAATTCCGTGTAAGTGTGACCCCTCGCTTTTGATGCTAGAGTCCTGCCCTAATGAGCCCACCATAGGGAAGAAGCAGATTAGGATAAGAGACTAAGTTATCTTATCCTCTTACAAGAGATCAAATAAAGAAACGCGCAAAACTGCCATCCTTTAGGGAGACACTCCCAGGGTGCCTTGAGGCGATGTGCAGTAACTTTATTCAACCTAACGAGGGAGACCGAGAGATATGCTGTCGCACTTTCTGCTCCCACTTACTATGAACACTCTCTCCATCCACCTTGATATTGACCTACCCAAACACCATCTGTTAGAGAGACATGCCAAAGGTGCCGCGAGGCCGAGGGTAGATCTCACGGTGTGGACTATTTAGTAGAAATGTGAAAGGTTTAAGTGAAGCATCTTATGCCCCAAGTACCGCCCACTGAATGTTCTATCTAGGGGTCATTAACCTAGACAATCCGGCTACTGATTTTAAGTCTAAGTTGTATTTTTAAACTCTGCTCATAAACAATGTCTGTCTATCAAATATGAACAAGTTCAAGTAGTCATTTTTAAACACTTTAATGGACTATCCTTAACTTGCATGCATGCATCATATCTGTCTAATTCATCTTTCCAGATAAGTTCCCAGGTAGGGATGTTATATTTTCGTCAACTTAAATACCCCAGCCTAGACAGAACCCGCCTTAGACAAAAGGTCTCTTATAGATAGATTTGCTATACTTTAACCTTTTATTAGCCAATTTAATCCTATTAAACTGATTAAAAGATTAAAGCCTTAAGGTTGCTAATTGTATTAGAACTATGATCTTAGGTCTACGTGATCCAAGTTTTAAACACTTTAAAATCATGAATTAAACCTAAGTGAGCATGCATATCTTTCTTATTTCTTTTAGTTCTAATTTCTCTTTAACTTTTAAAAAGAAACAATTAAAACCATTGCGTACAACGAGGTTAACATTTATAAAGTAATCTATGTGTCATGCTTCATACAATTTCCGATCGTACTATATATAACTAGTATAACGCGTAACAGCCAACAAACATGCTATTATTCACCCTTATACTATAACAATTATAATATAAAGATGATGCATGTCAATACTTTTTATGCGTGCATAAATATAACTCTTATGTTATATGATGTATGAGCATGCTCTTACATAATTAAATCATGCTTCTCTAAATTATAACAATTACAATAAAGAGATGATGCATGATCATTGCATAACCTAAGGTGGGATTTACTATATGTGCATACCATATGACATATAAAAACATACATCGCATGTAATAAATAAAGGATTAATGGACCGGGATGAGCCTTTACAAAAAAAAAAAAAAATGGAATGAAATAATCCTATCCATTACATTTTCATCGAGCAACCGGTTCACAGACGAATCGGGTCTTGAACTGCCAGGAGAACTCCATCGTGTAGTAAACGCCGTAGGTAAACGATCGTCCAGCGCACACTAAATGATAGAAGCATAATTAAACGATCGCGTAGATGACGACGAGGCTGCAAAGCCTGATCGTCTATGCGATCGCTTAGCTCGAAAACAGGTAAACAATTTACCTTGTGTTACTAAGCGATCTTTAGACAGTTACTAAGTGATGAAGCTTGCTGACCTAAAGAATCGTCCAGTGTGCGCGCGCGTTAAACGATACGCGAGCATCTCATCATCTACTCGACCTGATACTCTGTGATTGCGTACCCGTCATCAATATGATACGATCAACTTTTGATCGCATACCCTATTGTTTAACTGATGCGTTCAACAACGATCATGTACTCCATCGTCTTTACGATGCAATCAACAATGATCGTGTACCACATCTTCTGCACAATGCGATCAACCCTAGATCGCCTCCTTCCTCGAAGAACCGCAACCTTGCACCGATCTTCTTCTTCGAACGACTCAAAACTTCAAACAAACTTTGAATACAGACTTGATAACGATTATTAATGCCAAAAAACGCAGGGGCCTTTACAAACATCCACAAGTGTAAAAAGATGTAAATCAAAATAAGGCTAATCATCCACGAAAACATCCATTAATCCGCACATCCACAGTAATTTAACCATTAAACGTGTAGAAATGCACCTACAAAAAACGTAAATGTCATTTCGTTGCAATATATGAAATCAGAGTACCAGAACCTAGCTCTGATACCAATTGAAGGATCTCTTATCGAAGATTACCATGAGTGCGTTCGGATCGCTCCAATTTCACAGTGACCGAAATATACAATATACATTCAAACGTACAGTTATACAAATGAACAGTCAATTAACGGCATGCTTTGAACAAAAATAAACGAGGGAGAGAGTTGCCATACCAATTGAAGACGTTCTTCATACTTCAGAACTCAATTCAGCAGAAACCTCTACCCGATCAACCAACGCCCGAACAACTGCACAAACACGAACGCTGTGGGGACGACACCACTAGAAAAGAGCCCCAGGTATTCTCGGAGTGAGAACTTAAAGCGTGGTCTTTGGTGAATTTGGTAGAAGAAGGAGGACGAACCGATCGTGTAGGCGATAAACAAGTGGGAGGGAAGAAGATGTTATCGTATAACACGATGTTTATCGTTTAGAAGAAACTACACGATCATGTAGATTTTACTGAACAATGATTTAGGAAATGGTATACGATCATTTAGCAAACTCGGCACACTATACGATCGTCTAGGGAAGCTATTCGATCGTGTAGGAACTAGCGTGCGATCGTTTAGACACAAGGTGGACATTCGTCTAAGCGCAGAGCGACTATCATATAGGCTCTCGATTTACTTAAGTGATCGATTATAATTCAACAGCGCGGTCTCTCTTGTTCTTTTTGGACGAACTTATTCAAAATGAAAACCAATTTCATTTTAATTCATTGGTTACAATAACCGACACATTCCTACTAACCCATGTTCAAACATGATTTTTGGGTTAATTATCATATAATTAACTAACTAAAATATTAATAAATATAATCATATTATATTTTTAACCTATAGTTTGATATCACATATCTACTATAGTATTTTCTTCTCTACTCGATATAAATCATATTTATATATAATTTACTCCAAAATAATGTATATCATACATTTAGCCAATTATATCATATATAATTAACTAGTCCAATTATATCATATATAATCGAACTTCCTCTTGTCAATTTGAACATTTCAAATTAACCCAAACACTGATTCTCTACTTTATCCAAGCTACCCAAGGGACCTAATGGACCTGTGTCTCGAAACTTCAACGGTCCGTGAATAGCTGACTAAACTCTTTAGTCACAAGATCCACCATTCGTTAACTGTCAAGCATTCCACTAAAGATCAACAGCTGAACTCTTCTTACCATAGATATATTTCTATGTCCAACGGATATAACCGATCATGAGTACAATGACCCTTCACAGATGCTCGTAAGTACAACTAGACCAAATTACCATTTTGCCCCTGTAGTTATATCTCACTCCTTATGTATCACTGATTCCTCTAATGAAAAATACAACATAGTCCAACTATGTTTGAACACCTCTTGGGCTAAGAGAAGGTGTGTGGCGCCACATCGTTCAAGCCCTTGAATCAGCTCTTATGGGAGCTATCTATCTACTTACCCCTGTCTCGGGAAAGGAGTGAATTCCATCTTGTGTAGCTGATTTCCCAGCTTCTAAATTAGACGAATCTCCAAAATAGTAGGTTTGAATCGGCGACCTGGCCACTCGCACCCATACAAATCAAAGGACCGGCCTTAATGGCAGGAGTTCCCAACTCACTTAGGACTGAGGTCATGTTACCTATGGTCATCCTAGTGAACTGAAGTCTCTGTCATGAACGGTGTTATATAACGAGACGTTAACACTTCTTGGTCAAGTCTTATACAAACTCTTTGTATAGGACGCTCCCGCTCGCATGTCCTCAACACGAATGATTAGGATTGGACCATTTGTGACCATTCCACAAAGCGGGCCGCATCCGTAGCGTTACCAGGATAAGGTTTCTTTCCTATATCCATATATTACAGACCATTTTGGTTATCACTCAAGACATGATCCACTTGTATGTCACCACATACATGCTTGAGTCACATACAGATAACCAGGGATTTTATATTTATTGGTTTGTGGTAAAGCAAATAAAACAAGCAACTGAGCAAAATACAAAATATGAAGTAAATATTATATATTATACAACACAAGCGTTCGTACAAACTGTTTACAAACTACAGGACACCAGACTTTAGGGCATTAACCCCAACAATCTCCCACTTGTCCTAATGCGAAGTGGGGTGTATAAAAAACTAGTACAAAACATTAAAGTCAATACCTTATTTTTGTTGAAATCCTTTGACTACAAGCCTTGCTTTGTATCTTTTGCTACCATCGAGTTTTTGCTTCATTCTATAGACCCATTTATTCCGCAAAGCTTTCTTTCCTCTTGGTAACTTAGTTAATTGCCATGTATGATTCATCATAAGAGAATCCATTTCGTCTTTCATGGCCAACTCCCACTTGGCAGAATCTTCCAGTTGAACTGCTTCATCATATCATTCAGGTTCACCTCTATCAGTTAATAATATATAATTTAAAGAAGGAGAATACCTTTGTGGTGGTCTGATATTCCTGCTAGACCTCCTAACTACTATAGGTGGTGTTCTCTGAGCTTCATCAGGCTCAACAACTGGTCCGTTAGATACCACAACTAGTTCCTCAGGTTTTGGAACTAGTTTCTTAGACTCTTGTATTGGTTCTTCAGGAGTGTTTATACTCTAATCTTCCCTTTCTGTTGATCCGGTCTCAATCCTAGGAAGACTTATATATTGAGTCTTCTCTTCTTTACTATTATTTGTATCAAAATCAATTGTTGTTCTGTGTTTGTACAAAACTTCCTCATTGAAGATCACATTCCTGCTTTTGAGTATCTTCCTGTTTTGGTCATCCCAAAACTTATACCCTATATCAGCACCACCATATCCAATAAAGTAACATTTCTTGGATTTGGCATTTATCTTACTCCTATCTGCAACATCAATATGAATGTAAGACACAACCAAAAACCTTTAGATGAGAAAGGTTTACCTGTTTATCGCTCTAAACTTCTTCAGGCAGTTTCAAGTCTAGAGATATAGTCGGACTCCTATTGATCAGATAGGTTGCCGTGTTGATTGCCTCTGCCCATAATGTCTTAGGCAATCCTGCATGTAATCTCATGCTTCTGGCACATTCATTTAGTGTCTTGTTCATTCTTTCCGCCACACCATTCTGCTGTGGTGTCCTTGGAATGGCCTTTACCATCACAATTACATTGTCTGCATAGTACTTTTTAAATTCTCCATCAACATATTCACCACCGTTGTCTGACCTTAAGTTTTTAACTTTCAAACTTGTCTCATTCTCAACCATAACCTTCCAAGTTTTGAAAACAGAGAAAACTTCAAACTTATGTTTGAGAAAATAAGTCCATACCTTCCTACTTGAGTCATCAATGAAGGTCACATAATATCTAGAATCGCCAAGAGAAGATACTTCAGAAGACCCCCACACATCTATATGAACTAACTCCAACTTTGTTTGTTTTTCCATTGCTCCTGTCTTTGAGAAACTAACACGTTTCTGCTTCCCAAATACACAACTTTCATAAAGCTTGTGTTCAACTACTTTTAGTCCCTGTAACTTTCCTTCAGAGTGAAGAATTTTCATACCTTTTTCATTCATATGTCCTAGTATGTTGTGCCATAAATCAATCTGACTCGAACTATCAACAACGACCACCATACTCTTGTCACTGTTGTTGACATAAAAAGTTCCTAACTTGCTTTCTCGAGCGATTATATAGCATCTTTGGTAACCTTCCAGTTTCTTTTGCCAAAGAACACGTCGCATCCTTCACTGTCTAACTGTCCTATAGAAATAAGGTTTTTCATCATATTTCGAAAATGACGAACCTTGCAAATTTTCCAAATCGAACCATTTGCCAATTTTATATTCACATCACTGATCCGAATGACATCCAAAGGTTCTCCATCAGCAAGATCTACTTTTCCATGATTTCTTGCAACATAATTTTTCAAAATGTCACATTGACCAGTAGTATGAAATGACGCACTTGAATCCAGCACCTATGTATCGTGAGTGCTCTCAACTGCCAAAGTCAGAGCATCCTGAATTTCATCGGTAGCAATATTTGCACCAGCTTCATTCTCCTCACTCCATTTTAGATATTTTTAGTTCTTTTTCAAGTGTCCAACCTTACCACAGTTCCAACACTCAAACCTGCTGTTTCTGGACTTGCCTCTGTTGCCACGACTTTTTCTATCACTCCTTCCTCTATCCACATTCAATGCTAAACTAGAAGTATAAGCAACACTTGCGTCCTTTCTGTGAATCTCTTCTACGAGTGCAGAATCTCTAACCTGTGAAAACTGCAATTTTTCTTTACCACATGAATTAAAAAGTGCGACTTTCATGGTTTCCCAACTATCAGGCAATGATCTCAACAACAGTATTGCATTTACCTGATCAAAAAATTCTAATTTAACAACAACCAATTTGTTTATCAATAAATCAAATTCATTTAAATGAGTAGTGACAGATGTACCTTTCACTATTTTCAAATTAAAGAATTTGGTTGCGAGATTCACCTTGTTGTTTACTTAAGGCTTTTCATACATGTTAGATAGAGCCGTCATCAGTCCAGCTGTGGTTGTCTCCTTTGCTATATTGCTTTGCACATTTTTTGTCAAAGTCAGGCGAATAGTCCCCAACACCTTTCTGTCTAATTTCTTCCATTCAGCTTCTCCCATGTCATCAGGTTTTCTTTCCAATGGCAAATCAAATTCTTTGGAATGCAAGTAATCTAATATCTTACACTTCCAGAAAGAAAAATTTGATCCATTAATAATAACCAATCTTTTATCTCTTTCCGACATCGTTCTACATTTCAATCAGCTCTGATACCAGTTGATAGGGGATAGTAATATATCAATATAAATTAATCAACCAAAATTCAGACAATATAAATTATCCAGTAGACTCAGATCAAATTCGTGTTCCGAATTAGGTGGAATAAACAATTTGTAACTCGATAGATTAAAAGAATAGATAAACCAACCTAAGCTTTCAAGTAACAAGAACGACAATGAATCAAATTTAAAAGAAGAGAGATAACATCCGGTTTATACTGTTCACCCAGTGCGGGCTACGTCCAGTTCTCTGCTACCGATGTAGGTTCCACTAAAATAGTAAGGGAGAAGAGTACAAGAGTTTACAATGCTCAAGAATGATTTCTCTCACTTTTCTCTCAAAAGAACTGCTCACAAATCACTCTTACAAAGCTCACAAAACTCTCAAAAGAGGAATAAAAATGCTTACTGTGAGACAATGCAAAGAAATCAACTCGACAATATATATATATTTTATTCGCTTAAGAAACTCTCGGCACGCTGTTGGTTTTAAAAACCACTACTGATTTGCATTTTATAAAAAAAGGTTTTCCACCGCCCCAAATTCATTCTTTCATAATTACTCGCCTCCATGTTGGCCAATGAGAGACTTGCTTAAGAGTTAAGTATAAAACAAAGAAAATGGACATTTTTTCTTAACATTTCTAACCTTAAAAAGATAATAAGATATTTATCCATAAAATTATACTCGAATTTATAATTATAGTTAAAGTTGAATTATAGAATTCTAAGTTTAAAAATTATAATGTGTATTTTTTTCAATTTTGTAACTATAAGTCATTATAGATGTGATTTAAACTTAATTTCTTTTAAAATCCTACATTTTGAAACATGAGATCTTCCAGGTGCGAAATTTAAGGGCAAATTTAGTATGGGTCTAAGGACTCATTCATGCTCTTTATATAATAAATATATAAAAAATTGGTATAATATTAAAACCATTATTAGTTAGTTTAATGGTAAATTTTCTTTTTAGCCTATTCTAGACTTATGTTTAAATCCCACTCGTTATATTTACTTTTACTAAATTATATAAAACCACCGTCAACAAAATTTCTAGATCCACCACTCTCTTTAACATCCTTATTCTCATCTAGGTTAAAAGCTTATTAAATATTTTTTTTGAATGAATTTACAATGAAGATGCATAGATATGAATATACAATTAAGTCCCACTCGTTATACTTTTACTAAATTATATAAAGCCACCGTCAACAAAATTTATAGATCCACTGCTCTCTTTAACATCTCTTATTCTCATCTAGGTTAAGAGCTTATTAAATATTTTCTTTGAATGAATTTACAATGAAAATGCATAGGATATGAATATACAATAAATAAGAAAACAATTAGATTAGTTTAAAATATGCTAATTTACAATTCTCATAATACATATATGGTAATAAAGTAAATGATCTTCTTTAAGAAGAAGAAAGAAAGAAGCACATATCTAAAATTATGACTTGGCCAGTCAATTAGGCTAACATATTTAATGATATATTTCATTTTTTTTTTAATATTAAAGCCATAGTATTGGAAATTTCGTTGACATTTCTATCCATATCACATGTCTATAGATTTGACAACAAAATAAAGAGTGATTTGACATTTCCTTTATATATCATAAAAATTTGATGAATTATAAAAAGAAAAGACGACAACAACGTATTAGTAATGTGGATATAATATAAATAATTAAAAACTTTATTTTATTTTTAAAGTGTAATTTGTTTATTTGTTCATTTATTAGGGTTGGTTTTATAAATTTATAAATATTGGTTAAATTACAAAATTGGTCCTTATATTTTGAGAAAAGTTATAATTTAATCTATAAGATTTATAATTAGAATTCAGTCATATGATTTAATAAATAGAGTTTTATTAAATCATAAAAATTATTTATGAAGTTTTATCAAACCATAAAAACTAAATTCTAACGTTTAAAATTATATGGACTAAATTCTTACCTTCTCCAAATCAATTAGACAAAATTCGTTATCTAACAAATATATATATATATTCATTAACTTCAACCACCATTGACACTTTCATAAAATTTTATTTCTGACATTTTAAACCTTGATTAAGAATGTAAAAAAGTCAATTACCTAATTGTGCATTTGATCACTCTGCGCACCATTTTGTTTTGTCTCACGTCTTGTCTGGTCTTGCACGACAACCTTGGCGCACAAGTTTCCTTCTACGACTGGAATTTAATACAATTTTGTTTATTCCCAACTTTGCCCTTGTAATTCAACATTTCTAAAAGATACAGCGATAGTAAATCACTTCAAATGCTTTTAATATATTTATTATTATATGATTGAATTGACTTAAATAAAGCTCTGCTGAGTACATTAACACAACAGTTACAAGATGAATTATGTATGTTGGTGTTTCAATCACATCCACAATCTGTTTCATTATTAATAATATGTTTCATAGGGTTAAAGAACCAATCTCATCTCAGGGCTTTCAAATTTATACACGTAATTCAATAGAGTTGTCAAAAGAAGAGATAAGAAAATGCATAGAAGGCCCACTGAAACTTAGTGTCCAAGTAATCTCTTGTCTGTTAGTTTCTATTTAAGACAGTTTTGTGGATGCAATGTGGGATTCAATCTGGGAATTAAATAGAATAAGAAATTGATGATAAACTAAATGGCGTGGTTCGATAACACAGAGGATGCATTTGGAAGCACAATTTGCCCAGCATGTGCGCATCCTCTTGAGGTTGAGGTAAAAAAAATAAATTAACTTAGGTTTGTAGTTGAAAAGAAATGATGTGTAATAAATATATTAAAAGAAAAGGTAAATTAATTATGCAGGGGGGATTATTTGAGGATTGGGGGAGGCTACCAGCGGGAGTGAAGTTCGATCCAAGCGACCAACAAATTCTGGAACATTTAGAAGCCAAAGTGAAAGGGGATAATCGAAAGCTTCATCCTCTCATCCATCAATTCATTCCCACATTAGACGGAGAGGATGGCATTTGTTACACCCACCCTCAATATCTTCCCGGTATTTATATCCTTTTTTATTTTTTATTTGTTGTTGTTAGGGCAACTTATGGTTTCTCATTCCCCCTTGTATGTGCGTGTATATATTTGTCATTTCTCTTGTATATATATTATATACATATTTGAAATTTATGTAATCATCCAAACCTTAAACGTTTGTAAGTGTATCAATTTATACCTTCCATTGCATTTGATATGAAAAAAAAAATCTATGTGAAACTTAAAATTATAAAATTAAGCCCCTAATTAAATTTTGATAGATGAATCAATTTAGACTTTAGTTAGAATTTCCTTTGAGAATGGTTCAAGCATTTATTCTCATTTTCAATTTTGTGAAGCCGATATTTTAAGAAATCTACATATATTTGAGAATGAGATGCTTTTCGAAGATTAATTATAATGAATTGTCTAAATTGATTGGTTTACGAAATTTTAGGGAGTTACTCAAATTATTAGTTTCACAAGATATTGTTCAAATTTGGAGGTCTGTATAAATTGTTACATTTCTGAAAGTTTGAATGTTTAAATTGTTACAATTTTTAGTTTCAAAAGTTTATGATTATAATTTGATATTTCATGTAATTTGTGTAGGGAGCAAAATACATTTTAGTTTCTAAGATTTGTCATTCATATATATTTTCTTGAAGTTTCAAAACAATCCTTTTTAGTCTCTGAGATTTGAAAAACAATTCTAAATGATGATAAAGCTTCTTGGATTTGTCAACTTTTATAAGCGTATCAATTTACACCATCCGTTATATTTCATTTATAAAAACTTCAGGTGAAACTTATAATTATATATCAATTAAACCTCTAAATTTTTTATAAATGAATCAATTTAGACTTTTGTTAGAATTTCCTTTAAGCATGAGAATGGTCCATGTCATTTACTTCAATCGTCCATTTTGTAAAATCTATACTTGAAGAAGTCTTCAAACGTTTGAGAATTTGATTATTTTCAAAGGCCATTGTAATGAATTGTCTAAATTGATAAGCTTATATGAAATTTTAAGAGTTTCATTGACTCAAATTATTAGTTTTGCAAGATATTGATTCAACAAAATTTGGAGTTATGTGTAAATTGATACACTTACAAAAGTTAAGAAATTTAAATTGTTACAATTATTAGTTCGTACTTAAATATCAATTTATACCCCTAAACTATAGGGATTGTATCAATTTAAACCCTAAATTTAGAATTATATCAATGTAAACCTTAAACTTTGGGTGTTGTATCAATTTAGACTCAAAACTAATAATTGTATCAATTTAAACTCTGAACTTTTATAAGTGTATCAATTTAAACTCTTGAATTTTCATAAATGTATTAATTTAAACTTTGAACTTTCATAAATATATCAATTTAAACCCTAAACTTTCATAAGTGTATTTAAATAAAACATAATAGAGGATTTAAGTTGATACAATTATGAAAATTTAAGGTCTAAATTGATATATTTATAAAAGTTTAAGAATTAAATCGATACAATTACTAGTTTGGGGTTTAAGTTGATACCATCCCAAAGTTCAGGGTTTAAATTGATACAATTATTAGTTTATGATTTAAATTGATACAACATAAATTGATACAACACTTAAAATTCAAGAGTATAAATTGATATTTGTCCAAATTTTAATATATAAACCACAAAGTTAGTTTAGGAGTATACTTTAATATTTCCTGTAATATGTCTTGGGAGAAAAAAAAAAACATTTCAGTTTTTAAGATTTGTCATTCAATGTTTTCTTAAAACTTCAAAACAATCTCGTTTAGTATATAAGATTGAAAAACAAATTGTAAATTATCCAAAACGTTGTTGGATTTGTTAAGCATGAAATGGTAAGAAAGTCAATTTGAGAGCTTGTTCATTTTCTTATTTGGAAAAGTGCAGGAATGAAGAAAGATGGGGGAATCCGACACTTTTTTCACAGGCCATCAAAAGCATACACAGCAGGCACAAGAAAACGCAGAAAAGTTAAAACAGAAGAAGAAGAAGGCAGAGACACAAGATGGCACAAAACCGGCAAGACAAGGGCAGTGAGCGGCGGTGTGATGGGTTTCAAGAAGATTTTAGTTTTGTATTCAAATTATGGGAACCAAAGGAAGCCTGAAAAGACTAACTGGATAATGCATCAGTATCATTTGGGTGTTACAGAGCAGGAGAAAGATGGTCAATGGGTGGCTTCAAAAGTCTTCTTCCAATTACACCCTCGCCAAACCTCTCCAGTTTTTGTTGATAACACTACCACCAACAACAACCCAATCATTACTTCTGATTCTATGTATCAAATAAGGGGAGGAGAAGGCTCTTCTCTTTGTTTGAATAATGCCCACACATTCAACCCATTAAGTTCAAATGATTTCTAATTAAACTAAATAATACTGTATTTTAAAAAAATCATTATCATTATCAATAAAATAAAGAGATGTTTTCCAATATGGTAAGACGAGTCAACTTATTTACGAATATAACAAGATGTGATGAACCGTGATATTTTGTTATATTTAAAAATATTTTAAGTAATTTTGTCATTTAAAATAATTACTTTGAAATAAAGTAATTATCAACCGATTGATTTATTATATGAACTAAATAAAATTTTAACTCATTGTCAGAAGTAGGACATCAAAACTTAAAGTTATAGCATAAACTGCAACCATAAACACTAGCACAAGTGAAAGAATCAAATAAGCTCAATTCTTAGCAGCAAGTAAGTCAATCCACTTAAGCTCAAACATATACTTATGTATGAGCTGAAATTTACTGTTTTCAGCACCAAAATCAAGATATACCCTTAGATTCACCCTTGTATGTAAATCCCTTCTCTCCCTCTCAAGTCAATGTAAAAACCTGTATTTAAATTTTAAACCATCTTTGTAATTGAAAATAAACAAGATATAGCATACATTTTACACTAATCTTTGTTTGTTGTAATTGAGTTTGAGAATCCATTCTAGTATTATAATTTCTTTTTAAAATTTTTCAGAGACATCGTAGCCAACCTATTTGGCTAAACAAATTAGGTTTAATGTGAAAAACAACTCACATCAAACAATATTTTAAAAGTTGACATTCAAAGTTGTCCAAATTAGGGATGTTCAAAAAATCCGATGATCCAAATAACCGATCAACTCAACCCAACCAGTTCGATTTGGATTGGTTTGGATTCAAATAAATGAAAATTTTATGGGTTGGATTGGTTTATAGGCCACCTAAAATAACCCAAATCAACCCGAACCAACCCAAACTTATTAGCTTTAAAATGTAAACTTTTTTTTTTTTTTTTTTTTTTTTTTTTTGCTTATGTACAATTAGATATACTATATTTATTTTAGTTTTCTTTAATTTTATAAGTTTTTTGGATAATTTATTCTTCAACAACTCTTAAAAATAGTTTTTTTGTACTTTGAAAAAAGATTATACATTATATAAATTGAAATTGAGTTGTTAATCTTAATTCATATATGAAAATAGTTAAATCGAATTTTTACGTATTAACATTTTACTCATTTTATACAATTTTTTTTTTAAATAAATGATCCGAATAACCCGAATCAACCCAATCCAAATGTTTCATAGTTGGGTTAGGTTGGGTTCATTTTTTAAGGAGAGTTATTTGGGTTGAAGAAATTTACTATCCAAATAATTGGATTGAGTCTAAAAAGTCTTTTAACCCAATTCAACCCAACCCACGAACTCTTCTAATCCAAATGATGTAGAATATTTCCAATATTATTGAATTCTTGGCTACTAATAATTTAAGTTTGTCGGTTGAAATCTTTTAATAATTTTTTTTCCTTCTCGAACTAAACTTGGAATGAATTGCGTTCTCAATATTTTGAAACACCAAATTAATAAAATACCTAAAATTCGAGTAAAATCGATCAGGTAAAAGATTATAAACACCAAATTAGCAAAATATAAAAATATTAGATTAGAACCATATATAACAAACTTATTCTTCAATTAGTAAAAGATTCACTCTAATAAACAAATGATTAAATACTTTCCATTGTGCCTTACCACTAGTAACCATTTTTTAGATATGTAATTCCATTAAACAAAATTAATTTCGATTAAAAAAGTATCATTAATAATTAAAAAAATTGTAAATTCCTAAAATAATATATATGTGCAGAGATCAAAGAATATGATAGGTCCAGTTTTTATTTAAAAAAAACATTTTTACTACTGCTAACGAAAAAACAATAGAGGAAACATTAAGTCCTAAACCTTCGATGATACAAAGAAAATAAATAAAGTTAACTTAGTTATAGTATAACTTAAGCGTAATAATGAATGAAATTTCGAGATGAAACATAAATGTGTTAGTGTCAAAGCAAAATAAACTTTAAGAGATCTTCAAACTTACCAAAAGTCATTAGCAAATGCATAGTAAAAAAAAAAAAAATACTGAACAAGAACATTTTCAATCCAAATTTATTGCCAACCAAATCCTAAGATTTTTTTTCACCAACATGATCACAGTCACTACATTTCAATTCTCCACAAGCATGAGAGCTTGATGGTGGTCAAAAAGTCACATTGAAAAATTAGCAAATTCAAGAACAATGCATACGTATGAATAAAAAAAACCCTTAATACTTGCCATAAAACCTTAGTGTTTGCAGGCACAAGGATGCTTTGCTTAAAGAAATCGATATTCAGAATTAGGTCAGACCCGAACTTTAGCACGTGATTAAATATCACTAAAAGAAATATCATCTTTCATAGCCTTTTAATATAGCATTTGTTGAAATAGGCTATGAAAAACTAGAAAAAAGTAAGAAAATGTATTTTAAAAAGAAAATTGAATGCACACTCAAATTTATCCAAACAAAAAAATGTCATTTCATTTCCTGCCTGCTCTTCACCTCTTTCCTCCTTTCTTCTCCTTTCATTCTCTAATGCTGCACATTTCCTTCTCTAATTGTTCTTATGATCTTTACTTTTTTGCACAAACAATCTTCGACATTTCTTTCCCATTTAACGAAGTTTCACCATTTTAGTTGAACAACCATCAACTCCTATCTTTTCTTTGTTTATTTGGGTTTAGGGCTTCCCTTCCGTAGTTGTTCTAACGAGTTTGTTCGATGCCAAATTAAAAGCCCTTTTGTTGAAATCGACATAAACATCCTTCTTGGCCAGGGGCGCGTGTCTTCTTCTTAGCTTCCCAGATTCTAAAATCCATTCGGAGCAGGAGATTTCTACTTTAAAGAAGTGGGTTTCATCATTCAGCTCAGTAAGGTGGGAGGTTGTTTCTTTTGATGTCTTGGTTTATAATGATGAAATTAATCGAGCTAAATCTTTCCAGTCTTTATGCTCTGAATAACTCAAAGCCTTTGTTGTTGGATGTATGTGTTTTTTTTTCTTTTTTCTTTTTTTTACTTTTTGTTCTTTTTTTCTTTTCGATTTATCAAAAGATAGAAAATAGAGAACACTAGGTTTGGAAAACCCTAGAATAGGGAGAAAAAACAACGATATAGAGTCTATTTTATTATTTTTAACATATAATGAAAGTTACAATAGAAGTCATATTTATAGGATTTAGCAAGCTCTAAAATAAAAAAAGAAATAAAACTAGAAAAAAGTAAAATACTAAAATACCCTTGGGGCTATAAACTATCAACAAAGTCCTTATTTCCAATACTCCCCTTCAAGTTGGGGCATAAATGTCAATCAGACTTAACTTGCTAACATATATGAGTCAAAACTTTGCTTGAGTAACCATTTGGTGAGAACATCAACAACATGTTGACTAGATGGAATATACAGAATATATATATTGTCGTTGTCCAGTTTTTATTTTATAAAGTGTCTGTCAATCTTCACATGTTTCGTTCTATCATGTTGTATAGGATTATTGGCTATATTTATAGCCCTTTATTATCACAATAGAGCTTCATAGATAGAACACTGTCTTGGTGTAAATCAGACAAAACTTTCTTCAACTAGATTTCTTCACAGATTCCCAAACTCATAGCTTTGTATTCAACTTCAGCATTGCTTCTAGCAACAACACTTTGTTTCTTACTTCTCCAAATAACTAGGTTATCCCACACAAAAGTACAATATCCAGAGGTATACTTTCTATAAATAATTGATCATGCCCAATCAGAGTCGGTATAAGTCTCAATGCATTTCCTGTTAGTTTTTTTGAACATCAGACCTTTACCTGGTGAATTTTTCAAATATCTTAGAATAAGATTCACAGCTTCCATATGTTCTTCATAGGGTACCTGCATAAACCGACTAATAACACTGACAGCATAGGAAATATCTAGTTTAGTGTGAGATAAGTAAATCAGTTTTTCCACTAGATGCTGATACATCTCTTTATCAATAGGAACTTTATCAACAGAATCTCCTAGTTTTGCATTGAATTCAATGGGAGTGTCAGCAGTTCTACATCCAGTCATACCTATTTCTTTTAACAGGTCAAGAGTGTATTTCCGTTGTGAGACAAAGATCCATTCCTCTTGATCTTGCCACCTTTATTCCAAGGAAATACTTTAGATTCCCTAGATCTTTGATCTCAAACTTATCAACCATTTTCTTTTTCAGCCTGGTGATCTCAGCATCATCATCTCCTGACAGGAGAATATCATCAACATGTACAATTAGAACAAAAATTTTCCCAGATACTGACCTTTTTATAAACAACGTGTGATCAGAGTGTCCTTGAGTGAAACCTTGGGACTTAACAAAGATAGTAAACCTGTCGAATCACTCTCTTGAAGACTATTTCAGACCATACAAAGATTTCCTAAGTTTACATACCTGATGATCAAACTGAGCTTCAAAACCTGAGGGGCTCATATACACCTCTTCTTCTAATTCACCATTTAGAAATGCATTTTTTACATCAAGTTGATGGAGAGGTCAGTCTTTATTAACTATAACAGAAAGAAGGACCTGAGCCGTGTTTATCTTCGCTATAGAGGAGAAAGTCTTAGAATAATCTATCCCATAAGTTTCAGTAAACCCTTTTTGCTCATATTTGGCCTTGTACCTGTCTAGAGTTCCATCCGATTTATGCTTCAGAGTGAACACCCATTTACACTCAACTATTTTATGCTCTTTAAGAAGAGCAACAAGGTCCCACAAATTATTCTTTTTAAGAGCTCTCATTTCTTCCATGACAGCAGTCTTCCACTCAGGAATTTCCATAGCCGTATGTATGTTTTTTTGGTATTGTTACTATATCAAGGCTGGTAATGAACACCCTGAGCCCAGAAGACAGATTATTGTAAGACATACAACTATACATGGGGTACTTGGTGCAGGATCTGGTGCTCTTTCTCAATGCAATGGGCATGTCAAGAGAGATATCATAATCCTCTGGTTTGTTTGATTCCTTATCTGTAATGAGATTTTGATTACATTTTCTAGTCCGATGAAGAATCTCACCCTTTTGTGTCTCTGCCGAAGTCTCATCACTACTTGCAACCCTGTTATTCTCTAAAACTAACATTTCATTCTTGTCATTCTCAGCCAAATCAACAATATCATCATCAACATACAAGTTAGTATTATCAAGGCCAGTAGTATCTTGAGCTTGCATTGGTTCAAATTCATGGACCGGAGTTGACGGAGTAGTAGAGGACACCATTTCTTTTATGAGATTCTTCCTGTAGTAGGTTATCTAAGGGACTTGTTTAGTGGGTGGAACAGTGTCATGGGTACTCAGGATGGGTTCAGGAAGGAGTTCATAAAGGTCAGTATGAACCGAAGATGTGGACCAATTAGTCTTTTTACTACTACTCTCCCCTTGAAGATGACTAAAGAAAAGAAGGGTTTATCCTCAAGGAATGTTACATCCATGGAGATGAATATTACCAGGAAGAAGGGTGGAAGCATTTATAACTCCACTGGTGAAGGGAATACCCAACGAAGACACATTTCAGAGCATGATGGGTAAACTTAGTTTGGTTAGGGCCATGATTATGGAAAAAGGCCGTGCATCCAAAAACTCGAAGAGGACCATCAGGAATAAGCTGTGTGGTAGGGTATGACTCCTCGAGGCATTCAAGAGGGGTTTGGAGTTGGAGGACACAAAAAGACATTCGACTAATAAGATGAGCTGCAGTCCTACATCCCCCCATAAGTAAGATGAAAGTGAAGTAGATAGTATGAGAGATCGTGTAACCTCAAGAAGGTGATGAATTTTCTTTTCAGCCACCCCATTCTGTTGAGGTGTATAGGCACATGAGCTTTGGTGGACAATACCTTTAGAAGACAAAAAATCATGAAGAGTATTATTAAGAAACTCACGACCATTATAATAAAGTAAGCATGCATAATACGGAAGCATACAGAATCATTAAACACTCTAATTCCATTAATTTGAGTAACAAACATGCAAGTTCACAATTTTGTCATTAAGGTTTCAAGTTGAATTTAAAAAAATTCCTTGCTTTTTCCATGGAATTTACCTTCAAATCTTGTAGTAGACCTCCACTAGAAACCTCTCTACTAATCTCAGGCCTTAGAAATAGTGGTGGAACTGCAATTGAAAGTGAATTTGGGATTGAATTATAGAGAAACACTGTTTTCTTCTTCAATTGAGATTTTTCCTTTTTTTTAAAAAAATTTTTTTTTTCCAATTTTGCATGCCATAATTCAAACAAATTCTGAAGTATTTAGGCAAAATAAACATGCAAAAAGGATTAATAGATAATTTGACACTTCAAGCATCACTAATTTAGTGGATTGGGTGTTCAATTTGAGAGAAATCCAGTTTGGATTTAAAAACCAAATTTTCAATTTTAATTTAATTTAATTTTCAATTAAAAAATTAAATATAATCTTAATTCGATTTCTTAAAATTGAAATTGATTTATTAATTTATTAAATAATTAATTAGACAAATTTAATTAAATAAATAATAATATTAAATTAATAAAATACCTAATTCAAACATGAATCCTATTCATGTAATCAATATTTAAATAAATATTTAAATATATTGAACTCTTCAAATACGTTTAATTTCAATAAATTTAAACGTTAATTATAACGAATATAATTATCTAAACTCTAATTCAAATTTGAACATTTCAGATTCACTCAATGTTCTAACCTAAGGTTTAATCCTTTTACGAGCTAGTACCTACAGATCATGAGCTCCAATGATTTGAGATTAATTGGCTAAACTCTTTAAACCGAATTAATCATTATTCGTTAACTACTAAGACACACCACTATAGCTCAATAGTTGCATACTTCTCACTGTAGATATATTTCTGTCTACTTGATTTAACCATAATATGTAAGTCGATCCTTCACAAGTCGTTCATATTTACACCTAAGCCAAGAACCATGTAATACATCTTATTCATTAAGTCTCCACTAAACCTCTATTGAACAATTGGTTTAAACCAAATCCACCTCTACCATAAAAGGGTCCCAAGACCAGGAATCAGTATTTAAGGGAACAACTTATATGCTGACCCTAAGATGAGTAGGAGAGAATTTCGTCTTGCAAGACTACGTTCCCAGCTATCTACCTGGTCTTACTCCTAAAATGGGAGGCTTATTGAGCGGTGATGTTGAACCACTCTCACTTATGTAGATTAAAGGATAATCCCGAATAGATGGGAGTTCATAGTTAGCTCAAGATTAAGATTGAGTTACCTTAGGGTCATCAAATTTGAAATAGTTAGTTTTAACAGTAAACAGTTGTTATAAAGAAAAGTGATTATTTCGTGGTTCGGTCTTATGCAAACGTATTTTGTATAGGATGTCCCTATTCGCATGTCTCCACATGAACGATTTTGGGATCACATCATTTAGTGTCTCCAGGATAAGGTACCCAACCTCATCTATATACTTATAGACCTTTTTAGCTATATACTTGTAACGACCCGAGTTCAGGAGGGGTACATGAATGAACCGATATCATATCTGAATGAGAGGGATCCTAAGGACATGAAAGTATGGTTAAGAAAGGTTTAAAAGAATTGAAAGTTACTATCTATACCAACAAGGTGCACCTTCCTTTTCGGTGGCTCAATCATAAGAACTCCAAAGTTAACCGTGTTGATTTGTCGGGACATCTTTCACTTCTAGAAGCATTCGAGGCAAGTGAGGATGATGTAGCCAGGGGCATAGGGGCCGAATCCGGATTCCGAATCTTGGTCCGAATCCTTGGCCTGGGGTGTTACAATACTAAAACTTGATCCTTACATAAATTTTAAGTATTTATGTTATGCCATGGGATTGTTTATTGGATTTTATAAAAGAATGCAATTCAATAACATCTTTATTGATAAAAACTTCAACAACTTTATTATAAATAGAATAGAGGTGGTAATATACTCGAGGAACCCCAAACATCACTATGAATAAGGGCGAAGGGCTGAGTAATTTTTTTAAATTTTAACTTAAAAAGTTAAAAGAAAAAAAATTACAATTCATATTAGATTATTTAGTGTTCTAACTACATCAGATACCCAAACATATGAACTCAACTCTACACCCCAAATACAAATATATGAACTCAGACCGGATAACTCTGTATCCCACACACAGATATATGAATTCCACATACATATGAACTTCAGACATCATATCTCAATTCAGCACCCCAAACAACCCTTTAGGGGATGTTTGGCTTTGAGTTGGTATAATATGCCAACCTAATGTTTGGTCCACCAACTTTACATGTTGGTGGAGTTGAGTTGATATATTTTACAAACTCACTACAACTCTCCCTTCTTCCAATATTTTCAATGGCTCCATCCATTGGCTAGTATCGACAATTATTGCTACCACACATCGAGAGCTAACTCAAGGCTCCGAAAACCACCTCCGATGACAACTTCGCCGACCAACTCTGACAACCAATTTCAGACTCCGACAACTACCATTGTGACAACTCTGGTGACTCAACTTCGACGACCACCTTCGTGTGACCAACTCCGACGATCAATTTTGGGCTCTGGCAACCACCTCCGATAACAATTTTCGATGATCAACTCTGGCAACCACCTTACGATAACCACCTTCGATTATAGCCTTTGATGAAAAATACCTTCGATGACCATCTTCGAGTGAGCAACTTTAATGACCAATTTTGAGCTTTGACAACCTCCTTCGATGACAAAAATCTAGAAACTAATTCCAATACCACCTTCATGCGACCAACTTCGAGCTTCGACAATCACCTCTAACCAAACTCTGGCGAAAATCATCTTCAATGATCAACTTTGACAACTACCTTCGCGCGACTAACTCCGATGACCAACTTCGGGCTCTAAAAATCACCTCCAACGACAAACTCTGGCAACCAACTCCAATACCACCTTCATACGACCAACTTCAGGCTCCTCCAACTATCTCCAACTACAAACTCCAGAGAAAACCATCTTTGATAATCAACTTCGACAACCACTTTCAACTATTATAAGTCTGATTGCTGTTAAAGTATATTGTAGGGTTGTTGATTTTATAGATAATAGTATTTTGTCTACATTAAGTGCAATATTTATATGTGAAAATTTGTAAAATATATTTTATCTAATTGAATTCACATATCAAATAGGTGTTAATAATATTCTGAAAAGTATGTATGTAGTTGAATTACTGTAACACATAACCAAAAAAAAAAAAAATTCATTGAATGGAGATTATTTTCCTGGAAGATTTTCTGGTAAGAAATAGTGCAATTCTTTGATGATCCTTCAAAATTTGAGGAATTGAATGTGAAATTGTTGAAGAAATGTGGTGGCATTTCATTGGCTGTTAAGATGATTGGAGAGATTTAATTAAAAAAATTTATGACAAAGTAAAAATACAGAGCAACAATAGAAAGAATAAGAAAAAGACGATGATGATGATGAAATTCATGGAGGAAAAAATAGGAATAAAAAAGTTCCGATTTCTCTTTGATTTTCTATTTTATTTAACTATATTTCTACAAAAAATGTAATGGATTTATTGATGTTCATTACCAAAAAAAGAAAGAAAAAAAAGAAAAACTTTAAAAATTAAAAGAACAAGAATTGCAATCTATATTTTATTGTCACACAAAGAGAGGTAGAATTATTGAATCAAAAAGTTTCAAAACAAAAATAGTCCTCATAAAAGTAGATTTATTAGAGTTCAAAAAACTGTATTAGATACTCCAGATATATGAACTCAACTTTGCACCCCAAACACAGACATCAGATCAAATAACTTTGTACCCCAAATATAAATATATGATCTCCACAGATATAAGAATGGCATATATATATGAACTTCAGACATCATATCTCAATTCAATGCCTCAAACAACCCTTTAGTGTTACCATATCTATAGCCATGAGAGCATAATGGTATTAGTTGAAATGACTTCATAACATTTAGAACAATACTAATTCTCTCTTTGTTTTATCATTTGTTAGGGTTTGAAGAATCTTGAGGTATATTCTCTTATATCATTTTGTTGTGTTCTAGTTTTTCTTGCTTATTTCAACACTAAGTATGCTTATGGTGCATCAAATCTATTTGTTACAAGAAAAACTCATAACAGCATCAAAGAGGAGCTCTTCCTCGTAATTTTGTCTTGCTACTGATTTGAGTGATGTAGGTACTTCCCATGTGCCTTTGCTTCTTAGTTTTGTGGTTTCTGTAGGTTACTGCATGAGATTGTTCAGGAATTAGCTAACTGTAATATGCACCAATTTTGTATATAGCATGTCTATGTTGCTTTAGTTCATACTAGGCTCCATTGATGTTTTGTTTTTAATACTAAATCTCAAGTTAGTTTGCATTCTGCTTTAGTTTATACAATTTTCAGCTAGATCCAATTTATTTGTGGTAAGTTTTAGGTTCTAAAACTCTGTTTAGATCCTTCAAATTCAACTAATGTGCTGTATTGGACTCTTTTTTGTTCAAGATTTATGATCTATGAAGGATTCAATGAAGTATATTGAATTTTGGCATCTTTCATGGTTTTATAGCTGGCTAGAGGATTGCATTTTATTGGTTTCAACAGTAGACATTGTTATTTTGCAAAAGTTTGATCTTTTGATAATATTTGTCCTTCTTGGAATGCTGATAGATTGTGATCTTTTTATCCCATTTTCATCTCCTGTTTACTCTTAGTCTATATATCTCATGAAGAATCGAGTACATCATATTTGAAGTTTGGGTTGCACTTAAGCTTTGGGGAGAATTCTTGTGTTTTTATTGATGTCTTGAGTTTGACTAAAAAATGATTTTTCGTTTTCTTACCAGGTTTTAGAAGAAACCCTTGGAGCAATGAAGCCATAGAGCAATAGATATGTTTATAAGGTTTTTTTTTGTAGGTTAGGGGCAAAACTTTGATCGCAATGTACTCATTTGTGGCTCTTCTTGTAGAACTTATACCAATGGTTAGTAGTTGATCTATTTGAAAAATATTATCAACTTTATAATCAATTTTTGTATATATATATATATAATACTTTTCTATGTTCGTGTTGCTTTTGTGTTTAAATATGAAAATTATATGTATGATGACATGACTAAAAAAAAAATAACAATAATAAAAGAAAATGTAGGATCAAGATTTGTTTCACAATAAAAAATGTCATGGTTTAGATATTTTTAACAATGAAAGAATGTCACTATAATCTTCACAGACATTTAATAAATTTCGTTAATACCAAAAATGCTACATAACTATACCAATTTTTAGCTTATTAATGGCAATTACAATTTGTCATAGTAAATTTGACAATGAAGCAGGAGAAAGAAAAGGGAAAAAATGGAAAAAAGAGGATTTATGGAATTTTTAAAAAAATTGAAAAAGGAAAGTGAATTAAGGTAGACACGTACGATGGAGGACATGTTTGGAATTTTTAAAATTTTTTTAAGTGATCAATCAATATTTGTCATATTTATAAATATTTTAAAGATATACTATATCTTCAAGATTATTTCCCTAGTTGTATTATATTACATAAATTTCCTATCTTTTTTAAGGTCGAAAGCTTTGATACTTCACATTTGTCGAACTTAAAGATGAAAAAGAAATCTTTTGTGACTTCGTTTTCTTACAAACTTTTGTTATGATAGATGTTAACTTGATTTTGGTATGTCTATATATCAAACTTTGAAAATGGTAAGTTGAAATGGCCACTGAGAAATGTTTAATTTCGATAATTCAACCACATCATTTAAATCTTACAAAAACAAAAGAAGTGGAATTTGCAATAGGGGTGATGATTCGAAAAATTTGATCAACTCAACCCAACTCTTGTGATTTGAGTTAGGTTATCAACTCATTTGAGTTGGGTTAGATTCAAATAAATTAAATTTTTTTGGGTTGGGTTGGTTTATAGGTTCACATAAAATAATGTAAACTAACCTAAACCAACCCAAATTTATTATTAATTTTAAAAAGTATTTTTTACTTACGATACTACATATATTGATTTTAATTTAATTGAATATCATGATTTTTTTAGATAATTTATTCTCCAACAACTCCTTAAAATAATTTTTTAGCACTTTGATTTTCATAACATAAATTCAAATTGAGTTGTTAATCTTAATTCAATAGATAAAAACAATTAAATTAAAATTTTCATATTAACATTTTACTTATTTTTACAACAAAAATTTAAATAAATGATCCAAGAAATCCGAACCAACCCAACCCAATTTCATGGTTGGGTTGAGCTGGGAGCATTATTTAATAAGAGTGATTTGGTTTGAAGAAACTCACAACTTGAACAATTGGATTTTGTCCAAAAAGTGTTTCAATTCAACCTAATCCAACCCACAAATACTCCTAATTTGCAAGATGAGCCGCCCATAGGAAGCTTGCAGATCAAGACTCAAAAAGTCCATAGAATTTTAATAAAAAAAATAATATATTATGCTCTTGTTTTTTAAAAAAAATATATTTTTTAATTGAAAGTAAAAATTAATATTTATTTAAATTAGTTAAGTTTTTTTTTTCTTTTAACATTATTATTATTATTATTATTTTAGTTTGCTAAGAATATTTAGTCTCCATGAGACCATTTGTGTGGCAATTAGTAATTTTGATGATGTTGAGTACTTTGTTTAGGGGTGTTCATGGGTTGGGTTGGGTTGGGTGGTTAGGTTGAAAGATTTTTTAGACCCAACCCAATTGTTCGGGTTGTAAATTTTTTCAACCCAAATAACCCTTATTAAAAAATGAACCCCCAATCAAACCATGAAATATTTGGATTGGGTTGGTTCGGGTGATTGGGTCATTTATTTGAAATTTTGTTCTAAAAAGTAGCAAAACATAAATATGTAAAAATCTAACTTAATTATTTTCATATATTGAATTAAGATTAACAATTCAATTTCAATTTATATAGTGATTTTTTTTAAAGTGCAAAGAAACTTCTTTTAAGAGTTGTTGAAGAATAAATTATTAAAAAAAATATTGAAATTAAATAAAATTAAAATCAATATATGTATAAATAATTGTGTTATAAGTGATTAAAAATATATTTTAAAGTTAATAATATATTCGGGTTGGTTCGGGTATATTAGGTGAATCCATGAACCAACCTAACCCATAAAATTTTCATTTATTTGAACCGAACCGAACCCAACTCAACTCAAATGAGTTGATAACCCATCCCAAACCACATGGGTTGGGTTGCGTTGATTGATTTTTTCGGGTCATCGGATTTTTTGAACACCTCTACTTTTGATGATGTTGAATACTTTTTAACTTTTTTTTTTATATATATTTATTCTTATTATGAATATTATAATAGAAAATAGATGTCGATTGCTTAGTGTTTCAAAGGCCACGTGTCATCATTCATGTTGTCCATGTGCCATGTAGTTATTCATGCTTGGTGTCCATGTAAATCCACATTCTATTTGCCACTTTGCCTATAAATAGTGGTATTTGGTGGATAAGAACACACCTACATTGGTGAGAATTCCACTTCCACCAATTTCCATATTATCCAATTTCATGATTTTGGTTATTTTATGTTTTAATTATTTTAATTTGTAATTTTAGTTTTTATTTATTTAGTATTATTATATAAAAATATTATTATATTATATTTTTCATATCTGTATTCTCATTGTATTCTTCAATTTTCATAACACATTATCAGCACGAGCTTTTGTCGTTTTCCCTGCTAAAGGTAGGTCCTAAAGGTATGCCACTTTTTCCCTCTTTGTTATAATTAATAAATTTAATGTTATTTTGCATATTCAATATCTATTAAATTTCTAACATAAGTATAATATTATATGATAGTGTTGCCATGACAAATATCACAAAATTAGAATTTGCTGCCTTTGATATTAACTGCAATAATTATTTGTCATGGGTACTTGATGTCGAAATCCACCTGGATGCTATGAATCTTGGGAAGACTATTAAAGAAGGAAATATGACATCTAGGACAAGACAAAAGCTATGATTTTCTTTCGTCATCATATCCACGAGGGATTGAAAATGGAGTATCTTACAATAAAAGATCTCTGTATCTTGTGAAAAAATTTAAAAGAGAGGTATGATCATAAAAAAATAATTGTTCTTCTTAAAGCTCGTTATGAGTGGATGTACTTGAGGCTACAAGATTTCAAATCAGTAAGTGATTATACGTGGAAAATCCCTTCAATGTGAAGAGTAAAAACGTAATATGGGACTTGTGAGGAATCTACCCTTATCAACTTCTCTTATGATGATAAAATTGAGAGAAAAAGAACCTAAATTAGTCATACAAAGGTTCACTACCCACCAATACTTTCATACATAAAAGAGCAATACTTGAGAGATAAAAAAACAAAAATCACCTAGTTTTATAGGTTTTGTTCGGCAGTGATTACGGAGAAACCCAGAGCTCCAAACATCAATCAAACCGTTCAAAACGAGACTCTACGTGTCCCGAATATGTTGACCAAATTTCAGCACGATCCAACGATTCACTCTCTTTTCCTTAGGTCACCCCCATATCTTATAAAAGAAAATCTAGGGCTTACAAGATGTATCAATCTAAAAATTAGCCCAATTGGGCTAACAAAACATAATTTTAAAATAAAGTCTTGCTTGTGCAACAAGTGGGTTGGACACCCACAACAATCTTCTCCTCCAGCCCAACACGGGGAAGACTCAATCACATCCATGATCACTTGAACCTCATCTTGACAAGCTTACTACAAAGCTCAATCTTGCTTCCTGGAACTACCTTAGTTAACATATTTATACTGTTCTTATCGGTATGGAATTTCTTCAGATTCAACCTTCTCTTCAATTACATCTTGTAGCCAATGATATCTAATGTCAATGTGTTTAGTACGAGCATGATGCATTGAATTCTTGCTCAAATCCATAGCACTCTGACTATCACAAAATATTACATACTCACATTACTTCAAACCTAACTCTTAAAGGAACCTTTTAAGCCATAACATCTCCTTGCTTGCTCCCACTGCTGCAATATACTATGCCTCACTTGTGGAAAATGCTATGCATTTTTGTAGCTTGGATTGCCGTGAGATGGCTCCCCCTGAAAATGTAAACACATAACCCGAGGTAGATTTTCTGTTATCAAGATCACCTGCTATGTCTGCATTTGTATGACCTTCAAGCATAGGTTTGCCACCTCCATAACACAAACTCATTTTGGAGGTGCCCTGCATGTATTTGAAGATCCACTGCACTGCTTCCCAGTGAGTCTTACTTGGATTGTATAAAAAGCGACTCAATAAACTGACTCCATGTATAATATCAGGTCTAGTACACACCATAACATACATCAAAGAACCAACAGCAGAAGAGTAAGGAATGAATGACATAACTCATTTCTCTTTCTTTGTTGTAGGGCAAGCTTTCTTACTTAGTTTAAAGTGAGTTTCTATCAGTGTACTAACATTCTTAGAATGCTTTATATTGAATCTTTCTAGCACCTATTCAATATACTTCTCTTGGGATAACCACAATTTTCTAGCTTTCCTATCATGAGCAATCTCCATACCTAAGATTTGCTTTGCAGGATCCAAATATTTCATGTCAAATGACTTGGACAAATATTTCTACAAAATTTGAATCATATCTATATCTTGTCCAACTATCAATATATTATTTACATATAAAAGAAGAATGGCGAAGTTGCCTACAGGGGACTTTCTAAAATACACACAAGAATCAATTGTAGTTCATTTATAATCATTGCTTATCATAAATGAATCAAATTTCTTATACCACTACCTTAGTGCCTGTCTAAGCACATAAAGACTCTTCTTCAACTTGCAAACAAGTTTATCTTTCTTTTTTTCTTCAAATCCTTCAGATTGCTCCATGTAGATCTCTTCATGCAAGTCACAGTGTAAAAAGGTCATTTTTATATCAAGTTGCTCTATCTCAAGATCAAGACTTGCTGCTAATCCCGGTACTGTTATGATAGATGTCATTTTGACCATTGGAGAGAAGATCTCATCAAAGCTAATGCCCTTTTTTTAGTTACATCCCTTAATCACTAATCTGACTTTGTACCTCATTATCTTCTCACCATCCTTCTTGTACTTGAATACCCATATATTTTTCAATACTTTCTTGCCCTTTGGAGGCTTCACTAGCTTCTTATTGGGGTTGATGCCCTAAAGTCTCGTGTCCTGTAGTTTGTAAACAGTTTGTACGAACATTTGTGTTGTTAATATATGATATTTACTTTATATCTAGTATTTTGCTCAGTTACTTGTTTTATTTGCTTTACCACAAACCAATAAACATAAAATCCATGATTATCTATATGTGACTCAAGCATGTATGTGGTGACATACAAGTGGATCATGTCTTGAGTGATAACCAAAATGGTCTATAATATATGGATATAGGAGGGAAATCTTATCCTAGTAATGCTACGGATGCGACCCGCTTTGTGGAATGGTCACAAGTATTGTGACTTGTCACAGATGGTCTGATCCTAATCATTCGTGTTGGGGACAGGCGAGCGGGGGCGTCCTATACAAAGAGTTTGTATAAGACCTGACCACCAAGTGTTAACGTCTCGTTATATAACACTGTTCATGACAAAGAGTTTGTATACTCATGATTGGTTATATCCGATGGACACAGAAATATATCTGTGGTAAGAAGAGTTTAGCTGTTGGTCTTTAGTGGAATGCCTGACAGTTAACGGATGATGGATCTCGTGGCTAAAGAGTTTAGTCAGCTATTCACGGACCGTTGGAGCTTCGGGCCACAGGTTCATTAGGTCCCCTGGGTAGCTTGGATAAAGTTGAGAACCAGTATTTGGGTTAATTTAAAATGTTCAAATTGACAAGAGAAAGTTCGATTATATATGATATAATTGGACTGGTTAATTACATATGATATAATTGGCTAAATGTATGAGATACATTATTTCGGAGAAAATTAGATATAAATATGATTTATATCAAGTAGAGGACAAAATACTATAGTAGATATGTGATATCAAACTATAGGATAAAAATATAATTTGATTATATTTATTATTAATTAATTGGTTAATTATATGATAATTAAGCCTATTTTCACGTTCGAACGTGGGTTAGTGGGGCATCGTCGATTATTGTAATCGATGAAATAAAATGAAATTTGTTTCAATTTTTGAAGAGTTCAATCATCGTCCCAAAAAGAAAGAGAGCGCGTTGGTAGTATTCTAAGCGATCGCATAAAGATTCGAGAGACTATACGATAGCTCTAATCGCACCTAAACGATCATCCACCTCGCGCCTAAACGATCGTATACTGTGCCGATTTTACTAAACGATCGTACATCTTTTCCTAAATGATCGTTTAGTAAAACCTACACGATCATGTAGCTTCTCCTAAACGATAAGCATTTCTGCTATGCGATAGCGTCTTTTTCCCTCCCACTTGCTTATCGCCTACACGATTCATGTTTCCTCCTTCCTCTAACAATTTCACCAAAGACTACACTTTGGGTTCTCACTCCGAGAATACCCGGGGCTCTTTAGTGGTGGTGTCGTCCTCACGGCGTTCGTGTTTGTGCGGTTTTTCGTGCTGCTTTTGTTGACGCTACTGCTGGGATTGGTAAATCGCTTGGAGGGTTCCGCTGCATTGAGTTCCGAAGTGTGAAGAACGTCTTCAATTGGTATGGAACTCTTTCCCTTATTATTTTGTTGTTCATAGCATGCCGATAATTAGTGTTTGTTTGCATAACTATATGATTTGAATGTATAATATGTATTTCGGTCACTGTGAGATTGGAGCGATCCGAACATGCTCATGGAACTTTTGGGTAAGAGATCCTTCAATTGATATTAGAGCCAGGTTTTGATATTTCGATTTCATATGTTGCAACGAAATGAGATTTACATTCATGGTGGGTGCCTTTCTACGTTGTTTAATGGTTAAACTTGTTATGGATGTGCGGATTAATGGATGTTTTCGGGATGATTAGCCTCGTTTTGATTTAGATCCTTTTACATTTGCAATTATTTGTAAAGGCCCCTACATTTTTGGGCATTAATAATCGTTATCGAGTCTGTATTCAAAGTTTATTTGAAGTTTTGCGTCGTTCTTCGTCGAAGTTCTGGGCAAGCGTTGTGGTTCTTCGAAGAAGGAGGCGATTTGGGGTTGATTGCATCGTGCAGAAGATGTGCTACGCGATCGCTGTTGATCGCATCGTAAAGATGAAGAAGTACGTGATCGCTGTTAAACGCATTGGTTAAATGACAGGGTATGCGATCAAGAGTTGATCGTATCGTTTAGAAGATCAGGTACGTGATCGCTGAGTATTGTGTCGTGTAGACGATGAGATGCTCGCAGATCGCTTAACGCGCGTGTGCTAGACTATCATTTAGGTCAGCAAGCTTTATCGCTTAGTAACTGACTAAACGATTGCTTAGCATTGCAAGGTAAATCGTTTACCTGGTTGCACGCATCATGTAGACGATGTCGCGTATCATTTAAAGCACATGCACTGGACGATCGTTTAGGTCAGCATGCTTCATCGCTTAGTGACTAACTAAACGATCGCTTAGTAACTCGAGGTAAATCGTTTACTTGTCGTCCTGCTATGCGATCACATGGATGGATGATCGTTTAGATCAGCAAGCTTCATCGCTTAGTAACTGACTAAACAATTGCTAAGTAACGCACAGTAAATCGTTTACCTATCTTCGCGCTGTGCGATCGCATAGACAATCAGGCTTCGCAGCCTCATCGTCGTCTATGCGATCGTTTAATTTATGCTCCTATCGTCTAGTGCGTGCTGAACGATCGTCTACCTATTGGAGTTTACTACACGATGAAGACCTCCTGGCGGTTCAAGACTCGGTTCGCCTGTGAACCGGTTTTCTCAATGAAAATGTAATAGATAGGGTTTTTTTATTCCGATTTTTGTAAAGGCTCATCCCGGTCCATTAATCCTTTATTTATTACATGCGATGTATGTTTTTTATATGTCATATGGTATACATATATAGTAAATCCCACCTTAGGTTATGCAATGATCATGCATCATCTCTTTATTGTAATTGTTATAATTTAGAGAAGTATGATATAATTATGTAAGAGCATGCTCAAGCATCATATAATATAAGAGTTATATTTATGCATGCATAAACAGCATTGACATGCATCATCTTTATATTATAATTGTTATAGTATAAAGGTGAATGATAACATGTTTGCTTAAACAGCATTGACATGCATCATCTTTATATTATAGTTGTTACGCATTATATAAAAGTTATATATAGTAATGACCGGAAATTGCATGAAGCATGACACAATTGGATAAGAAAAGGTTAAACTGTAGTAAATCTATCTATAAGAGACCTTTTGTCTAAGGTGGGTTCTGTCAAGGTTGAGGTATTTAAGTTGACGAAAACGTAAGACTCCTACCTGGGAACTTACCTGGAAAGGTGAATTAAATAGATTTGATGCATGCATGCAAGTTAATTAAAGTGTTTAAATGTGACAACTTGAACTTGTTCATATTTCATAGACAAACGTTGTTTATGAGTAGAGTTTAAAAAGACAACTTAGACTAAAATCAATAGCCGGATTGTCTAGGTTAATGAATCCCTAGGTAGAATATTCAGTGGGAGGTACTTGGGGCATAAGATGCTTCACTTAACCTTTCACGTTTCTCTAAAATAGTCCACACTGTGAGATTTACCCTCGGCCTCGCGGCACCTTTGGCATGTCCCCCCAACGGATGGTGTTTGGGTAGGTCAATATCTAGGTGGATGGAGAGAGTGTTCATAGTAAGAGGGAGCGGGAAGTGCGATAACATATCCCTCGGTCTCCTTC